>NC_138864.1:36480610-36935965 GCF_965194805.1 Balaenoptera borealis
TCCACTGTGTACGTGGACCACTTCTACTTTGTGCAATCCTCGGTTGATGGACATTTTCATTGCTTCCAAGTGTTGGCTATGGTAAATATTGTTGGAGTGCAGGATTGCCAGGCTGTGACTTTTCGATTCTCATTTTCTCAGGTGATAGGCCCAGCAGTGGGTGTAATTGATTGACTGGTAGCACCGTGTTTCCCTTTTCAAAGCACCTTCTTTGTGTTTTCATTAGTGGCTCTTACCACGTCCCCCTTAGAATCCAGGGTACACATTTCTCCACAATCGCTTCAGCATATATTGTTTGCAGCATTTATGCTAATGGCCCTTCTGGCTGCTGTGAGCTGATAGGTTTTTGTAATTTGGGTTTGCATGTCTTTGAAAATTCGTAAAACTCATCATTTTTCTCCACCGTTTTCTTTTCTGTTAAAAAAAAGGAAACAATTGGGAGTACAATAGAACTCTGGAAATTGTGTTCTTGGAAGGTTGCCCTCTTTTGAAATTTTTGGTCGATTTTTCACTCCAGAATTTTTTTAGAAAGCAGGTGTCTTTTACCGAACTGCAAGTTTGGTGAATATTTAGTGACCTTTAGCAATGGGTTTAAATCTGCTGTTGTGGGAAGTGGCCTCAAGCAGGCAGCATATCTCCATTCCCATATCTGGGTACTAGAGCAGCAGAGCCTTTCTGGAAGTCGTGTTCCTAGTTTGTAAATTACATTGGAATCTGCATGGAGAAAGCCCCATAAGTATATGTCTCATTATTTCTTCTTGGTTTTAAATTTGTTTTTAATTGGGGTAAAGCTTAGAATATTGTTTGTCCTAGGTGTACACAATCTGGTTCGTTTGTACATTATATATGTCTATTCAAGTACAGATCTTCTTCCCATGTAAAATATTACTGACGGTTCCGCAGACCTCCCTTGCTATATGGTTGGTCTTTTTGAGATATGGATATAATATGTGTTTGTATACATATAGTAACACTAATCTTAATTTATCCATTCCCCCCACCTTTCCTTTTAGATGAGCATAGTTTGTTTTCTAAGTCTGTGAGTGTCTTTCTCTGTGGAAATATGTTCCTTTGTGTCAGTTATTAGATAACGCCTATAAGTGATATCATAGAATATAGGTCCTTTGCTTTCCGACTTACCTCATGTTTCGTGATTATCTCCAGACTCATTTGTGGTGCCTCAGAGAGCAGTGGTTCATTGTTTTCCATGGCTATTATTCCATTGTGTACATGGACCACTTCTTCTTTATCCATTCACCTGTTGTTGGACATTTTGATTGCTCCACTGTCTTGGCTATTGTGAATAAGGCTGCACTGCAGCTTTTGCGGCCTGTGTCTTCTCGATTCTTGTCTTCTCAGGTGAGAGGTCCAATGGTGCGCCTGCTGCATTGAATGGTGCCTGCAGTTTTACTTTTAAACACAGCTCCTTTCTGTTCTCATTATTGGCTGTTACCCCTTCACGTCTCACCAGCAGGTAGAGTGTACACAGTTCTCTAAAACCCCTTCAGCATTTATTGTTTGTTGACTTTTTGCTGATGGTAAGTCAACTGGTGTAAGTTGAAACTTTTTGTAGATTAGATTGCATGGGTCTAACACTCCCTGAGGTTGAGCTTTTATCCATTTTCCTTTTTTTTAAAAGAACGTGAGTAAAACTTAACTCTTCATACTCTCTTCTTGAAACATTTGCCTGTTTTGAATTTTTTTGTCCATTCCTTCCTTCAGCACAATTTTTAAGGGCAGGTGTCCTTTACAGCCCTGAGTCCTTGGGAATGTTAAGTGACCATTAGCTGTGAGTTTAAAGCTGTTCTTGCAGGAAACGGCCACAAGGTGGCAGCATTTCCCCTTTACCATATTTGGTTACTAGGGAAACAGAGCCTTAATGGAAGTGGTGTTGTAGGTTGTAAATTAGAATGGAATGTGCCAGGGAAAAGCCCTTTAAGTTTATGTCTCATTACTTCTTGTTCATATTTGTAATTTACTTTTTATTTTTTATCCCAGCAAATATGATTACAATGGTTTGTTTGTTCTAGGTGTGCAAGATGTGGTTCTTTCCCACATATACATGTATCTATTGTTCCTCGCATCCTTTTCCCATGTAGGTTATGACACAATGTTGAGTAGTCTTCTCCTGGTCTTCCGTACGTCTTTGGTGGTTATATATTTCACATGGTTTGTATATCTCTGTTAACCCCAATGTGGCAATGTATCCAATCCTCATCCCTTTCTATTTGGTGAACCATAAGTTTTTTAATGAATCTGTGATTGCCTTTCTCTGTGGAAATATCTTCATTGGTATCAATTTTTAAGTAACTCTTAAAAGTGATATGATAGGATATGTGCCTTTTGCTTTCTCACTTACTACACGTGGCGTGATTACGTCTAGACTCATCTATGGTGCTTCAAATGGCATTGTCTCATTTTTTTCACTAGCGAATATTCCATCTGTACATGGAGGAGTTCTTCTTTGTCCATCCATCTGTTGGTGGACTTTTTGGTTACTTCCATATCTTGGCTATTGTAATGGTGTGCAATGCAGATTTGCCTGCCTGTGTCTTTCCAATTCTCTCTTCTTAGGTTATACGTCGAGGAGTGGGCCTGCTGGATCATATAGTAGCTCAATGTTTACCTTTTTAAGGCACCTCCATTCTGTTCTCATTCGTGGCCCTTTCCAAGTTACGTCCCCTTTGAAGTTGAGGGTATGCATTTCTCCACAACACTTTCAGCATTTATTGTTTGTAGTTTTCTTGCTGATGGTTACTCTGATAAGTGTGAGCTGATACCTCTCTGTGGTTGAATTCGAATGTACCACATAATCTGTTGAAATTGAGCTTTAAGGCATGTCCTTTTCTATTTTTCAAGCTGTGATTACCCCTTAGTTCTTCAAAGTGTTCTCTTTAAGTATGTGTCACATTTTGAAATGTTTTGGCCTTTACCTCCCTCAAGACATTTTGAGGGCCTGTTTCATTTACAGTTCTGCGGTACTTGTTCCTATGAAGTGACCATTAGCACAGGCTTTAAAGCTGCTTTTGCAGGTAACTGCCAGAGGGCGGCAGCCTTTCTAGGTCCCCCACCCTGGTAACTAGGGAAAAGCCCTTGCGGCCTGTGGTGTTTCTCGGTTATAAATTAGAGTGGAGTGTGCCCGGACAAACCCACACAAGCTGATGTCTCCTTACTTTTGTTGGATTTTTGCATTTAATTTTTATTTTTTATTGGAGTAATTTTCCACTGTGTACGTGGACCACTTCTACTTTGTGCAATCCTCGGTTGATGGACATTTTCATTGCTTCCAAGTGTTGGCTATGGTAAATATTGTTGGAGTGCAGGATTGCCAGGCTGTGACTTTTCGATTCTCATTTTCTCAGGTGATAGGCCCAGCAGTGGGTGTAATTGATTGACTGGTAGCACCGTGTTTCCCTTTTCAAAGCACCTTATTTGTGTTTTCATTAGTGGCTCTTACCACGTCCCCCTTAGAATCGAGGGTACGCATTTCTCCACAATCGCTTCAGCATATATTGTTTGCAGCATTTATGCTAATGGCCCTTCTGGCTGCTGTGAGCTGATAGGTTTTTGTAATTTGGGTTTGCATGTCTTTGAAAATTCGTAAAACTCATCATTTTTCTCCACCGTTTTCTTTTCTGTTAAAAAAAAGGAAACAAGTGGGAGTACAATAGAACTCTTGAAATTGTGTTCTTGGAAGGTTGCCCTCTTTTGAAATTTTTGGTCGATTTTCCACTCCAGAATTTTTTTAGAAAGCAGGTGTCTTTTACCGAACTGCAAGTTTGGTGAATATTTAGTGACCTTTAGCAATGGGTTTAAAGCTGCTGTTGTGGGAAGTGGCCTCAAGCAGGCAGCATATCTCCATTCCCATATCTGGGTACTAGGGCAGCAGAGCCTTTCTGGAAGTCGTGTTCCTAGTTTGTAAATTACATTGGAATGTGCATGGAGAAAGCCCCATAAGTATATGTCTCATTATTTCTTCTTGGTTTTAAAGTTGTTTTTAATTGGGGTAAAGCTTAGAATATTGTTTGTCGTAGGTGTACACAATCTGGTTCGTTTGTACATTATATATGTCTATTCAAGTACAGATCCTCTTCCCATGTAAAATGTTACTGACGGTTCCGCAGACCTCCCTTGCTATATGGTTGGTCTTTTTGAGATATGGATATAATATGTGTTTGTATACATATAGTAACACTAATCTTAATTTATCCATTCCCCCCACCTTTCCTTTTAGATGAGCATAGTTTGTTTTCTAAGTCTGTGAGTGTCTTTCTCTGTGGAAATATGTTCCTTTGTGTCAGTTATTAGATAACGCCTATAAGTGATATCATAGAATATAGGTCTTTTGCTTTCCGACTTACCTCATGTTTCGTGATTATCCCCAGATTCATTTGTGGTGACTCAGAGAGCAGTGGTTCATTGTTTTCCATGGCTATTATTCCATTGTGTACATGGACCACTTCTTCTTTATCCATTCACCTGTTGTTGGACATTTTGATTGCTCCACTGTCTTGGCTATTGTGAATAAGGCTGCACTGCAGCTTTTGCGGCCTGTGTCTTCTCGATTCTTGTCTTCTCAGGTGAGAGGTCCAATGGTGCGCCTGCTGCATTGAATGGTGCCTGCAGTTTTACTTTTAAACACAGCTCCTTTCTGTTCTCATTATTGGCTGTTACCCCTTCACGTCTCACCAGCAGGTAGAGTGTACACAGTTCTCTAAAACCCCTTCAGCATTTATTGTTTGTTGACTTTTGCTGATGGTAAGTCAACTGGTGTAAGTTGAAACTTTTTGTAGATTAGATTGCATGGGTCTAACACTCCGTGAGGTTGAGCTTTTATCCATTTTCCTTTTTTTTAAAAGAACGTGAGTAAAACTTAACTCTTCATATTCTCTTCTTGAAACATTTGCCTGTTTTGAATTTTTTTGTCCATTCCTTCCTTCAGCACAATTTTTTAGGGCAGGTGTCCTTTACAGCCCTGAGTCCTTGGGAATGTTAAGTGACCATTAGCTGTGAGTTTAAAGCTGTTCTTGCAGGAAACGGCCACAAGGTGGCAGCATTTCCCCTTTACCATATTTGGTTACTAGGGAAACAGAGCCTTAATGGAAGTGGTGTTGTAGGTTGTAAATTAGAATGGAATGTGCCAGGGAAAAGCCCTTTAAGTTTATGTCTCATTACTTCTTGTTCATATTTGTAGTTTACTTTTTATTTTTTATCCCAGTAAATATGATTACAATGGTTTGTTTGTTCTAGGTGTGCAAGATGTGGTTGTTTCACACATATACATGTATCTATTCTTCCTCGCATCCTTTTCCCATGTAGGTTATGACACAATGTTGAGTAGTCTTCTCCTGGTCTTCCGTACGTCTTTGGTGGTTATATATTTCACATGGTTTGTATATCTCTGTTAACCCCAATGTGGCAATGTATCCAATCCTCATCCCTTTCTATTTGGTGAACCATAAGTTTTTTAATGAATCTGTGATTGCCTTTCTCTGTGGAAATATCTTCATTGGTATCAATTTTTAAGTAACTCTTAAAAGTGATATGATAGGATATGTGTTGTTTGCTTTCTCACTTACTACACGTGGCGTGATTACGTCTAGACTCATCTATGGTGCTGCAAACGGCATTGTTTCATTTTTTTCACTAGCGAATATTCCATCTGTACATGGAGGAGTTCTTCTTTGTCCATCCATCTGTTGGTGGACTTTTTGGTTACTTCCATATCTTGGCTATTTTAATACTGTGCAGTGCAGATTTGCCTGCCTGTGTCTTTCCAATTCTCTCTTCTTAGGTTTTACGTCGAGGAGTGGGCCTGCTGGATCATATAGTAGCTCAATGTTTACCTTTTTAAGGCACCTCCATTCTGTTCTCATTCGTGGCCCTTTCCAAGTTACGTCCCCTTTGAAGTTGAGGGTATGCATTTCTCCACAACACTTTCAGCATTTATTGTTTGTAGTTTTCTTGCTGATGGTTACTCTGATAAGTGTGAGCTGATACCTCTCTGTGGTTGAATTCGAATGTGCCACATAATCTGTTGAAATTGAGCTTTAAGGCATGTCCTTTTCTATTTTTCAAGCTGTGATTACCCCTTAGTTCTTCAAAGTGTTCTCTTTAAGTATGTGTCACATTTTGAAATGTTTTGGCCTTTACCTCCCTCAAGACATTTTGAGGGCCTGTTTCATTTACAGTTCTGCGGTACTTGTTCCTATGAAGTGACCATTAGCACAGGCTTTAAAGCTGCTTTTGCAGGTAACTGCCAGAGGGCGGCAGCCTTTCTATGTCCCCCAACCTGGTAACTAGGGAAAAGCCCTTGCGGCCTGTGGTGTTTCTCGGTTATAAATTAGAGTGGAGTGTGCCCGGACAAACCCACACAAGCTGATGTCTCCTTACTTTTGTTGGATTTTTACATTTAATTTTTATTTTTTATTGGAGTAATTTTCCACTGTGTACGTGGACCACTTCTACTTTGTGCATTCCTCGGTTGATGGACATTTTCATTGCTTCCAAGTGTTGGCTATGGTAAATATTGTTGGAGTGCAGGATTGCCAGGCTGTGACTTTTCGATTCTCATTTTCTCAGGTGATAGGCCCAGCAGTGGGTGTAATTGATTGACTGGTAGCACCGTGTTTCCCTTTTCAAAGCACCTTCTTTGTGTTTTCATTAGTGGCTCTTACCACGTCCCCCTTAGAATCGAGGGTACGCATTTCTCCACAATCGCTTCAGCATATATTGTTTGCAGCATTTATGCTAATGGCCCTTCTGGCTGCTGTGAGCTGATAGGTTTTTGTAATTTGGGTTTGCATGTCTTTGAAAATTCGTAAAACTCATCATTTTTCTCCACCGTTTTCTTTTCTGTTAAAAAAAAAGGAAACAATTGGGAGTACAATAGAACTCTTGAAATTGTGTTCTTGGAAGGTTGCCCTCTTTTGAAATTTTTGGTCGATTTTCCACTCCAGAATTTTTTTAGAAAGCAGGTGTCTTTTACCGAACTGCAAGTTTGGTGAATATTTAGTGACCTTTAGCAATGGGTTTAAATCTGCTGTTGTGGGAAGTGGCCTCAAGCAGGCAGCATATCTCCATTCCCGTATCTGGGTACTAGGGCAGCAGAGCCTTTCTGGAAGTCGTGTTCCTAGTTTGTAAATTACATTGGAATGTGCATGGAGAAAGCCCCATAAGTATATGTCTCATTATTTCTTCTTGGTTTTAAAATTTTTTTTTAATTGGGGTAAAGCTTAGAATATTGTTTGTCCTAGGTGTACACCATCTGGTTCGTTTGTACATTATATATGTCTATTCAAGTACAGATCCTCTTCCCATGTAAAATGTTACTGACGGTTCCGCAGACCTCCCTTGCTATATGGTTGGTCTTTTTGAGATATGGATATAATATATGTTTGTATACATATAGTAACACTAATCTTAATTTATCCATTCCCCCCACCTTTCCTTTTAGATGAGCATAGTTTGTTTTCTAAGTCTGTGAGTGTCTTTCTCTGTGGAAATATGTTCCTTTGTGTCAGTTATTAGATAACGCCTATAAGTGATATCATAGAATATAGGTCTTTTGCTTTCCGACTTACCTCATGTTTCGTGATTATTTCCAGATTCATTTGTGGTGCCTCAGAGAGCAGTGGTTCATTGTTTTCCATGGCTATTATTCCCTTGTGTACATGGACCACTTCTTCTTTATCCATTCACCTGTTGTTGGACATTTTGATTGCTCCACTGTCTTGGCTATTGTGAATAAGGCTGCACTGCAGCTTTTGCGGCCTGTGTCTTCTCGATTCTTGTCTTCTCAGGTGAGAGGTCCAATGGTGCGCCTGCTGCATTGAATGGTGCCTGCAGTTTTACTTTTAAACACAGCTCCTTTCTGTTCTCATTATTGGCTGTTACCCCTTCACGTCTCACCAGCAGGTAGAGGGTACACAGTTCTCTAAAACCCCTTCAGCATTTATTGTTTGTAGACTTTTTGCTCATGTTCAGGCGACTGGTGTAAGTTGAAACTTTTTGTAGATTAGATTGCATGGGTCTAACACTCCCTGAGGTTGAGCTTTTATCCATTTTCCTTTTTTTTTTAAAAGAGCGTGAGTAAAACTTAACTCTTCATAGTCTCTTCTTGAAACATTTGCCTGTTTTGAATTGTTTTGTCCATTCCCTCCTTCAGCACAATTTTTTAGGGCAGGTGTCCTTTACAGCCCTGAGTCCTTGGGAATGTTACGTGACCATTAGCTGTGAGTTTAAAGCTGTTCTTGCAGGAAACGGCCACAAGGTGGCAGCATTTCCCCTTTACCATATTTGGTTACTAGGGAAACAGAGCCTTAATGGAAGTGGTGTTGTAGGTTGTAAATTAGAATGGAATGTGCCAGGGAAAAGCCCTTTAAGTTTATGTCTCATTACTTCTTGTTCATATTTGTAGTTTACTTTTTATTTTTTATCCCAGTAAATATGATTACAATGGTTTGTTTGTTCTAGGTGTGCAAGATGTGGTTCTTTCACACATATACATGTATCTATTGTTCCTCGCATCCTTTTCCCATGTAGGTTATGACACAATGTTGAGTAGTCTTCTCCTGGTCTTCCGTACGTCTTTGGTGGTTATATATTTCACATGGTTTGTATATCTCTGTTAACCCCAATGTGGCAATGTATCCAATCCTCATCCCTTTCTATTTGGTGACCCATAAGTTTTTTAATGAATCTGTGATTGCCTTTCTCTGTGGAAATATCTTCATTGGTATCAATTTTTAAGTAACTCTTAAAAGTGATATGATAGGATATGTGTCTTTTGCTTTCTCACTTACTACACGTGGCGTGATTACGTCTAGACTCATCTATGGTGCTGCAAACGGCATTGTTTCATTTTTTTCACTAGCGAATATTCCATCTGTACATGGAGGAGTTCTTCTTTGTCCATCCATCTGTTGGTGGACCTTTTGGTTACTTCCATATCTTGGCTATTGTAATACTGTGCAGTGCAGATTTGCCTGCCTGTGTCTTTCCAATTCTCTCTTCTTAGGTTTTACGTCGAGGAGTGGGCCTGCTGGATCATATAGTAGCTCAATGTTTACCTTTTTAAGGCACCTCCATTCTGTTCTCATTCGTGGCCCTTTCCAAGTTACGTCCCCTTTGAAGTTGAGGGTATGCATTTCTCCACAACACTTTCAGCATTTATTGTTTGTAGTTTTCTTGCTGATGGTTATTCTGACAAGTGTGAGCTGATACCTCTCTGTGGTTGAATTCGAATGTGCCACATAATCTGTTGAAATTGAGCTTTAAGGCATGTCCTTTGCTATTTTTCAAGCTGTGATTACCCCTTAGTTCTTCAAAGTGTTCTCTTTAAGTATGTGTCACATTTTGAAATGTTTTGGCCTTTACCTCCCTCAAGACATTTTGAGGGCCTGTTTCATTTACAGTTCTGCAGTACTTGTTCCTATGAAGTGACCATTAGCACAGGCTTTAAAGCTGCTTTTGCAGGTAACTGCCAGAGGGCGGCAGCCTTTCTAGGTCCCCCACCCTGGTAACTAGGGAAAAGCCCTTGCGGCCTGTGGTGTTTCTCGGTTATAAATTAGAGTGGAGTGTGCCCGGACAAACCCACACAAGCTGATGTCTCCTTACTTTTGTTGGATTTTTACATTTAATTTTTATTTTTTATTGGAGTAATTTTCCACTGTGTACGTGGACCACTTCTACTTTGTGCATTCCTCGGTTGATGGACATTTTCATTGCTTCCAAGTGTTGGCTATGGTAAATATTGTTGGAGTGCAGGATTGCCAGGCTGTGACTTTTCGATTCTCATTTTCTCAGGTGATAGGCCCAGCAGTGGGTGTAATTGATTGACTGGTAGCACCGTGTTTCCCTTTTCAAAGCACCTTCTTTGTGTTTTCATTAGTGGCTCTTACCACGTCCCCCTTAGAATCGAGGGTACGCATTTCTCCACAATCGCTCCAGCATTTATTGTTTGCAGCATTTATGCTAATGGCCCTTCTGGCTGCTGTGAGCTGATAGGTTTTTGTAATTTGGGTTTGCATGTCTTTGAAAATTCGTAAAACTCATCATTTTTCTCCACCGTTTTCTTTTCTGTTAAAAAAAAGGAAACAATTGGGAGTACAATAGAACTCTTGAAATTGTGTTCTTGGAAGGTTGCCCTCTTTTGAAATTTTTGGTCGATTTTCCACTCCAGAATTTTTTTAGAAAGCAGGTGTCTTTTACCGAACTGCAAGTTTGGTGAATATTTAGTGACCTTTAGCAATGGGTTTAAATCTGCTGTTGTGGGAAGTGGCCTCAAGCAGGCAGCATATCTCCATTCCCATATCTGGGTACTAGGGCAGCAGAGCCTTTCTGGAAGTCGTGTTCCTAGTTTGTAAATTACATTGGAATGTGCATGGAGAAAGCCCCATAAGTATATGTCTCATTATTTCTTCTTGGTTTTAAAATTTTTTTTTAATTGGGGTAAAGCTTAGAATATTGTTTGTCCTAGGTGTACACCATCTGGTTCGTTTGTACATTATAGATGTCTATTCAAGTACAGATCCTCTTCCCATGTAAAATGTTACTGACGGTTCCGCAGACCTCCCTTGCTATATGGTTGGTCTTTTTGAGATATGGATACAATATGTGTTTGTATACATATAGTAACACTAATCTTAATTTATCTATTCCCCCCACCTTTCCTTTTAGATGAGCATAGTTTGTTTTCTAAGTCTGTGAGTGTCTTTCTCTGTGGAAATATGTTCCTTTGTGTCAGTTATTAGATAACGCCTATAAGTGATATCATAGAATATAGGTCTTTTGCTTTCCGACTTACCTCATGTTTCGTGATTATTTCCAGATTCATTTGTGGTGCCTCAGAGAGCAGTGGTTCATTGTTTTCCATGGCTATTATTCCCTTGTGTACATGGACCACTTCTTCTTTATCCATTCACCTGTTGTTGGACATTTTGATTGCTCCACTGTCTTGGCTATTGTGAATAAGGCTGCACTGCAGCTTTTGCGGCCTGTGTCTTCTCGATTCTTGTCTTCTCAGGTGAGAGGTCCAATGGTGCGCCTGCTGCATTGAATGGTGCCTGCAGTTTTACTTTTAAACACAGCTCCTTTCTGTTCTCATTATTGGCTGTTACCCCTTCACGTCTCACCAGCAGGTAGAGGGTACACAGTTCTCTAAAACCCCTTCAGCATTTATTGTTTGTAGACTTTTTGCTCATGTTCAGGCGACTGGTGTAAGTTGAAACTTTTTGTAGATTAGATTGCATGGGTCTAACACTCCCTGAGGTTGAGCTTTTATCCATTTTCCTTTTTTTTTAAAAGAGCGTGAGTAAAACTTAACTCTTCATACTCTCTTCTTGAAACATTTGCCTGTTTTGAATTGTTTTGTCCATTCCCTCCTTCAGCACAATTTTTTAGGGCAGGTGTCCTTTACAGCCCTGAGTCCTTGGGAATGTTACGTGACCATTAGCTGTGAGTTTAAAGCTGTTCTTGCAGGAAACGGCCACAAGGTGGCAGCATTTCCCCTTTACCATATTTGGTTACTAGGGAAACAGAGCCTTAATGGAAGTGGTGTTGTAGGTTGTAAATTAGAATGGAATGTGCCAGGGAAAAGCCCTTTAAGTTTATGTCTCATTACTTCTTGTTCATATTTGTAGTTTACTTTTTATTTTTTATCCCAGTAAATATGATTACAATGGTTTGTTTGTTCTAGGTGTGCAAGATGTGGTTCTTTCACACATATACATGTATCTATTGTTCCTCGCATCCTTTTCCCATGTAGGTTATGACACAATGTTGAGTAGTCTTCTCCTGGTCTTCCGTACGTCTTTGGTGGTTATATATTTCACATGGTTTGTATATCTCTGTTAACCCCAATGTGGCCATGTATCCAATCCTCATCCCTTTCTATTTGGTGAACCATAAGTTTTTTAATGAATCTGTGATTGCCTTTCTCTGTGGAAATATCTTCATTGGTATCAATTTTTAAGTAACTCTTAAAAGTGATATGATAGGATATGTGTCTTTTGCTTTCTCACTTACTACACGTGGCGTGATTACGTCTAGACTCATCTATGGTGCTGCAAACGGCATTGTTTCATTTTTTTCACTAGCGAATATTCCATCTGTACATGGAGGAGTTCTTCTTTGTCCATCCATCTGTTGGTGGACCTTTTGGTTACTTCCATATCTTGGCTATTGTAATACTGTGCAGTGCAGATTTGCCTGCCTGTGTCTTTCCAATTCTCTCTTCTTAGGTTTTACGTCGAGGAGTGGGCCTGCTGGATCATATAGTAGCTCAATGTTTACCTTTTTAAGGCACCTCCATTCTGTTCTCATTCGTGGCCCTTTCCAAGTTACGTCCCCTTTGAAGTTGAGGGTATGCATTTCTCCACAACACTTTCAGCATTTATTGTTTGTAGTTTTCTTGCTGATGGTTATTCTGACAAGTGTGAGCTGATACCTCTCTGTGGTTGAATTCGAATGTGCCACATAATCTGTTGAAATTGAGCTTTAAGGCATGTCCTTTGCTATTTTTCAAGCTGTGATTACCCCTTAGTTCTTCAAAGTGTTCTCTTTAAGTATGTGTCACATTTTGAAATGTTTTGGCCTTTACCTCCCTCAAGACATTTTGAGGGCCTGTTTCACTTACAGTTCTGCAGTACTTGTTCCTATGAAGTGACCATTAGCACAGGCTTTAAAGCTGCTTTTGCAGGTAACTGCCAGAGGGCGGCAGCCTTTCTAGGTCCCCCACCCTGGTAACTAGGGAAAAGCCCTTGCGGCCTGTGGTGTTTCTCGGTTATAAATTAGAGTAGAGTGTGCCCGGACAAACCCACACAAGCTGATGTCTCCTTACTTTTGTTGGATTTTTACATTTAATTTTTATTTTTTATTGCAGTAATTTTCCACTGTGTACGTGGACCACTTCTACTTTGTGCATTCCTCGGTTGATGGACATTTTCATTGCTTCCAAGTGTTGGCTATGGTAAATATTGTTGGAGTGCAGGATTGCCAGGCTGTGACTTTTCGATTCTCATTTTTTCTCAGGTGATAGGCCCAGCAGTGGGTGTGATTGATTGACTGGTAGCACCGTGTTTCCCTTTTCAAAGCACCTTCTTTGTGTTTTCATTAGTGGCTCTTACCACGTCCCCCTTAGAATCGAGGGTACGCATTTCTCCACAATCGCTTCAGCATATATTGTTTGCAGCATTTATGCTAATGGCCCTTCTGGCTGCTGTGAGCTGATAGGTTTTTGTAATTTGGGTTTGCATGTCTTTGAAAATTCGTAAAACTCATCATTTTTCTCCACCGTTTTCTTTTCTGTTAAAAAAAAAGGAAACAATTGGGAGTACAATAGAACTCTTGAAATTGTGTTCTTGGAAGGTTGCCCTCTTTTGAAATTTTTGGTCGATTTTCCACTCCAGAATTTTTTTAGAAAGCAGGTGTCTTTTAGCGAACTGCAAGTTTGGTGAATATTTAGTGACCTTTAGCAATGGGTTTAAATCTGCTGTTGTGGGAAGTGGCCTCAAGCAGGCAGCATATCTCCATTCCCATATCTGGGTACTAGGGCAGCAGAGCCTTTCTGGAAGTCGTGTTCCTAGTTTGTAAATTACATTGGAATGTGCATGGAGAAAGCCCCATAAGTATATGTCTCATTATTTCTTCTTGGTTTTAAAATTTTTTTTTAATTGGGGTAAAGCTTAGAATATTGTTTGTCCTAGGTGTACACCATCTGGTTCGTTTGTACATTATAGATGTCTATTCAAGTACAGATCCTCTTCCCATGTAAAATGTTACTGACGGTTCCGCAGACCTCCCTTGCTATATGGTTGGTCTTTTTGAGATATGGATATAATATGTGTTTGTATACATATAGTAACACTAATCTTAATTTATCCATTCCCCCCACCTTTCCTTTTAGATGAGCATAGTTTGTTTTCTAAGTCTGTGAGTGTCTTTCTCTGTGGAAATATGTTCCTTTGTGTCAGTTATTAGATAACGCCTATAAGTGATATCATAGAATATAGGTCTTTTGCTTTCCGACTTACCTCATGTTTCGTGATTATCTCCAGACTCATTTGTGGTGCCTCAGAGAGCAGTGGTTCATTGTTTTCCATGGCTATTATTCCATTGTGTACATGGACCACTTCTTCTTTATCCATTCACCTGTTGTTGGACATTTTGATTGCTCCACTGTCTTGGCTATTGTGAATAAGGCTGCACTGCAGCTTTTGCGGCCTGTGTCTTCTCGATTCTTGTCTTCTCAGGTGAGAGGTCCAATGGTGCGCCTGCTGCATTGAATGGTGCCTGCAGTTTTACTTTTAAACACAGCTCCTTTCTGTTCTCATTATTGGCTGTTAGCCCTTTACGTCTCACCAGCAGGTAGAGGGTACACAGTTCCCTAAAACCCCTTCAGCATTTATTGTTTGTAGACTTTTTGCTCATGTTCAGGCGACTGGTGTAAGTTGAAACTTTTTGTAGATTAGATTGCATGGGTCTAACACTCCCTGAGGTTGAGCTTTTATCCATTTTCCTTTTTTTTTAAAAGAGCGTGAGTAAAACTTAACTCTTCATACTCTCGTCTTGAAACATTTGCCTGTTTTGAATTGTTTTGTCCATTCCCTCCTTCAGCACAATTTTTTAGGGCAGGTGTCCTTTACAGCCCTGAGTCCTTGGGAATGTTAAGTGACCATTAGCTGTGAGTTTAAAGCTGTTCTTGCAGGAAACGGCCACAAGGTGGCAGCATTTCCCCTTTACCATATTTGGTTACTAGGGAAACAGAGCCTTAATGGAAGTGGTGTTCTAGGTTGTAAATTAGAATGGAATGTGCCAGGGAAAAGCCCTTTAAGTTTATGTCTCATTACTTCTTGTTCATATTTGTAGTTTACTTTTTATTTTTTATCCCAGTAAATATGATTACAATGGTTTGTTTGTTCTAGGTGTGCAAGATGTGGTTCTTTCACACATATACATGTATCTATTGTTCCTCGCATCCTTTTCCCATGTAGGTTATGACACAATGTTGAGTAGTCTTCTCCTGGTCTTCCGTACGTCTTTGGTGGTTATATATTTCACATTGTTTGTATATCTCTGTTAACCCCAATGTGGCAATGTATCCAATCCTCATCCCTTTCTATTTGGTGAACCATAAGTTTTTTAATGAATCTGTGATTGCCTTTCTCTGTGGAAATATCTTCATTGGTATCAATTTTTAAGTAACTCTTAAAAGTGATATGATAGGATATGTGTCTTTTGCTTTCTCACTTACTACACGTGGCGTGATTACGTCTAGACTCATCTATGGTGCTGCAAACGGCATTGTTTCATTTTTTTCACTAGCGAATATTCCATCTGTACATGGAGGAGTTCTTCTTTGTCCATCCATCTGTTGGTGGACCTTTTGGTTACTTCCATATCTTGGCTATTGTAATACTGTGCAGTGCAGATTTGCCTGCCTGTGTCTTTCCAATTCTCTCTTCTTAGGTTTTACGTCGAGGAGTGGGCCTGCTGGATCATATAGTAGCTCAATGTTTACCTTTTTAAGGCACCTCCATTCTGTTCTCATTCGTGGCCCTTTCCAAGTTACGTCCCCTTTGAAGTTGAGGGTATGCATTTCTCCACAACACTTTCAGCATTTATTGTTTGTAGTTTTCTTGCTGATGGTTATTCTGACAAGTGTGAGCTGATACCTCTCTGTGGTTGAATTCGAATGTGCCACATAATCTGTTGAAATTGAGCTTTAAGGCATGTCCTTTGCTATTTTTCAAGCTGTGATTACCCCTTAGTTCTTCAAAGTGTTCTCTTTAAGTATGTGTCACATTTTGAAATGTTTTGGCCTTTACCTCCCTCAAGACATTTTGAGGGCCTGTTTCACTTACAGTTCTGCAGTACTTGTTCCTATGAAGTGACCATTAGCACAGGCTTTAAAGCTGCTTTTGCAGGTAACTGCCAGAGGGCGGCAGCCTTTCTAGGTCCCCCACCCTGGTAACTAGGGAAAAGCCCTTGCGGCCTGTGGTGTTTCTCGGTTATAAATTAGAGTGGAGTGTGCCCGGACAAACCCACACAAGCTGATGTCTCCTTACTTTTGTTGGATTTTTACATTTAATTTTTATTTTTTATTGGAGTAATTTTCCACTGTGTACGTGGACCACTTCTACTTTGTGCATTCCTCGGTTGATGGACATTTTCATTGCTTCCAAGTGTTGGCTATGGTAAATATTGTTGGAGTGCAGGATTGCCAGGCTGTGACTTTTCGATTCTCATTTTTTCTCAGGTGATAGGCCCAGCAGTGGGTGTGATTGATTGACTGGTAGCACCGTGTTTCCCTTTTCAAAGCACCTTCTTTGTGTTTTCATTAGTGGCTCTTACCACGTCCCCCTTAGAATCGAGGGTACGCATTTCTCCACAATCGCTTCAGCATATATTGTTTGCAGCATTTATGCTAATGGCCCTTCTGGCTGCTGTGAGCTGATAGGTTTTTGTAATTTGGGTTTGCATGTCTTTGAAAATTCGTAAAACTCATCATTTTTCTCCACCGTTTTCTTTTCTGTTAAAAAAAAAGGAAACAATTGGGAGTACAATAGAACTCTTGAAATTGTGTTCTTGGAAGGTTGCCCTCTTTTGAAATTTTTGGTCGATTTTCCACTCCAGAATTTTTTTAGAAAGCAGGTGTCTTTTACCGAACTGCAAGTTTGGTGAATATTTAGTGACCTTTAGCAATGGGTTTAAATCTGCTGTTGTGGGAAGTGGCCTCAAGCAGGCAGCATATCTCCATTCCCATATCTGGGTACTAGGGCAGCAGAGCCTTTCTGGAAGTCGTGTTCCTAGTTTGTAAATTACATTGGAATGTGCATGGAGAAAGCCCCATAAGTATATGTCTCATTATTTCTTCTTGGTTTTAAAATTTTTTTTTAATTGGGGTAAAGCTTAGAATATTGTTTGTCCTAGGTGTACACCATCTGGTTCGTTTGTACATTATAGATGTCTATTCAAGTACAGATCCTCTTCCCATGTAAAATGTTACTGACGGTTCCGCAGACCTCCCTTGCTATATGGTTGGTCTTTTTGAGATATGGATACAATATGTGTTTGTATACATATAGTAACACTAATCTTAATTTATCTATTCCCCCCACCTTTCCTTTTAGATGAGCATAGTTTGTTTTCTAAGTCTGTGAGTGTCTTTCTCTGTGGAAATATGTTCCTTTGTGTCAGTTAGTAGATAACGCCTATAAGTGATATCATAGAATATAGGTCTTTTGCTTTCCGACTTACCTCATGTTTCGTGATTATTTCCAGATTCATTTGTGGTGCCTCAGAGAGCAGTGGTTCATTGTTTTCCATGGCTATTATTCCCTTGTGTACATGGACCACTTCTTCTTTATCCATTCACCTGTTGTTGGACATTTTGATTGCTCCACTGTCTTGGCTATTGTGAATAAGGCTGCACTGCAGCTTTTGCGGCCTGTGTCTTCTCGATTCTTGTCTTCTCAGGTGAGAGGTCCAATGGTGCGCCTGCTGCATTGAATGGTGCCTGCAGTTTTACTTTTAAACACAGCTCCTTTCTGTTCTCATTATTGGCTGTTACCCCTTCACGTCTCACCAGCAGGTAGAGGGTACACAGTTCTCTAAAACCCCTTCAGCATTTATTGTTTGTAGACTTTTTGCTCATGTTCAGTCGACTGGTGTAAGTTGAAACTTTTTGTAGATTAGATTGCATGGGTCTAACACTCCCTGAGGTTGAGCTTTTATCCATTTTCCTTTTTTTTTAAAAGAGCGTGAGTAAAACTTAACTCTTCATACTCTCTTCTTGAAAAATTTGCCTGTTTTGAATTGTTTTGTCCATTCCCTCCTTCAGCACAATTTTTTAGGGCAGGTGTCCTTTACAGCCCTGAGTCCTTGGGAATGTTACGTGACCATTAGCTGTGAGTTTAAAGCTGTTCTTGCAGGAAACGGCCACAAGGTGGCAGCATTTCCCCTTTACCATATTTGGTTACTAGGGAAACAGAGCCTTAATGGAAGTGGTGTTGTAGGTTGTAAATTAGAATGGAATGTGCCAGGGAAAAGCCCTTTAAGTTTATGTCTCATTACTTCTTGTTCATATTTGTAGTTTACTTTTTATTTTTTATCCCAGTAAATATGATTACAATGGTTTGTTTGTTCTAGGTGTGCAAGATGTGGTTCTTTCACACATATACATGTATCTATTGTTCCTCGCATCCTTTTCCCATGTAGGTTATGACACAATGTTGAGTAGTCTTCTCCTGGTCTTCCGTACGTCTTTGGTGGTTATATATTTCACATGGTTTGTATATCTCTGTTAACCCCAATGTGGCCATGTATCCAATCCTCATCCCTTTCTATTTGGTGAACCATAAGTTTTTTAATGAATCTGTGATTGCCTTTCTCTGTGGAAATATCTTCATTGGTATCAATTTTTAAGTAACTCTTAAAAGTGATATGATAGGATATGTGTCTTTTGCTTTCTCACTTACTACACGTGGCGTGATTACGTCTAGACTCATCTATGGTGCTGCAAATGGCATTGTTTCATTTTTTTCACTAGCGAATATTCCATCTGTACATGGAGGAGTTCTTCTTTGTCCATCCATCTGTTGGTGGACTTTTTGGTTACTTCCATATCTTGGCTATTGTAATACTGTGCAGTGCAGATTTGCCTGCCTGTGTCTTTCCAATTCTCTCTTCTTAGGTTTTACGTCGAGGAGTGGGCCTGCTGGATCATATAGTAGCTCAATGTTTACCTTTTTAAGGCACCTCCATTCTGTTCTCATTCGTGGCCCTTTCCAAGTTACGTCCCCTTTGAAGTTGAGGGTATGCATTTCTCCACAACACTTTCAGCATTTATTGTTTGTAGTTTTCTTGCTGATGGTTATTCTGACAAGTGTGAGCTGATACCTCTCTGTGGTTGAATTCGAATGTGCCACATAATCTGTTGAAATTGAGCTTTAAGGCATGTCCTTTGCTATTTTTCAAGCTGTGATTACCCCTTAGTTCTTCAAAGTGTTCTCTTTAAGTATGTGTCACATTTTGAAATGTTTTGGCCTTTACCTCCCTCAAGACATTTTGAGGGCCTGTTTCACTTACAGTTCTGCAGTACTTGTTCCTATGAAGTGACCATTAGCACAGGCTTTAAAGCTGCTTTTGCAGGTAACTGCCAGAGGGCGGCAGCCTTTCTAGGTCCCCCACCCTGGTAACTAGGGAAAAGCCCTTGCGGCCTGTGGTGTTTCTCGGTTATAAATTAGAGTAGAGTGTGCCCGGACAAACCCACACAAGCTGATGTCTCCTTACTTTTGTTGGATTTTTACATTTAATTTTTATTTTTTATTGGAGTAATTTTCCACTGTGTACGTGGACCACTTCTACTTTGTGCATTCCTCGGTTGATGGACATTTTCATTGCTTCCAAGTGTTGGCTATGGTAAATATTGTTGGAGTGCAGGATTGCCAGGCTGTGACTTTTCGATTCTCATTTTTTCTCAGGTGATAGGCCCAGCAGTGGGTGTGATTGATTGACTGGTAGCACCGTGTTTCCCTTTTCAAAGCACCTTCTTTGTGTTTTCATTAGTGGCTCTTACCACGTCCCCCTTAGAATCGAGGGTACGCATTTCTCCACAATCGCTTCAGCATATATTGTTTGCAGCATTTATGCTAATGGCCCTTCTGGCTGCTGTGAGCTGATAGGTTTTTGTAATTTGGGTTTGCATGTCTTTGAAAATTCGTAAAACTCATCATTTTTCTCCACCGTTTTCTTTTCTGTTAAAAAAAAAGGAAACAATTGGGAGTACAATAGAACTCTTGAAATTGTGTTCTTGGAAGGTTGCCCTCTTTTGAAATTTTTGGTCGATTTTCCACTCCAGAATTTTTTTAGAAAGCAGGTGTCTTTTAGCGAACTGCAAGTTTGGTGAATATTTAGTGACCTTTAGCAATGGGTTTAAATCTGCTGTTGTGGGAAGTGGCCTCAAGCAGGCAGCATATCTCCATTCCCATATCTGGGTACTAGGGCAGCAGAGCCTTTCTGGAAGTCGTGTTCCTAGTTTGTAAATTACATTGGAATGTGCATGGAGAAAGCCCCATAAGTATATGTCTCATTATTTCTTCTTGGTTTTAAAATTTTTTTTTAATTGGGGTAAAGCTTAGAATATTGTTTGTCCTAGGTGTACACCATCTGGTTCGTTTGTACATTATAGATGTCTATTCAAGTACAGATCCTCTTCCCATGTAAAATGTTACTGACGGTTCCGCAGACCTCCCTTGCTATATGGTTGGTCTTTTTGAGATATGGATATAATATGTGTTTGTATACATATAGTAACACTAATCTTAATTTATCCATTCCCCCCACCTTTCCTTTTAGATGAGCATAGTTTGTTTTCTAAGTCTGTGAGTGTCTTTCTCTGTGGAAATATGTTCCTTTGTGTCAGTTATTAGATAACGCCTATAAGTGATATCATAGAATATAGGTCTTTTGCTTTCCGACTTACCTCATGTTTCGTGATTATCTCCAGACTCATTTGTGGTGCCTCAGAGAGCAGTGGTTCATTGTTTTCCATGGCTATTATTCCATTGTGTACATGGACCACTTCTTCTTTATCCATTCACCTGTTGTTGGACATTTTGATTGCTCCACTGTCTTGGCTATTGTGAATAAGGCTGCACTGCAGCTTTTGCGGCCTGTGTCTTCTCGATTCTTGTCTTCTCAGGTGAGAGGTCCAATGGTGCGCCTGCTGCATTGAATGGTGCCTGCAGTTTTACTTTTAAACACAGCTCCTTTCTGTTCTCATTATTGGCTGTTACCCCTTTACGTCTCACCAGCAGGTAGAGGGTACACAGTTCCCTAAAACCCCTTCAGCATTTATTGTTTGTAGACTTTTTGCTCATGTTCAGGCGACTGGTGTAAGTTGAAACTTTTTGTAGATTAGATTGCATGGGTCTAACACTCCCTGAGGTTGAGCTTTTATCCATTTTCCTTTTTTTTTAAAAGAGCGTGAGTAAAACTTAACTCTTCATACTCTCGTCTTGAAACATTTGCCTGTTTTGAATTGTTTTGTCCATTCCCTCCTTCAGCACAATTTTTTAGGGCAGGTGTCCTTTACAGCCCTGAGTCCTTGGGAATGTTAAGTGACCATTAGCTGTGAGTTTAAAGCTGTTCTTGCAGGAAACGGCCACAAGGTGGCAGCATTTCCCCTTTACCATATTTGGTTACTAGGGAAACAGAGCCTTAATGGAAGTGGTGTTGTAGGTTGTAAATTAGAATGGAATGTGCCAGGGAAAAGCCCTTTAAGTTTATGTCTCATTACTTCTTGTTCATATTTGTAGTTTACTTTTTATTTTTTATCCCAGTAAATATGATTACAATGGTTTGTTTGTTCTAGGTGTGCAAGATGTGGTTCTTTCACACATATACATGTATCTATTGTTCCTCGCATCCTTTTCCCATGTAGGTTATGACACAATGTTGAGTAGTCTTCTCCTGGTCTTCCGTACGTCTTTGGTGGTTATATATTTCACATGGTTTGTATATCTCTGTTAACCCCAATGTGGCAATGTATCCAATCCTCATCCCTTTCTATTTGGTGAACCATAAGTTTTTTAATGAATCTGTGATTGCCTTTCTCTGTGGAAATATCTTCATTGGTATCAATTTTTAAGTAACTCTTAAAAGTGATATGATAGGATATGTGTCTTTTGCTTTCTCACTTACTACACGTGGCGTGATTACGTCTAGACTCATCTATGGTGCTGCAAACGGCATTGTTTCATTTTTTTCACTAGCGAATATTCCATCTGTACATGGAGGAGTTCTTCTTTGTCCATCCATCTGTTGGTGGACCTTTTGGTTACTTCCATATCTTGGCTATTGTAATACTGTGCAGTGCAGATTTGCCTGCCTGTGTCTTTCCAATTCTCTCTTCTTAGGTTTTACGTCGAGGAGTGGGCCTGCTGGATCATATAGTAGCTCAATGTTTACCTTTTTAAGGCACCTCCATTCTGTTCTCATTCGTGGCCCTTTCCAAGTTACGTCCCCTTTGAAGTTGAGGGTATGCATTTCTCCACAACACTTTCAGCATTTATTGTTTGTAGTTTTCTTGCTGATGGTTATTCTGACAAGTGTGAGCTGATACCTCTCTGTGGTTGAATTCGAATGTGCCACATAATCTGTTGAAATTGAGCTTTAAGGCATGTCCTTTGCTATTTTTCAAGCTGTGATTACCCCTTAGTTCTTCAAAGTGTTCTCTTTAAGTATGTGTCACATTTTGAAATGTTTTGGCCTTTACCTCCCTCAAGACATTTTGAGGGCCTGTTTCACTTACAGTTCTGCAGTACTTGTTCCTATGAAGTGACCATTAGCACAGGCTTTAAAGCTGCTTTTGCAGGTAACTGCCAGAGGGCGGCAGCCTTTCTAGGTCCCCCACCCTGGTAACTAGGGAAAAGCCCTTGCGGCCTGTGGTGTTTCTCGGTTATAAATTAGAGTGGAGTGTGCCCGGACAAACCCACACAAGCTGATGTCTCCTTACTTTTGTTGGATTTTTACATTTAATTTTTATTTTTTATTGGAGTAATTTTCCACTGTGTACGTGGACCACTTCTACTTTGTGCATTCCTCGGTTGATGGACATTTTCATTGCTTCCAAGTGTTGGCTATGGTAAATATTGTTGGAGTGCAGGATTGCCAGGCTGTGACTTTTCGATTCTCATTTTCTCAGGTGATAGGCCCAGCAGTGGGTGTAATTGATTGACTGGTAGCACAGTGTTTCCCTTTTCAAAGCACCTTCTTTGTGTTTTCATTAGTGGCTCTTACCACGTCCCCCTTAGAATCGAGGGTACGCATTTCTCCACAATCGCTTCAGCATATATTGTTTGCAGCATTTATGCTAATGGCCCTTCTGGCTGCTGTGAGCTGATAGGTTTTTGTAATTTGGGTTTGCATGTCTTTGAAAATTCGTAAAACTCATCATTTTTCTCCACCGTTTTCTTTTCTGTTAAAAAAAAGGAAACAATTGGGAGTACAATAGAACTCTTGAAATTGTGTTCTTGGAAGGTTGCCCTCTTTTGAAATTTTTGGTCGATTTTCCACTCCAGAATTTTTTTAGAAAGCAGGTGTCTTTTACCGAACTGCAAGTTTGGTGAATATTTAGTGACCTTTAGCAATGGGTTTAAATCTGCTGTTGTGGGAAGTGGCCTCAAGCAGGCAGCATATCTCCATTCCCATATCTGGGTACTAGGGCAGCAGAGCCTTTCTGGAAGTCGTGTTCCTAGTTTGTAAATTACATTGGAATGTGCATGGAGAAAGCCCCATAAGTATATGTCTCATTATTTCTTCTTGGTTTTAAAATTTTTTTTTAATTGGGGTAAAGCTTAGAATATTGTTTGTCCTAGGTGTACACCATCTGGTTCGTTTGTACATTATATATGTCTATTCAAGTACAGATCCTCTTCCCATGTAAAATGTTACTGACGGTTCCGCAGACCTCCCTTGCTATATGGTTGGTCTTTTTGAGATATGGATACAATATGTGTTTGTATACATATAGTAACACTAATCTTAATTTATCTATTCCCCCCACCTTTCCTTTTAGATGAGCATAGTTTGTTTTCTAAGTCTGTGAGTGTCTTTCTCTGTGGAAATATGTTCCTTTGTGTCAGTTATTAGATAACGCCTATAAGTGATATCATAGAATATAGGTCTTTTGCTTTCCGACTTACCTCATGTTTCGTGATTATTTCCAGATTCATTTGTGGTGCCTCAGAGAGCAGTGGTTCATTGTTTTCCATGGCTATTATTCCCTTGTGTACATGGACCACTTCTTCTTTATCCATTCACCTGTTGTTGGACATTTTGATTGCTCCACTGTCTTGGCTATTGTGAATAAGGCTGCACTGCAGCTTTTGCGGCCTGTGTCTTCTCGATTCTTGTCTTCTCAGGTGAGAGGTCCAATGGTGCGCCTGCTGCATTGAATGGTGCCTGCAGTTTTACTTTTAAACACAGCTCCTTTCTGTTCTCATTATTGGCTGTTACCCCTTCACGTCTCACCAGCAGGTAGAGGGTACACAGTTCTCTAAAACCCCTTCAGCATTTATTGTTTGTAGACTTTTTGCTCATGTTCAGGCGACTGGTGTAAGTTGAAACTTTTTGTAGATTAGATTGCATGGGTCTAACACTCCCTGAGGTTGAGCTTTTATCCATTTTCCTTTTTTTTTAAAAGAGCGTGAGTAAAACTTAACTCTTCATACTCTCTTCTTGAAACATTTGCCTGTTTTGAATTGTTTTGTCCATTCCCTCCTTCAGCACAATTTTTTAGGGCAGGTGTCCTTTACAGCCCTGAGTCCTTGGGAATGTTACGTGACCATTAGCTGTGAGTTTAAAGCTGTTCTTGCAGGAAACGGCCACAAGGTGGCAGCATTTCCCCTTTACCATATTTGGTTACTAGGGAAACAGAGCCTTAATGGAAGTGGTGTTGTAGGTTGTAAATTAGAATGGAATGTGCCAGGGAAAAGCCCTTTAAGTTTATGTCTCATTACTTCTTGTTCATATTTGTAGTTTACTTTTTATTTTTTATCCCAGTAAATATGATTACAATGGTTTGTTTGTTCTAGGTGTGCAAGATGTGGTTCTTTCACACATATACATGTATCTATTGTTCCTCGCATCCTTTTCCCATGTAGGTTATGACACAATGTTGAGTAGTCTTCTCCTGGTCTTCCGTACGTCTTTGGTGGTTATATATTTCACATGGTTTGTATATCTCTGTTAACCCCAATGTGGCCATGTATCCAATCCTCATCCCTTTCTATTTGGTGAACCATAAGTTTTTTAATGAATCTGTGATTGCCTTTCTCTGTGGAAATATCTTCATTGGTATCAATTTTTAAGTAACTCTTAAAAGTGATATGATAGGATATGTGTCTTTTGCTTTCTCACTTACTACACGTGGCGTGATTACGTCTAGACTCATCTATGGTGCTGCAAACGGCATTGTTTCATTTTTTTCACTAGCGAATATTCCATCTGTACATGGAGGAGTTCTTCTTTGTCCATCCATCTGTTGGTGGACCTTTTGGTTACTTCCATATCTTGGCTATTGTAATACTGTGCAGTGCAGATTTGCCTGCCTGTGTCTTTCCAATTCTCTCTTCTTAGGTTTTACGTCGAGGAGTGGGCCTGCTGGATCATATAGTAGCTCAATGTTTACCTTTTTAAGGCACCTCCATTCTGTTCTCATTCGTGGCCCTTTCCAAGTTACGTCCCCTTTGAAGTTGAGGGTATGCATTTCTCCACAACACTTTCAGCATTTATTGTTTGTAGTTTTCTTGCTGATGGTTATTCTGACAAGTGTGAGCTGATACCTCTCTGTGGTTGAATTCGAATGTGCCACATAATCTGTTGAAATTGAGCTTTAAGGCATGTCCTTTGCTATTTTTCAAGCTGTGATTACCCCTTAGTTCTTCAAAGTGTTCTCTTTAAGTATGTGTCACATTTTGAAATGTTTTGGCCTTTACCTCCCTCAAGACATTTTGAGGGCCTGTTTCACTTACAGTTCTGCAGTACTTGTTCCTATGAAGTGACCATTAGCACAGGCTTTAAAGCTGCTTTTGCAGGTAACTGCCAGAGGGCGGCAGCCTTTCTAGGTCCCCCACCCTGGTAACTAGGGAAAAGCCCTTGCGGCCTGTGGTGTTTCTCGGTTATAAATTAGAGTAGAGTGTGCCCGGACAAACCCACACAAGCTGATGTCTCCTTACTTTTGTTGGATTTTTACATTTAATTTTTATTTTTTATTGGAGTAATTTTCCACTGTGTACGTGGACCACTTCTACTTTGTGCATTCCTCGGTTGATGGACATTTTCATTGCTTCCAAGTGTTGGCTATGGTAAATATTGTTGGAGTGCAGGATTGCCAGGCTGTGACTTTTCGATTCTCATTTTTTCTCAGGTGATAGGCCCAGCAGTGGGTGTGATTGATTGACTGGTAGCACCGTGTTTCCCTTTTCAAAGCACCTTCTTTGTGTTTTCATTAGTGGCTCTTACCACGTCCCCCTTAGAATCGAGGGTACGCATTTCTCCACAATCGCTTCAGCATATATTGTTTGCAGCATTTATGCTAATGGCCCTTCTGGCTGCTGTGAGCTGATAGGTTTTTGTAATTTGGGTTTGCATGTCTTTGAAAATTCGTAAAACTCATCATTTTTCTCCACCGTTTTCTTTTCTGTTAAAAAAAAAGGAAACAATTGGGAGTACAATAGAACTCTTGAAATTGTGTTCTTGGAAGGTTGCCCTCTTTTGAAATTTTTGGTCGATTTTCCACTCCAGAATTTTTTTAGAAAGCAGGTGTCTTTTAGCGAACTGCAAGTTTGGTGAATATTTAGTGACCTTTAGCAATGGGTTTAAATCTGCTGTTGTGGGAAGTGGCCTCAAGCAGGCAGCATATCTCCATTCCCATATCTGGGTACTAGGGCAGCAGAGCCTTTCTGGAAGTCGTGTTCCTAGTTTGTAAATTACATTGGAATGTGCATGGAGAAAGCCCCATAAGTATATGTCTCATTATTTCTTCTTGGTTTTAAAATTTTTTTTTAATTGGGGTAAAGCTTAGAATATTGTTTGTCCTAGGTGTACACCATCTGGTTCGTTTGTACATTATAGATGTCTATTCAAGTACAGATCCTCTTCCCATGTAAAATGTTACTGACGGTTCCGCAGACCTCCCTTGCTATATGGTTGGTCTTTTTGAGATATGGATATAATATGTGTTTGTATACATATAGTAACACTAATCTTAATTTATCCATTCCCCCCACCTTTCCTTTTAGATGAGCATAGTTTGTTTTCTAAGTCTGTGAGTGTCTTTCTCTGTGGAAATATGTTCCTTTGTGTCAGTTATTAGATAACGCCTATAAGTGATATCATAGAATATAGGTCTTTTGCTTTCCGACTTACCTCATGTTTCGTGATTATCTCCAGACTCATTTGTGGTGCCTCAGAGAGCAGTGGTTCATTGTTTTCCATGGCTATTATTCCCTTGTGTACATGGACCACTTCTTCTTTATCCATTCACCTGTTGTTGGACATTTTGATTGCTCCACTGTCTTGGCTATTGTGAATAAGGCTGCACTACAGCTTTTGCGGCCTGTGTCTTCTCGATTCTTGTCTTCTCAGGTGAGAGGTCCAATGGTGCGCCTGCTGCATTGAATGGTGCCTGCAGTTTTACTTTTAAACACAGCTCCTTTCTGTTCTCATTATTGGCTGTTACCCCTTTACGTCTCACCAGCAGGTAGAGGGTACACAGTTCCCTAAAACCCCTTCAGCATTTATTGTTTGTAGACTTTTTGCTCATGTTCAGGCGACTGGTGTAAGTTGAAACTTTTTGTAGATTAGATTGCATGGGTCTAACACTCCCTGAGGTTGAGCTTTTATCCATTTTCCTTTTTTTTTAAAAGAGCGTGAGTAAAACTTAACTCTTCATACTCTCGTCTTGAAACATTTGCCTGTTTTGAATTGTTTTGTCCATTCCCTCCTTCAGCACAATTTTTTAGGGCAGGTGTCCTTTACAGCCCTGAGTCCTTGGGAATGTTACGTGACCATTAGCTGTGAGTTTAAAGCTGTTCTTGCAGGAAACGGCCACAAGGTGGCAGCATTTCCCCTTTACCATATTTGGTTACTAGGGAAACAGAGCCTTAATGGAAGTGGTGTTGTAGGTTGTAAATTAGAATGGAATGTGCCAGGGAAAAGCCCTTTAAGTTTATGTCTCATTACTTCTTGTTCATATTTGTAGTTTACTTTTTATTTTTTATCCCAGTAAATATGATTACAATGGTTTGTTTGTTCTAGGTGTGCAAGATGTGGTTCTTTCACACATATACATGTATCTATTGTTCCTCGCATCCTTTTCCCATGTAGGTTATGACACAATGTTGAGTAGTCTTCTCCTGGTCTTCCGTACGTCTTTGGTGGTTCTATATTTCACATGGTTTGTATATCTCTGTTAACCCCAATGTGGCCATGTATCCAATCCTCATCCCTTTCTATTTGGTGAACCATAAGTTTTTTAATGAATCTGTGATTGCCTTTCTCTGTGGAAATATCTTCATTGGTATCAATTTTTAAGTAACTCTTAAAAGTGATATGATAGGATATGTGTCTTTTGCTTTCTCACTTACTACACGTGGCGTGATTACGTCTAGACTCATCTATGGTGCTGCAAACGGCATTGTTTCATTTTTTTCACTAGCGAATATTCCATCTGTACATGGAGGAGTTCTTCTTTGTCCATCCATCTGTTGGTGGACCTTTTGGTTACTTCCATATCTTGGCTATTGTAATACTGTGCAGTGCAGATTTGCCTGCCTGTGTCTTTCCAATTCTCTCTTCTTAGGTTTTACGTCGAGGAGTGGGCCTGCTGGATCATATAGTAGCTCAATGTTTACCTTTTTAAGGCACCTCCATTCTGTTCTCATTCGTGGCCCTTTCCAAGTTACGTCCCCTTTGAAGTTGAGGGTATGCATTTCTCCACAACACTTTCAGCATTTATTGTTTGTAGTTTTCTTGCTGATGGTTATTCTGACAAGTGTGAGCTGATACCTCTCTGTGGTTGAATTCGAATGTGCCACATAATCTGTTGAAATTGAGCTTTAAGGCATGTCCTTTGCTATTTTTCAAGCTGTGATTACCCCTTAGTTCTTCAAAGTGTTCTCTTTAAGTATGTGTCACATTTTGAAATGTTTTGGCCTTTACCTCCCTCAAGACATTTTGAGGGCCTGTTTCACTTACAGTTCTGCAGTACTTGTTCCTATGAAGTGACCATTAGCACAGGCTTTAAAGCTGCTTTTGCAGGTAACTGCCAGAGGGCGGCAGCCTTTCTAGGTCCCCCACCCTGGTAACTAGGGAAAAGCCCTTGCGGCCTGTGGTGTTTCTCGGTTATAAATTAGAGTGGAGTGTGCCCGGACAAACCCACACAAGCTGATGTCTCCTTACTTTTGTTGGATTTTTACATTTAATTTTTATTTTTTATTGGAGTAATTTTCCACTGTGTACGTGGACCACTTCTACTTTGTGCATTCCTCGGTTGATGGACATTTTCATTGCTTCCAAGTGTTGGCTATGGTAAATATTGTTGGAGTGCAGGATTGCCAGGCTGTGACTTTTCGATTCTCATTTTTTCTCAGGTGATAGGCCCAGCAGTGGGTGTGATTGATTGACTGGTAGCACCGTGTTTCCCTTTTCAAAGCACCTTCTTTGTGTTTTCATTAGTGGCTCTTACCACGTCCCCCTTAGAATCGAGGGTACGCATTTCTCCACAATCGCTTCAGCATATATTGTTTGCAGCATTTATGCTAATGGCCCTTCTGGCTGCTGTGAGCTGATAGGTTTTTGTAATTTGGGTTTGCATGTCTTTGAAAATTCGTAAAACTCATCATTTTTCTCCACCGTTTTCTTTTCTGTTAAAAAAAAAGGAAACAATTGGGAGTACAATAGAACTCTTGAAATTGTGTTCTTGGAAGGTTGCCCTCTTTTGAAATTTTTGGTCGATTTTCCACTCCAGAATTTTTTTAGAAAGCAGGTGTCTTTTAGCGAACTGCAAGTTTGGTGAATATTTAGTGACCTTTAGCAATGGGTTTAAATCTGCTGTTGTGGGAAGTGGCCTCAAGCAGGCAGCATATCTCCATTCCCATATCTGGGTACTAGGGCAGCAGAGCCTTTCTGGAAGTCGTGTTCCTAGTTTGTAAATTACATTGGAATGTGCATGGAGAAAGCCCCATAAGTATATGTCTCATTATTTCTTCTTGGTTTTAAAATTTTTTTTTAATTGGGGTAAAGCTTAGAATATTGTTTGTCCTAGGTGTACACCATCTGGTTCGTTTGTACATTATAGATGTCTATTCAAGTACAGATCCTCTTCCCATGTAAAATGTTACTGACGGTTCCGCAGACCTCCCTTGCTATATGGTTGGTCTTTTTGAGATATGGATATAATATGTGTTTGTATACATATAGTAACACTAATCTTAATTTATCCATTCCCCCCACCTTTCCTTTTAGATGAGCATAGTTTGTTTTCTAAGTCTGTGAGTGTCTTTCTCTGTGGAAATATGTTCCTTTGTGTCAGTTATTAGATAACGCCTATAAGTGATATCATAGAATATAGGTCTTTTGCTTTCCGACTTACCTCATGTTTCGTGATTATCTCCAGACTCATTTGTGGTGCCTCAGAGAGCAGTGGTTCATTGTTTTCCATGGCTATTATTCCCTTGTGTACATGGACCACTTCTTCTTTATCCATTCACCTGTTGTTGGACATTTTGATTGCTCCACTGTCTTGGCTATTGTGAATAAGGCTGCACTACAGCTTTTGCGGCCTGTGTCTTCTCGATTCTTGTCTTCTCAGGTGAGAGGTCCAATGGTGCGCCTGCTGCATTGAATGGTGCCTGCAGTTTTACTTTTAAACACAGCTCCTTTCTGTTCTCATTATTGGCTGTTACCCCTTTACGTCTCACCAGCAGGTAGAGGGTACACAGTTCCCTAAAACCCCTTCAGCATTTATTGTTTGTAGACTTTTTGCTCATGTTCAGGCGACTGGTGTAAGTTGAAACTTTTTGTAGATTAGATTGCATGGGTCTAACACTCCCTGAGGTTGAGCTTTTATCCATTTTCCTTTTTTTTTAAAAGAGCGTGAGTAAAACTTAACTCTTCATACTCTCGTCTTGAAACATTTGCCTGTTTTGAATTGTTTTGTCCATTCCCTCCTTCAGCACAATTTTTTAGGGCAGGTGTCCTTTACAGCCCTGAGTCCTTGGGAATGTTACGTGACCATTAGCTGTGAGTTTAAAGCTGTTCTTGCAGGAAACGGCCACAAGGTGGCAGCATTTCCCCTTTACCATATTTGGTTACTAGGGAAACAGAGCCTTAATGGAAGTGGTGTTGTAGGTTGTAAATTAGAATGGAATGTGCCAGGGAAAAGCCCTTTAAGTTTATGTCTCATTACTTCTTGTTCATATTTGTAGTTTACTTTTTATTTTTTATCCCAGTAAATATGATTACAATGGTTTGTTTGTTCTAGGTGTGCAAGATGTGGTTCTTTCACACATATACATGTATCTATTGTTCCTCGCATCCTTTTCCCATGTAGGTTATGACACAATGTTGAGTAGTCTTCTCCTGGTCTTCCGTACGTCTTTGGTGGTTCTATATTTCACATGGTTTGTATATCTCTGTTAACCCCAATGTGGCCATGTATCCAATCCTCATCCCTTTCTATTTGGTGAACCATAAGTTTTTTAATGAATCTGTGATTGCCTTTCTCTGTGGAAATATCTTCATTGGTATCAATTTTTAAGTAACTCTTAAAAGTGATATGATAGGATATGTGGCTTTTGCTTTCTCACTTACTACACGTGGCGTGATTACGTCTAGACTCATCTATGGTGCTGCAAACGGCATTGTTTCATTTTTTTCACTAGCGAATATTCCATCTGTACATGGAGGAGTTCTTCTTTGTCCATCCATCTGTTGGTGGACCTTTTGGTTACTTCCATATCTTGGCTATTGTAATACTGTGCAGTGCAGATTTGCCTGCCTGTGTCTTTCCAATTCTCTCTTCTTAGGTTTTACGTCGAGGAGTGGGCCTGCTGGATCATATAGTAGCTCAATGTTTACCTTTTTAAGGCACCTCCATTCTGTTCTCATTCGTGGCCCTTTCCAAGTTACGTCCCCTTTGAAGTTGAGGGTATGCATTTCTCCACAACACTTTCAGCATTTATTGTTTGTAGTTTTCTTGCTGATGGTTATTCTGACAAGTGTGAGCTGATACCTCTCTGTGGTTGAATTCGAATGTGCCACATAATCTGTTGAAATTGAGCTTTAAGGCATGTCCTTTGCTATTTTTCAAGCTGTGATTACCCCTTAGTTCTTCAAAGTGTTCTGTTTAAGTATGTGTCACATTTTGAAATGTTTTGGCCTTTACCTCCCTCAAGACATTTTGAGGGCCTGTTTCATTTACAGTTCTGCAGTACTTGTTCCTATGAAGTGACCATTAGCACAGGCTTTAAAGCTGCTTTTGCAGGTAACTGCCAGAGGGCGGCAGCCTTTCTATGTCCCCCACCCTGGTAACTAGGGAAAAGCCCTTGCGGCCTGTGGTGTTTCTCGGTTATAAATTAGAGTGGAGTGTGCCCGGACAAACCCACACAAGCTGATGTCTCCTTACTTTTGTTGGATTTTTACATTTAATTTTTATTTTTTATTGGAGTAATTTTCCACTGTGTACGTGGACCACTTCTACTTTGTGCATTCCTCGGTTGATGGACATTTTCATTGCTTCCAAGTGTTGGCTATGGTAAATATTGTTGGAGTGCAGGATTGCCAGGCTGTGACTTTTCGATTCTCATTTTCTCAGGTGATAGGCCCAGCAGTGGGTGTGATTGATTGACTGGTAGCACCGTGTTTCCCTTTTCAAAGCACCTTCTTTGAGTTTTCATTAGTGGCTCTTACCACGTCCCCTTTAGAATCGAGGGTACGCATTTCTCCACAATCGCTTCAGCATATATTGTTTGCAGCATTTATGCTAATGGCCCTTCTGGCTGCTGTGAGCTGATAGGTTTTTGTAATTTGGGTTTGCATGTCTTTGAAAATTCGTAAACTCATCATTTTTCTCCACCGTTTTCTTTTCTGTTAAAAAAAAGGAAACAATTGGGAGTACAATAGAACTCTTGAAATTGTGTTCTTGGAAGGTTGCCCTGTTTTGAAATTTTTGGTCGATTTTCCACTCCAGAATTTTTTTAGAAAGCAGGTGTCTTTTACCGAACTGCAAGTTTGGTGAATATTTAGTGACCTTTAGCAATGGGTTTAAATCTGCTGTTATGGGAAGTGGCCTCAAGCAGGCAGCATATCTCCATTCCCATATCTGGGTACTAGGGCAGCAGAGCCTTTCTGGAAGTCGTGTTCCTAGTTTGTAAATTACATTGGAATGTGCATGGAGAAAGCCCCATAAGTATATGTCTCATTATTTCTTCTTGGTTTTAAAATTTTTTTTTAATTGGGGTAAAGCTTAGAATATTGTTTGTCCTAGGTGTACACCATCTGGTTCGTTTGTACATTATATATGTCTATTCAAGTACAGATCCTCTTCCCATGTAAAATGTTACTGACGGTTCCGCAGACCTCCCTTGCTATATGGTTGGTCTTTTTGAGATATGGATATAATATGTGTTTGTATACATATAGTAACACTAATCTTAATTTATCCATTCCCCCCACCTTTCCTTTTAGATGAGCATAGTTTGTTTTCTAAGTCTGTGAGTGTCTTTCTCTGTGGAAATATGTTCCTTTGTGTCAGTTATTAGATAACGCCTATAAGTGATATCATAGAATATAGGTCTTTTGCTTTCCGACTTACCTCATGTTTCGTGATTATCTCCAGACTCATTTGTGGTGCCTCAGAGAGCAGTGGTTCATTGTTTTCCATGGCTATTATTCCATTGTGTACATGGACCACTTCTTCTTTATCCATTCACCTGTTGTTGGACATTTTGATTGCTCCACTGTCTTGGCTATTGTGAATAAGGCTGCACTGCAGCTTTTGCGGCCTGTGTCTTCTCGATTCTTGTCTTCTCAGGTGAGAGGTCCAATGGTGCGCCTGCTGCATTGAATGGTGCCTGCAGTTTTACTTTTAAACACAGCTCCTTTCTGTTCTCATTATTGGCTGTTACCCCTTCACGTCTCACCAGCAGGTAGAGTGTACACAGTTCTCTAAAACCCCTTCAGCATTTACTGTTTGTAGACTTTTTGCTCATGTTCAGTCGACTGGTGTAAGTTGAAACTTTTTGTAGATTAGATTGCATGGGTCTAACACTCCCTGAGGTTGAGCTTTTATCCATTTTCCTTTTTTTTTAAAAGAGCGTGAGTAAAACTTAACTCTTCATACTCACTTCTTGAAACATTTGCCTGTTTTGAATTGTTTTGTCCATTCCCTCCTTCAGCACAATTTTTTAGGGCAGGTGTCCTTTACAGCCCTGAGTCCTTGGGAATGTTACGTGACCATTAGCTGTGAGTTTAAAGCTGTTCTTGCAGGAAACGGCCACAAGGTGGCAGCATTTCCCCTTTACCATATTTGGTTACTAGGGAAACAGAGCCTTAATGGAAGTGGTGTTGTAGGTTGTAAATTAGAATGGAATGTGCCAGGGAAAAGCCCTTTAAGTTTATGTCTCATTACTTCTTGTTCATATTTGTAGTTTACTTTTTATTTTTTATCCCAGTAAATATGATTACAATGGTTTGTTTGTTCTAGGTGTGCAAGATGTGGTTCTTTCACACATATACATGTATCTATTGTTCCTCGCATCCTTTTCCCATGTAGGTTATGACACAATGTTGAGTAGTCTTCTCCTGGTCTTCCGTACGTCTTTGGTGGTTATATATTTCACATGGTTTGTATATCTCTGTTAACCCCAATGTGGCAATGTATCCAATCCTCATCCCTTTCTATTTGGTGAACCATAAGTTTTTTAATGAATCTGTGATTGCCTTTCTCTGTGGAAATATCTTCATTGGTATCAATTTTTAAGTAACTCTTAAAAGTGATATGATAGGATATGTGTCTTTTGCTTTCTCACTTACTACACGTGGCGTGATTACGTCTAGACTCATCTATGGTGCTGCAAACGGCATTGTTTCATTTTTTTCACTAGCGAATATTCCATCTGTACATGGAGGAGTTCTTCTTTGTCCATCCATCTGTTGGTGGACTTTTTGGTTACTTCCATATCTTGGCTATTGTAATACTGTGCAGTGCAGATTTGCCTGCCTGTGTCTTTCCAATTCTCTCTTCTTAGGTTTTACGTCGAGGAGTGGGCCTGCTGGATCATATAGTAGCTCAATGTTTACCTTTTTAAGGCACCTCCATTCTGTTCTCATTCGTGGCCCTTTCCAAGTTACGTCCCCTTTGAAGTTGAGGGTATGCATTTCTCCACAACACTTTCAGCATTTATTGTTTGTAGTTTTCTTGCTGATGGTTATTCTGACAAGTGTGAGCTGATACCTCTCTGTGGTTGAATTCGAATGTGCCACATAATCTGTTGAAATTGAGCTTTAAGGCATGTCCTTTGCTATTTTTCAAGCTGTGATTACCCCTTAGTTCTTCAAAGTGTTCTCTTTAAGTATGTGTCACATTTTGAAATGTTTTGGCCTTTACCTCCCTCAAGACATTTTGAGGGCCTGTTTCACTTACAGTTCTGCAGTACTTGTTCCTATGAAGTGACCATTAGCACAGGCTTTAAAGCTGCTTTTGCAGGTAACTGCCAGAGGGCGGCAGCCTTTCTAGGTCCCCCACCCTGGTAACTAGGGAAAAGCCCTTGCGGCCTGTGGTGTTTCTCGGTTATAAATTAGAGTGGAGTGTGCCCGGACAAACCCACACAAGCTGATGTCTCCTTACTTTTGTTGGATTTTTACATTTAATTTTTATTTTTTATTGGAGTAATTTTCCACTGTGTACGTGGACCACTTCTACTTTGTGCATTCCTCGGTTGATGGACATTTTCATTGCTTCCAAGTGTTGGCTATGGTAAATATTGTTGGAGTGCAGGATTGCCAGGCTGTGACTTTTCGATTCTCATTTTCTCAGGTGATAGGCCCAGCAGTGGGTGTAATTGATTGACTGGTAGCACAGTGTTTCCCTTTTCAAAGCACCTTCTTTGTGTTTTCATTAGTGGCTCTTACCACGTCCCCCTTAGAATCGAGGGTACGCATTTCTCCACAATCGCTTCAGCATATATTGTTTGCAGCATTTATGCTAATGGCCCTTCTGGCTGCTGTGAGCTGATAGGTTTTTGTAATTTGGGTTTGCATGTCTTTGAAAATTCGTAAAACTCATCATTTTTCTCCACCGTTTTCTTTTCTGTTAAAAAAAAGGAAACAATTGGGAGTACAATAGAACTCTTGAAATTGTGTTCTTGGAAGGTTGCCCTCTTTTGAAATTTTTGGTCGATTTTCCACTCCAGAATTTTTTTAGAAAGCAGGTGTCTTTTACCGAACTGCAAGTTTGGTGAATATTTAGTGACCTTTAGCAATGGGTTTAAATCTGCTGTTGTGGGAAGTGGCCTCAAGCAGGCAGCATATCTCCATTCCCATATCTGGGTACTAGGGCAGCAGAGCCTTTCTGGAAGTCGTGTTCCTAGTTTGTAAATTACATTGGAATGTGCATGGAGAAAGCCCCATAAGTATATGTCTCATTATTTCTTCTTGGTTTTAAAATTTTTTTTTAATTGGGGTAAAGCTTAGAATATTGTTTGTCCTAGGTGTACACCATCTGGTTCGTTTGTACATTATATATGTCTATTCAAGTACAGATCCTCTTCCCATGTAAAATGTTACTGACGGTTCCGCAGACCTCCCTTGCTATATGGTTGGTCTTTTTGAGATATGGATACAATATGTGTTTGTATACATATAGTAACACTAATCTTAATTTATCTATTCCCCCCACCTTTCCTTTTAGATGAGCATAGTTTGTTTTCTAAGTCTGTGAGTGTCTTTCTCTGTGGAAATATGTTCCTTTGTGTCAGTTATTAGATAACGCCTATAAGTGATATCATAGAATATAGGTCTTTTGCTTTCCGACTTACCTCATGTTTCGTGATTATTTCCAGATTCATTTGTGGTGCCTCAGAGAGCAGTGGTTCATTGTTTTCCATGGCTATTATTCCCTTGTGTACATGGACCACTTCTTCTTTATCCATTCACCTGTTGTTGGACATTTTGATTGCTCCACTGTCTTGGCTATTGTGAATAAGGCTGCACTGCAGCTTTTGCGGCCTGTGTCTTCTCGATTCTTGTCCTCTCAGGTGAGAGGTCCAATGGTGCGCCTGCTGCATTGAATGGTGCCTGCAGTTTTACTTTTAAACACAGCTCCTTTCTGTTCTCATTATTGGCTGTTACCCCTTCACGTCTCACCAGCAGGTAGAGGGTACACAGTTCTCTAAAACCCCTTCAGCATTTATTGTTTGTAGACTTTTTGCTCATGTTCAGGCGACTGGTGTAAGTTGAAACTTTTTGTAGATTAGATTGCATGGGTCTAACACTCCCTGAGGTTGAGCTTTTATCCATTTTCCTTTTTTTTTAAAAGAGCGTGAGTAAAACTTAACTCTTCATACTCTCTTCTTGAAACATTTGCCTGTTTTGAATTGTTTTGTCCATTCCCTCCTTCAGCACAATTTTTTAGGGCAGGTGTCCTTTACAGCCCTGAGTCCTTGGGAATGTTACGTGACCATTAGCTGTGAGTTTAAAGCTGTTCTTGCAGGAAACGGCCACAAGGTGGCAGCATTTCCCCTTTACCATATTTGGTTACTAGGGAAACAGAGCCTTAATGGAAGTGGTGTTGTAGGTTGTAAATTAGAATGGAATGTGCCAGGGAAAAGCCCTTTAAGTTTATGTCTCATTACTTCTTGTTCATATTTGTAGTTTACTTTTTATTTTTTATCCCAGTAAATATGATTACAATGGTTTGTTTGTTCTAGGTGTGCAAGATGTGGTTCTTTCACACATATACATGTATCTATTGTTCCTCGCATCCTTTTCCCATGTAGGTTATGACACAATGTTGAGTAGTCTTCTCCTGGTCTTCCGTACGTCTTTGGTGGTTCTATATTTCACATGGTTTGTATATCTCTGTTAACCCCAATGTGGCCATGTATCCAATCCTCATCCCTTTCTATTTGGTGAACCATAAGTTTTTTAATGAATCTGTGATTGCCTTTCTCTGTGGAAATATCTTCATTGGTATCAATTTTTAAGTAACTCTTAAAAGTGATATGATAGGATATGTGTCTTTTGCTTTCTCACTTACTACACGTGGCGTGATTACGTCTAGACTCATCTATGGTGCTGCAAACGGCATTGTTTCATTTTTTTCACTAGCGAATATTCCATCTGTACATGGAGGAGTTCTTCTTTGTCCATCCATCTGTTGGTGGACCTTTTGGTTACTTCCATATCTTGGCTATTGTAATACTGTGCAGTGCAGATTTGCCTGCCTGTGTCTTTCCAATTCTCTCTTCTTAGGTTTTACGTCGAGGAGTGGGCCTGCTGGATCATATAGTAGCTCAATGTTTACCTTTTTAAGGCACCTCCATTCTGTTCTCATTCGTGGCCCTTTCCAAGTTACGTCCCCTTTGAAGTTGAGGGTATGCATTTCTCCACAACACTTTCAGCATTTATTGTTTGTAGTTTTCTTGCTGATGGTTATTCTGACAAGTGTGAGCTGATACCTCTCTGTGGTTGAATTCGAATGTGCCACATAATCTGTTGAAATTGAGCTTTAAGGCATGTCCTTTGCTATTTTTCAAGCTGTGATTACCCCTTAGTTCTTCAAAGTGTTCTCTTTAAGTATGTGTCACATTTTGAAATGTTTTGGCCTTTACCTCCCTCAAGACATTTTGAGGGCCTGTTTCACTTACAGTTCTGCAGTACTTGTTCCTATGAAGTGACCATTAGCACAGGCTTTAAAGCTGCTTTTGCAGGTAACTGCCAGAGGGCGGCAGCCTTTCTAGGTCCCCCACCCTGGTAACTAGGGAAAAGCCCTTGCGGCCTGTGGTGTTTCTCGGTTATAAATTAGAGTAGAGTGTGCCCGGACAAACCCACACAAGCTGATGTCTCCTTACTTTTGTTGGATTTTTACATTTAATTTTTATTTTTTATTGGAGTAATTTTCCACTGTGTACGTGGACCACTTCTACTTTGTGCATTCCTCGGTTGATGGACATTTTCATTGCTTCCAAGTGTTGGCTATGGTAAATATTGTTGGAGTGCAGGATTGCCAGGCTGTGACTTTTCGATTCTCATTTTTTCTCAGGTGATAGGCCCAGCAGTGGGTGTGATTGATTGACTGGTAGCACCGTGTTTCCCTTTTCAAAGCACCTTCTTTGTGTTTTCATTAGTGGCTCTTACCACGTCCCCCTTAGAATCGAGGGTACGCATTTCTCCACAATCGCTTCAGCATATATTGTTTGCAGCATTTATGCTAATGGCCCTTCTGGCTGCTGTGAGCTGATAGGTTTTTGTAATTTGGGTTTGCATGTCTTTGAAAATTCGTAAAACTCATCATTTTTCTCCACCGTTTTCTTTTCTGTTAAAAAAAAAGGAAACAATTGGGAGTACAATAGAACTCTTGAAATTGTGTTCTTGGAAGGTTGCCCTCTTTTGAAATTTTTGGTCGATTTTCCACTCCAGAATTTTTTTAGAAAGCAGGTGTCTTTTAGCGAACTGCAAGTTTGGTGAATATTTAGTGACCTTTAGCAATGGGTTTAAATCTGCTGTTGTGGGAAGTGGCCTCAAGCAGGCAGCATATCTCCATTCCCATATCTGGGTACTAGGGCAGCAGAGCCTTTCTGGAAGTCGTGTTCCTAGTTTGTAAATTACATTGGAATGTGCATGGAGAAAGCCCCATAAGTATATGTCTCATTATTTCTTCTTGGTTTTAAAATTTTTTTTTAATTGGGGTAAAGCTTAGAATATTGTTTGTCCTAGGTGTACACCATCTGGTTCGTTTGTACATTATAGATGTCTATTCAAGTACAGATCCTCTTCCCATGTAAAATGTTACTGACGGTTCCGCAGACCTCCCTTGCTATATGGTTGGTCTTTTTGAGATATGGATATAATATGTGTTTGTATACATATAGTAACACTAATCTTAATTTATCCATTCCCCCCACCTTTCCTTTTAGATGAGCATAGTTTGTTTTCTAAGTCTGTGAGTGTCTTTCTCTGTGGAAATATGTTCCTTTGTGTCAGTTATTAGATAACGCCTATAAGTGATATCATAGAATATAGGTCTTTTGCTTTCCGACTTACCTCATGTTTCGTGATTATCTCCAGACTCATTTGTGGTGCCTCAGAGAGCAGTGGTTCATTGTTTTCCATGGCTATTATTCCCTTGTGTACATGGACCACTTCTTCTTTATCCATTCACCTGTTGTTGGACATTTTGATTGCTCCACTGTCTTGGCTATTGTGAATAAGGCTGCACTACAGCTTTTGCGGCCTGTGTCTTCTCGATTCTTGTCTTCTCAGGTGAGAGGTCCAATGGTGCGCCTGCTGCATTGAATGGTGCCTGCAGTTTTACTTTTAAACACAGCTCCTTTCTGTTCTCATTATTGGCTGTTACCCCTTTACGTCTCACCAGCAGGTAGAGGGTACACAGTTCCCTAAAACCCCTTCAGCATTTATTGTTTGTAGACTTTTTGCTCATGTTCAGGCGACTGGTGTAAGTTGAAACTTTTTGTAGATTAGATTGCATGGGTCTAACACTCCCTGAGGTTGAGCTTTTATCCATTTTCCTTTTTTTTTAAAAGAGCGTGAGTAAAACTTAACTCTTCATACTCTCGTCTTGAAACATTTGCCTGTTTTGAATTGTTTTGTCCATTCCCTCCTTCAGCACAATTTTTTAGGGCAGGTGTCCTTTACAGCCCTGAGTCCTTGGGAATGTTACGTGACCATTAGCTGTGAGTTTAAAGCTGTTCTTGCAGGAAACGGCCACAAGGTGGCAGCATTTCCCCTTTACCATATTTGGTTACTAGGGAAACAGAGCCTTAATGGAAGTGGTGTTGTAGGTTGTAAATTAGAATGGAATGTGCCAGGGAAAAGCCCTTTAAGTTTATGTCTCATTACTTCTTGTTCATATTTGTAGTTTACTTTTTATTTTTTATCCCAGTAAATATGATTACAATGGTTTGTTTGTTCTAGGTGTGCAAGATGTGGTTCTTTCACACATATACATGTATCTATTGTTCCTCGCATCCTTTTCCCATGTAGGTTATGACACAATGTTGAGTAGTCTTCTCCTGGTCTTCCGTACGTCTTTGGTGGTTCTATATTTCACATGGTTTGTATATCTCTGTTAACCCCAATGTGGCCATGTATCCAATCCTCATCCCTTTCTATTTGGTGAACCATAAGTTTTTTAATGAATCTGTGATTGCCTTTCTCTGTGGAAATATCTTCATTGGTATCAATTTTTAAGTAACTCTTAAAAGTGATATGATAGGATATGTGTCTTTTGCTTTCTCACTTACTACACGTGGCGTGATTACGTCTAGACTCATCTATGGTGCTGCAAACGGCATTGTTTCATTTTTTTCACTAGCGAATATTCCATCTGTACATGGAGGAGTTCTTCTTTGTCCATCCATCTGTTGGTGGACCTTTTGGTTACTTCCATATCTTGGCTATTGTAATACTGTGCAGTGCAGATTTGCCTGCCTGTGTCTTTCCAATTCTCTCTTCTTAGGTTTTACGTCGAGGAGTGGGCCTGCTGGATCATATAGTAGCTCAATGTTTACCTTTTTAAGGCACCTCCATTCTGTTCTCATTCGTGGCCCTTTCCAAGTTACGTCCCCTTTGAAGTTGAGGGTATGCATTTCTCCACAACACTTTCAGCATTTATTGTTTGTAGTTTTCTTGCTGATGGTTATTCTGACAAGTGTGAGCTGATACCTCTCTGTGGTTGAATTCGAATGTGCCACATAATCTGTTGAAATTGAGCTTTAAGGCATGTCCTTTGCTATTTTTCAAGCTGTGATTACCCCTTAGTTCTTCAAAGTGTTCTCTTTAAGTATGTGTCACATTTTGAAATGTTTTGGCCTTTACCTCCCTCAAGACATTTTGAGGGCCTGTTTCACTTACAGTTCTGCAGTACTTGTTCCTATGAAGTGACCATTAGCACAGGCTTTAAAGCTGCTTTTGCAGGTAACTGCCAGAGGGCGGCAGCCTTTCTAGGTCCCCCACCCTGGTAACTAGGGAAAAGCCCTTGCGGCCTGTGGTGTTTCTCGGTTATAAATTAGAGTGGAGTGTGCCCGGACAAACCCACACAAGCTGATGTCTCCTTACTTTTGTTGGATTTTTACATTTAATTTTTATTTTTTATTGGAGTAATTTTCCACTGTGTACGTGGACCACTTCTACTTTGTGCATTCCTCGGTTGATGGACATTTTCATTGCTTCCAAGTGTTGGCTATGGTAAATATTGTTGGAGTGCAGGATTGCCAGGCTGTGACTTTTCGATTCTCATTTTCTCAGGTGATAGGCCCAGCAGTGGGTGTGATTGATTGACTGGTAGCACCGTGTTTCCCTTTTCAAAGCACCTTCTTTGAGTTTTCATTAGTGGCTCTTACCACGTCCCCTTTAGAATCGAGGGTACGCATTTCTCCACAATCGCTTCAGCATATATTGTTTGCAGCATTTATGCTAATGGCCCTTCTGGCTGCTGTGAGCTGATAGGTTTTTGTAATTTGGGTTTGCATGTCTTTGAAAATTCGTAAACTCATCATTTTTCTCCACCGTTTTCTTTTCTGTTAAAAAAAAGGAAACAATTGGGAGTACAATAGAACTCTTGAAATTGTGTTCTTGGAAGGTTGCCCTGTTTTGAAATTTTTGGTCGATTTTCCACTCCAGAATTTTTTTAGAAAGCAGGTGTCTTTTACCGAACTGCAAGTTTGGTGAATATTTAGTGACCTTTAGCAATGGGTTTAAATCTGCTGTTATGGGAAGTGGCCTCAAGCAGGCAGCATATCTCCATTCCCATATCTGGGTACTAGGGCAGCAGAGCCTTTCTGGAAGTCGTGTTCCTAGTTTGTAAATTACATTGGAATGTGCATGGAGAAAGCCCCATAAGTATATGTCTCATTATTTCTTCTTGGTTTTAAAATTTTTTTTTAATTGGGGTAAAGCTTAGAATATTGTTTGTCCTAGGTGTACACCATCTGGTTCGTTTGTACATTATATATGTCTATTCAAGTACAGATCCTCTTCCCATGTAAAATGTTACTGACGGTTCCGCAGACCTCCCTTGCTATATGGTTGGTCTTTTTGAGATATGGATATAATATGTGTTTGTATACATATAGTAACACTAATCTTAATTTATCCATTCCCCCCACCTTTCCTTTTAGATGAGCATAGTTTGTTTTCTAAGTCTGTGAGTGTCTTTCTCTGTGGAAATATGTTCCTTTGTGTCAGTTATTAGATAACGCCTATAAGTGATATCATAGAATATAGGTCTTTTGCTTTCCGACTTACCTCATGTTTCGTGATTATCTCCAGACTCATTTGTGGTGCCTCAGAGAGCAGTGGTTCATTGTTTTCCATGGCTATTATTCCATTGTGTACATGGACCACTTCTTCTTTATCCATTCACCTGTTGTTGGACATTTTGATTGCTCCACTGTCTTGGCTATTGTGAATAAGGCTGCACTGCAGCTTTTGCGGCCTGTGTCTTCTCGATTCTTGTCTTCTCAGGTGAGAGGTCCAATGGTGCGCCTGCTGCATTGAATGGTGCCTGCAGTTTTACTTTTAAACACAGCTCCTTTCTGTTCTCATTATTGGCTGTTACCCCTTCACGTCTCACCAGCAGGTAGAGTGTACACAGTTCTCTAAAACCCCTTCAGCATTTACTGTTTGTAGACTTTTTGCTCATGTTCAGTCGACTGGTGTAAGTTGAAACTTTTTGTAGATTAGATTGCATGGGTCTAACACTCCCTGAGGTTGAGCTTTTATCCATTTTCCTTTTTTTTTAAAAGAGCGTGAGTAAAACTTAACTCTTCATACTCACTTCTTGAAACATTTGCCTGTTTTGAATTGTTTTGTCCATTCCCTCCTTCAGCACAATTTTTTAGGGCAGGTGTCCTTTACAGCCCTGAGTCCTTGGGAATGTTACGTGACCATTAGCTGTGAGTTTAAAGCTGTTCTTGCAGGAAACGGCCACAAGGTGGCAGCATTTCCCCTTTACCATATTTGGTTACTAGGGAAACAGAGCCTTAATGGAAGTGGTGTTGTAGGTTGTAAATTAGAATGGAATGTGCCAGGGAAAAGCCCTTTAAGTTTATGTCTCATTACTTCTTGTTCATATTTGTAGTTTACTTTTTATTTTTTATCCCAGTAAATATGATTACAATGGTTTGTTTGTTCTAGGTGTGCAAGATGTGGTTCTTTCACACATATACATGTATCTATTGTTCCTCGCATCCTTTTCCCATGTAGGTTATGACACAATGTTGAGTAGTCTTCTCCTGGTCTTCCGTACGTCTTTGGTGGTTATATATTTCACATGGTTTGTATATCTCTGTTAACCCCAATGTGGCAATGTATCCAATCCTCATCCCTTTCTATTTGGTGAACCATAAGTTTTTTAATGAATCTGTGATTGCCTTTCTCTGTGGAAATATCTTCATTGGTATCAATTTTTAAGTAACTCTTAAAAGTGATATGATAGGATATGTGTCTTTTGCTTTCTCACTTACTACACGTGGCGTGATTACGTCTAGACTCATCTATGGTGCTGCAAACGGCATTGTTTCATTTTTTTCACTAGCGAATATTCCATCTGTACATGGAGGAGTTCTTCTTTGTCCATCCATCTGTTGGTGGACTTTTTGGTTACTTCCATATCTTGGCTATTGTAATACTGTGCAGTGCAGATTTGCCTGCCTGTGTCTTTCCAATTCTCTCTTCTTAGGTTTTACGTCGAGGAGTGGGCCTGCTGGATCATATAGTAGCTCAATGTTTACCTTTTTAAGGCACCTCCATTCTGTTCTCATTCGTGGCCCTTTCCAAGTTACGTCCCCTTTGAAGTTGAGGGTATGCATTTCTCCACAACACTTTCAGCATTTATTGTTTGTAGTTTTCTTGCTGATGGTTATTCTGACAAGTGTGAGCTGATACCTCTCTGTGGTTGAATTCGAATGTGCCACATAATCTGTTGAAATTGAGCTTTAAGGCATGTCCTTTGCTATTTTTCAAGCTGTGATTACCCCTTAGTTCTTCAAAGTGTTCTCTTTAAGTATGTGTCACATTTTGAAATGTTTTGGCCTTTACCTCCCTCAAGACATTTTGAGGGCCTGTTTCACTTACAGTTCTGCAGTACTTGTTCCTATGAAGTGACCATTAGCACAGGCTTTAAAGCTGCTTTTGCAGGTAACTGCCAGAGGGCGGCAGCCTTTCTAGGTCCCCCACCCTGGTAACTAGGGAAAAGCCCTTGCGGCCTGTGGTGTTTCTCGGTTATAAATTAGAGTGGAGTGTGCCCGGACAAACCCACACAAGCTGATGTCTCCTTACTTTTGTTGGATTTTTACATTTAATTTTTATTTTTTATTGGAGTAATTTTCCACTGTGTACGTGGACCACTTCTACTTTGTGCATTCCTCGGTTGATGGACATTTTCATTGCTTCCAAGTGTTGGCTATGGTAAATATTGTTGGAGTGCAGGATTGCCAGGCTGTGACTTTTCGATTCTCATTTTCTCAGGTGATAGGCCCAGCAGTGGGTGTAATTGATTGACTGGTAGCACAGTGTTTCCCTTTTCAAAGCACCTTCTTTGTGTTTTCATTAGTGGCTCTTACCACGTCCCCCTTAGAATCGAGGGTACGCATTTCTCCACAATCGCTTCAGCATATATTGTTTGCAGCATTTATGCTAATGGCCCTTCTGGCTGCTGTGAGCTGATAGGTTTTTGTAATTTGGGTTTGCATGTCTTTGAAAATTCGTAAAACTCATCATTTTTCTCCACCGTTTTCTTTTCTGTTAAAAAAAAGGAAACAATTGGGAGTACAATAGAACTCTTGAAATTGTGTTCTTGGAAGGTTGCCCTCTTTTGAAATTTTTGGTCGATTTTCCACTCCAGAATTTTTTTAGAAAGCAGGTGTCTTTTACCGAACTGCAAGTTTGGTGAATATTTAGTGACCTTTAGCAATGGGTTTAAATCTGCTGTTGTGGGAAGTGGCCTCAAGCAGGCAGCATATCTCCATTCCCATATCTGGGTACTAGGGCAGCAGAGCCTTTCTGGAAGTCGTGTTCCTAGTTTGTAAATTACATTGGAATGTGCATGGAGAAAGCCCCATAAGTATATGTCTCATTATTTCTTCTTGGTTTTAAAATTTTTTTTTAATTGGGGTAAAGCTTAGAATATTGTTTGTCCTAGGTGTACACCATCTGGTTCTTTTGTACATTATATATGTCTATTCAAGTACAGATCCTCTTCCCATGTAAAATGTTACTGACGGTTCCGCAGACCTCCCTTGCTATATGGTTGGTCTTTTTGAGATATGGATACAATATGTGTTTGTATACATATAGTAACACTAATCTTAATTTATCTATTCCCCCCACCTTTCCTTTTAGATGAGCATAGTTTGTTTTCTAAGTCTGTGAGTGTCTTTCTCTGTGGAAATATGTTCCTTTGTGTCAGTTAGTAGATAACGCCTATAAGTGATATCATAGAATATAGGTCTTTTGCTTTCCGACTTACCTCATGTTTCGTGATTATTTCCAGATTCATTTGTGGTGCCTCAGAGAGCAGTGGTTCATTGTTTTCCATGGCTATTATTCCCTTGTGTACATGGACCACTTCTTCTTTATCCATTCACCTGTTGTTGGACATTTTGATTGCTCCACTGTCTTGGCTATTGTGAATAAGGCTGCACTGCAGCTTTTGCGGCCTGTGTCTTCTCGATTCTTGTCTTCTCAGGTGAGAGGTCCAATGGTGCGCCTGCTGCATTGAATGGTGCCTGCAGTTTTACTTTTAAACACAGCTCCTTTCTGTTCTCATTATTGGCTGTTACCCCTTCACGTCTCACCAGCAGGTAGAGGGTACACAGTTCTCTAAAACCCCTTCAGCATTTATTGTTTGTAGACTTTTTGCTCATGTTCAGTCGACTGGTGTAAGTTGAAACTTTTTGTAGATTAGATTGCATGGGTCTAACACTCCCTGAGTTTGAGCTTTTATCCATTTTCCTTTTTTTTTAAAAGAGCGTGAGTAAAACTTAACTCTTCATACTCTCTTCTTGAAACATTTGCCTGTTTTGAATTGTTTTGTCCATTCCCTCCTTCAGCACAATTTTTTAGGGCAGGTGTCCTTTACAGCCCTGAGTCCTTGGGAATGTTACGTGACCATTAGCTGTGAGTTTAAAGCTGTTCTTGCAGGAAACGGCCACAAGGTGGCAGCATTTCCCCTTTACCATATTTGGTTACTAGGGAAACAGAGCCTTAATGGAAGTGGTGTTGTAGGTTGTAAATTAGAATGGAATGTGCCAGGGAAAAGCCCTTTAAGTTTATGTCTCATTACTTCTTGTTCATATTTGTAGTTTACTTTTTATTTTTTATCCCAGTAAATATGATTACAATGGTTTGTTTGTTCTAGGTGTGCAAGATGTGGTTCTTTCACACATATACATGTATCTATTGTTCCTCGCATCCTTTTCCCATGTAGGTTATGACACAATGTTGAGTAGTCTTCTCCTGGTCTTCCGTACGTCTTTGGTGGTTCTATATTTCACATGGTTTGTATATCTCTGTTAACCCCAATGTGGCCATGTATCCAATCCTCATCCCTTTCTATTTGGTGAACCATAAGTTTTTTAATGAATCTGTGATTGCCTTTCTCTGTGGAAATATCTTCATTGGTATCAATTTTTAAGTAACTCTTAAAAGTGATATGATAGGATATGTGGCTTTTGCTTTCTCACTTACTACACGTGGCGTGATTACGTCTAGACTCATCTATGGTGCTGCAAATGGCATTGTTTCATTTTTTTCACTAGCGAATATTCCATCTGTACATGGAGGAGTTCTTCTTTGTCCATCCATCTGTTGGTGGACTTTTTGGTTACTTCCATATCTTGGCTATTGTAATACTGTGCAGTGCAGATTTGCCTGCCTGTGTCTTTCCAATTCTCTCTTCTTAGGTTTTACGTCGAGGAGTGGGCCTGCTGGATCATATAGTAGCTCAATGTTTACCTTTTTAAGGCACCTCCATTCTGTTCTCATTCGTGGCCCTTTCCAAGTTACGTCCCCTTTGAAGTTGAGGGTATGCATTTCTCCACAACACTTTCAGCATTTATTGTTTGTAGTTTTCTTGCTGATGGTTATTCTGACAAGTGTGAGCTGATACCTCTCTGTGGTTGAATTCGAATGTGCCACATAATCTGTTGAAATTGAGCTTTAAGGCATGTCCTTTGCTATTTTTCAAGCTGTGATTACCCCTTAGTTCTTCAAAGTGTTCTCTTTAAGTATGTGTCACATTTTGAAATGTTTTGGCCTTTACCTCCCTCAAGACATTTTGAGGGCCTGTTTCACTTACAGTTCTGCAGTACTTGTTCCTATGAAGTGACCATTAGCACAGGCTTTAAAGCTGCTTTTGCAGGTAACTGCCAGAGGGCGGCAGCCTTTCTAGGTCCCCCACCCTGGTAACTAGGGAAAAGCCCTTGCGGCCTGTGGTGTTTCTCGGTTATAAATTAGAGTGGAGTGTGCCCGGACAAACCCACACAAGCTGATGTCTCCTTACTTTTGTTGGATTTTTACATTTAATTTTTATTTTTTATTGCAGTAATTTTCCACTGTGTACGTGGACCACTTCTACTTTGTGCATTCCTCGGTTGATGGACATTTTCATTGCTTCCAAGTGTTGGCTATGGTAAATATTGTTGGAGTGCAGGATTGCCAGGCTGTGACTTTTCGATTCTCATTTTTTCTCAGGTGATAGGCCCAGAAGTGGGTGTGATTGATTGACTGGTAGCACCGTGTTTCCCTTTTCAAAGCACCTTCTTTGTGTTTTCATTAGTGGCTCTTACCACGTCCCCCTTAGAATCGAGGGTACGCATTTCTCCACAATCGCTTCAGCATATATTGTTTGCAGCATTTATGCTAATGGCCCTTCTGGCTGCTGTGAGCTGATAGGTTTTTGTAATTTGGGTTTGCATGTCTTTGAAAATTCGTAAACTCATCATTTTTCTCCACCGTTTTCTTTTCTGTTAAAAAAAAGGAAACAATTGGGAGTACAATAGAACTCTTGAAATTGTGTTCTTGGAAGGTTGCCCTCTTTTGAAATTTTTGGTCGATTTTCCACTCCAGAATTTTTTTAGAAAGCAGGTGTCTTTTACCGAACTGCAAGTTTGGTGAATATTTAGTGACCTTTAGCAATGGGTTTAAATCTGCTGTTATGGGAAGTGGCCTCAAGCAGGCAGCATATCTCCATTCCCATATCTGGGTACTAGGGCAGCAGAGCCTTTCTGGAAGTCGTGTTCCTAGTTTGTAAATTACATTGGAATGTGCATGGAGAAAGCCCCATAAGTATATGTCTCATTATTTCTTCTTGGTTTTAAAATTTTTTTTTAATTGGGGTAAAGCTTAGAATATTGTTTGTCCTAGGTGTACACCATCTGGTTCGTTTGTACATTATATATGTCTATTCAAGTACAGATCCTCTTCCCATGTAAAATGTTACTGACGGTTCCGCAGACCTCCCTTGCTATATGGTTGGTCTTTTTGAGATATGGATATAATATGTGTTTGTATACATATAGTAACACTAATCTTAATTTATCCATTCCCCCCACCTTTCCTTTTAGATGAGCATAGTTTGTTTTCTAAGTCTGTGAGTGTCTTTCTCTGTGGAAATATGTTCCTTTGTGTCAGTTATTAGATAACGCCTATAAGTGATATCATAGAATATAGGTCTTTTGCTTTCCGACTTACCTCATGTTTCGTGATTATCTCCAGACTCATTTGTGGTGCCTCAGAGAGCAGTGGTTCATTGTTTTCCATGGCTATTATTCCATTGTGTACATGGACCACTTCTTCTTTATCCATTCACCTGTTGTTGGACATTTTGATTGCTCCACTGTCTTGGCTATTGTGAATAAGGCTGCACTGCAGCTTTTGCGGCCTGTGTCTTCTCGATTCTTGTCTTCTCAGGTGAGAGGTCCAATGGTGCGCCTGCTGCATTGAATGGTGCCTGCAGTTTTACTTTTAAACACAGCTCCTTTCTGTTCTCATTATTGGCTGTTACCCCTTCACGTCTCACCAGCAGGTAGAGTGTACACAGTTCTCTAAAACCCCTTCAGCATTTACTGTTTGTAGACTTTTTGCTCATGTTCAGTCGACTGGTGTAAGTTGAAACTTTTTGTAGATTAGATTGCATGGGTCTAACACTCCCTGAGGTTGAGCTTTTATCCATTTTCCTTTTTTTTTAAAAGAGCGTGAGTAAAACTTAACTCTTCATACTCACTTCTTGAAACATTTGCCTGTTTTGAATTGTTTTGTCCATTCCCTCCTTCAGCACAATTTTTTAGGGCAGGTGTCCTTTACAGCCCTGAGTCCTTGGGAATGTTACGTGACCATTAGCTGTGAGTTTAAAGCTGTTCTTGCAGGAAACGGCCACAAGGTGGCAGCATTTCCCCTTTACCATATTTGGTTACTAGGGAAACAGAGCCTTAATGGAAGTGGTGTTGTAGGTTGTAAATTAGAATGGAATGTGCCAGGGAAAAGCCCTTTAAGTTTATGTCTCATTACTTCTTGTTCATATTTGTAGTTTACTTTTTATTTTTTATCCCAGTAAATATGATTACAATGGTTTGTTTGTTCTAGGTGTGCAAGATGTGGTTCTTTCACACATATACATGTATCTATTGTTCCTCGCATCCTTTTCCCATGTAGGTTATGACACAATGTTGAGTAGTCTTCTCCTGGTCTTCCGTACGTCTTTGGTGGTTATATATTTCACATGGTTTGTATATCTCTGTTAACCCCAATGTGGCAATGTATCCAATCCTCATCCCTTTCTATTTGGTGAACCATAAGTTTTTTAATGAATCTGTGATTGCCTTTCTCTGTGGAAATATCTTCATTGGTATCAATTTTTAAGTAACTCTTAAAAGTGATATGATAGGATATGTGTCTTTTGCTTTCTCACTTACTACACGTGGCGTGATTACGTCTAGACTCATCTATGGTGCTGCAAACGGCATTGTTTCATTTTTTTCACTAGCGAATATTCCATCTGTACATGGAGGAGTTCTTCTTTGTCCATCCATCTGTTGGTGGACCTTTTGGTTACTTCCATATCTTGGCTATTGTAATACTGTGCAGTGCAGATTTGCCTGCCTGTGTCTTTCCAATTCTCTCTTCTTAGGTTTTACGTCGAGGAGTGGGCCTGCTGGATCATATAGTAGCTCAATGTTTACCTTTTTAAGGCACCTCCATTCTGTTCTCATTCGTGGCCCTTTCCAAGTTACGTCCCCTTTGAAGTTGAGGGTATGCATTTCTCCACAACACTTTCAGCATTTATTGTTTGTAGTTTTCTTGCTGATGGTTATTCTGACAAGTGTGAGCTGATACCTCTCTGTGGTTGAATTCGAATGTGCCACATAATCTGTTGAAATTGAGCTTTAAGGCATGTCCTTTGCTATTTTTCAAGCTGTGATTACCCCTTAGTTCTTCAAAGTGTTCTCTTTAAGTATGTGTCACATTTTGAAATGTTTTGGCCTTTACCTCCCTCAAGACATTTTGAGGGCCTGTTTCACTTACAGTTCTGCAGTACTTGTTCCTATGAAGTGACCATTAGCACAGGCTTTAAAGCTGCTTTTGCAGGTAACTGCCAGAGGGCGGCAGCCTTTCTAGGTCCCCCACCCTGGTAACTAGGGAAAAGCCCTTGCGGCCTGTGGTGTTTCTCGGTTATAAATTAGAGTGGAGTGTGCCCGGACAAACCCACACAAGCTGATGTCTCCTTACTTTTGTTGGATTTTTACATTTAATTTTTATTTTTTATTGGAGTAATTTTCCACTGTGTACGTGGACCACTTCTACTTTGTGCATTCCTCGGTTGATGGACATTTTCATTGCTTCCAAGTGTTGGCTATGGTAAATATTGTTGGAGTGCAGGATTGCCAGGCTGTGACTTTTCGATTCTCATTTTCTCAGGTGATAGGCCCAGCAGTGGGTGTAATTGATTGACTGGTAGCACCGTGTTTCCCTTTTCAAAGCACCTTATTTGTGTTTTCATTAGTGGCTCTTACCACGTCCCCCTTAGAATCGAGGGTACGCATTTCTCCACAATCGCTTCAGCATATATTGTTTGCAGCATTTATGCTAATGGCCCTTCTGGCTGCTGTGAGCTGATAGGTTTTTGTAATTTGGGTTTGCATGTCTTTGAAAATTCGTAAAACTCATCATTTTTCTCCACCGTTTTCTTTTCTGTTAAAAAAAAGGAAACAATTGGGAGTACAATAGAACTCTTGAAATTGTGTTCTTGGAAGGTTGCCCTCTTTTGAAATTTTTGGTCGATTTTCCACTCCAGAATTTTTTTAGAAAGCAGGTGTCTTTTAGTGAACTGCAAGTTTGGTGAATATTTAGTGACCTTTAGCAATGGGTTTAAATCTGCTGTTGTGGGAAGTGGCCTCAAGCAGGCAGCATATCTCCATTCCCATATCTGGGTACTAGGGCAGCAGAGCCTTTCTGGAAGTCGTGTTCCTAGTTTGTAAATTACATTGGAATGTGCATGGAGAAAGCCCCATAAGTATATGTCTCATTATTTCTTCTTGGTTTTAAAATTTTTTTTTAATTGGGGTAAAGCTTAGAATATTGTTTGTCCTAGGTGTACACCATCTGGTTCGTTTGTACATTATATATGTCTATTCAAGTACAGATCCTCTTCCCATGTAAAATGTTACTGACGGTTCCGCAGACCTCCCTTGCTATATGGTTGGTCTTTTTGAGATATGGATACAATATGTGTTTGTATACATATAGTAACACTAATCTTAATTTATCTATTCCCCCCACCTTTCCTTTTAGATGAGCATAGTTTGTTTTCTAAGTCTGTGAGTGTCTTTCTCTGTGGAAATATGTTCCTTTGTGTCAGTTAGTAGATAACGCCTATAAGTGATATCATAGAATATAGGTCTTTTGCTTTCCGACTTACCTCATGTTTCGTGATTATTTCCAGATTCATTTGTGGTGCCTCAGAGAGCAGTGGTTCATTGTTTTCCATGGCTATTATTCCCTTGTGTACATGGACCACTTCTTCTTTATCCATTCACCTGTTGTTGGACATTTTGATTGCTCCACTGTCTTGGCTATTGTGAATAAGGCTGCACTGCAGCTTTTGCGGCCTGTGTCTTCTCGATTCTTGTCTTCTCAGGTGAGAGGTCCAATGGTGCGCCTGCTGCATTGAATGGTGCCTGCAGTTTTACTTTTAAACACAGCTCCTTTCTGTTCTCATTATTGGCTGTTACCCCTTCACGTCTCACCAGCAGGTAGAGGGTACACAGTTCTCTAAAACCCCTTCAGCATTTATTGTTTGTAGACTTTTTGCTCATGTTCAGTCGACTGGTGTAAGTTGAAACTTTTTGTAGATTAGATTGCATGGGTCTAACACTCCCTGAGTTTGAGCTTTTATCCATTTTCCTTTTTTTTTAAAAGAGCGTGAGTAAAACTTAACTCTTCATACTCTCTTCTTGAAACATTTGCCTGTTTTGAATTGTTTTGTCCATTCCCTCCTTCAGCACAATTTTTTAGGGCAGGTGTCCTTTACAGCCCTGAGTCCTTGGGAATGTTACGTGACCATTAGCTGTGAGTTTAAAGCTGTTCTTGCAGGAAACGGCCACAAGGTGGCAGCATTTCCCCTTTACCATATTTGGTTACTAGGGAAACAGAGCCTTAATGGAAGTGGTGTTGTAGGTTGTAAATTAGAATGGAATGTGCCAGGGAAAAGCCCTTTAAGTTTATGTCTCATTACTTCTTGTTCATATTTGTAGTTTACTTTTTATTTTTTATCCCAGTAAATATGATTACAATGGTTTGTTTGTTCTAGGTGTGCAAGATGTGGTTCTTTCACACATATACATGTATCTATTGTTCCTCGCATCCTTTTCCCATGTAGGTTATGACACAATGTTGAGTAGTCTTCTCCTGGTCTTCCGTACGTCTTTGGTGGTTCTATATTTCACATGGTTTGTATATCTCTGTTAACCCCAATGTGGCCATGTATCCAATCCTCATCCCTTTCTATTTGGTGAACCATAAGTTTTTTAATGAATCTGTGATTGCCTTTCTCTGTGGAAATATCTTCATTGGTATCAATTTTTAAGTAACTCTTAAAAGTGATATGATAGGATATGTGGCTTTTGCTTTCTCACTTACTACACGTGGCGTGATTACGTCTAGACTCATCTATGGTGCTGCAAATGGCATTGTTTCATTTTTTTCACTAGCGAATATTCCATCTGTACATGGAGGAGTTCTTCTTTGTCCATCCATCTGTTGGTGGACTTTTTGGTTACTTCCATATCTTGGCTATTGTAATACTGTGCAGTGCAGATTTGCCTGCCTGTGTCTTTCCAATTCTCTCTTCTTAGGTTTTACGTCGAGGAGTGGGCCTGCTGGATCATATAGTAGCTCAATGTTTACCTTTTTAAGGCACCTCCATTCTGTTCTCATTCGTGGCCCTTTCCAAGTTACGTCCCCTTTGAAGTTGAGGGTATGCATTTCTCCACAACACTTTCAGCATTTATTGTTTGTAGTTTTCTTGCTGATGGTTATTCTGACAAGTGTGAGCTGATACCTCTCTGTGGTTGAATTCGAATGTGCCACATAATCTGTTGAAATTGAGCTTTAAGGCATGTCCTTTGCTATTTTTCAAGCTGTGATTACCCCTTAGTTCTTCAAAGTGTTCTCTTTAAGTATGTGTCACATTTTGAAATGTTTTGGCCTTTACCTCCCTCAAGACATTTTGAGGGCCTGTTTCACTTACAGTTCTGCAGTACTTGTTCCTATGAAGTGACCATTAGCACAGGCTTTAAAGCTGCTTTTGCAGGTAACTGCCAGAGGGCGGCAGCCTTTCTAGGTCCCCCACCCTGGTAACTAGGGAAAAGCCCTTGCGGCCTGTGGTGTTTCTCGGTTATAAATTAGAGTGGAGTGTGCCCGGACAAACCCACACAAGCTGATGTCTCCTTACTTTTGTTGGATTTTTACATTTAATTTTTATTTTTTATTGCAGTAATTTTCCACTGTGTACGTGGACCACTTCTACTTTGTGCATTCCTCGGTTGATGGACATTTTCATTGCTTCCAAGTGTTGGCTATGGTAAATATTGTTGGAGTGCAGGATTGCCAGGCTGTGACTTTTCGATTCTCATTTTTTCTCAGGTGATAGGCCCAGCAGTGGGTGTGATTGATTGACTGGTAGCACCGTGTTTCCCTTTTCAAAGCACCTTCTTTGTGTTTTCATTAGTGGCTCTTACCACGTCCCCCTTAGAATCGAGGGTACGCATTTCTCCACAATCGCTTCAGCATATATTGTTTGCAGCATTTATGCTAATGGCCCTTCTGGCTGCTGTGAGCTGATAGGTTTTTGTAATTTGGGTTTGCATGTCTTTGAAAATTCGTAAAACTCATCATTTTTCTCCACCGTTTTCTTTTCTGTTAAAAAAAAGGAAACAATTGGGAGTACAATAGAACTCTTGAAATTGTGTTCTTGGAAGGTTGCCCTCTTTTGAAATTTTTGGTCGATTTTCCACTCCAGAATTTTTTTAGAAAGCAGGTGTCTTTTAGCGAACTGCAAGTTTGGTGAATATTTAGTGACCTTTAGCAATGGGTTTAAATCTGCTGTTGTGGGAAGTGGCCTCAAGCAGGCAGCATATCTCCATTCCCATATCTGGGTACTAGGGCAGCAGAGCCTTTCTGGAAGTCGTGTTCCTAGTTTGTAAATTACATTGGAATGTGCATGGAGAAAGCCCCATAAGTATATGTCTCATTATTTCTTCTTGGTTTTAAAATTTTTTTTTAATTGGGGTAAAGCTTAGAATATTGTTTGTCCTAGGTGTACACCATCTGGTTCGTTTGTACATTATATATGTCTATTCAAGTACAGATCCTCTTCCCATGTAAAATGTTACTGACGGTTCCGCAGACCTCCCTTGCTATATGGTTGGTCTTTTTGAGATATGGATACAATATGTGTTTGTATACATATAGTAACACTAATCTTAATTTATCTATTCCCCCCACCTTTCCTTTTAGATGAGCATAGTTTGTTTTCTAAGTCTGTGAGTGTCTTTCTCTGTGGAAATATGTTCCTTTGTGTCAGTTAGTAGATAACGCCTATAAGTGATATCATAGAATATAGGTCTTTTGCTTTCCGACTTACCTCATGTTTCGTGATTATTTCCAGATTCATTTGTGGTGCCTCAGAGAGCAGTGGTTCATTGTTTTCCATGGCTATTATTCCCTTGTGTACATGGACCACTTCTTCTTTATCCATTCACCTGTTGTTGGACATTTTGATTGCTCCACTGTCTTGGCTATTGTGAATAAGGCTGCACTGCAGCTTTTGCGGCCTGTGTCTTCTCGATTCTTGTCTTCTCAGGTGAGAGGTCCAATGGTGCGCCTGCTGCATTGAATGGTGCCTGCAGTTTTACTTTTAAACACAGCTCCTTTCTGTTCTCATTATTGGCTGTTACCCCTTCACGTCTCACCAGCAGGTAGAGGGTACACAGTTCTCTAAAACCCCTTCAGCATTTATTGTTTGTAGACTTTTTGCTCATGTTCAGTCGACTGGTGTAAGTTGAAACTTTTTGTAGATTAGATTGCATGGGTCTAACACTCCCTGAGTTTGAGCTTTTATCCATTTTCCTTTTTTTTTAAAAGAGCGTGAGTAAAACTTAACTCTTCATACTCTCTTCTTGAAACATTTGCCTGTTTTGAATTGTTTTGTCCATTCCCTCCTTCAGCACAATTTTTTAGGGCAGGTGTCCTTTACAGCCCTGAGTCCTTGGGAATGTTACGTGACCATTAGCTGTGAGTTTAAAGCTGTTCTTGCAGGAAACGGCCACAAGGTGGCAGCATTTCCCCTTTACCATATTTGGTTACTAGGGAAACAGAGCCTTAATGGAAGTGGTGTTGTAGGTTGTAAATTAGAATGGAATGTGCCAGGGAAAAGCCCTTTAAGTTTATGTCTCATTACTTCTTGTTCATATTTGTAGTTTACTTTTTATTTTTTATCCCAGTAAATATGATTACAATGGTTTGTTTGTTCTAGGTGTGCAAGATGTGGTTCTTTCACACATATACATGTATCTATTGTTCCTCGCATCCTTTTCCCATGTAGGTTATGACACAATGTTGAGTAGTCTTCTCCTGGTCTTCCGTACGTCTTTGGTGGTTATATATTTCACATGGTTTGTATATCTCTGTTAACCCCAATGTGGCAATGTATCCAATCCTCATCCCTTTCTATTTGGTGAACCATAAGTTTTTTAATGAATCTGTGATTGCCTTTCTCTGTGGAAATATCTTCATTGGTATCAATTTTTAAGTAACTCTTAAAAGTGATATGATAGGATATGTGTCTTTTGCTTTCTCACTTACTACACGTGGCGTGATTACGTCTAGACTCATCTATGGTGCTGCAAACGGCATTGTTTCATTTTTTTCACTAGCGAATATTCCATCTGTACATGGAGGAGTTCTTCTTTGTCCATCCATCTGTTGGTGGACCTTTTGGTTACTTCCATATCTTGGCTATTGTAATACTGTGCAGTGCAGATTTGCCTGCCTGTGTCTTTCCAATTCTCTCTTCTTAGGTTTTACGTCGAGGAGTGGGCCTGCTGGATCATATAGTAGCTCAATGTTTACCTTTTTAAGGCACCTCCATTCTGTTCTCATTCGTGGCCCTTTCCAAGTTACGTCCCCTTTGAAGTTGAGGGTATGCATTTCTCCACAACACTTTCAGCATTTATTGTTTGTAGTTTTCTTGCTGATGGTTATTCTGACAAGTGTGAGCTGATACCTCTCTGTGGTTGAATTCGAATGTGCCACATAATCTGTTGAAATTGAGCTTTAAGGCATGTCCTTTGCTATTTTTCAAGCTGTGATTACCCCTTAGTTCTTCAAAGTGTTCTCTTTAAGTATGTGTCACATTTTGAAATGTTTTGGCCTTTACCTCCCTCAAGACATTTTGAGGGCCTGTTTCACTTACAGTTCTGCAGTACTTGTTCCTATGAAGTGACCATTAGCACAGGCTTTAAAGCTGCTTTTGCAGGTAACTGCCAGAGGGCGGCAGCCTTTCTAGGTCCCCCACCCTGGTAACTAGGGAAAAGCCCTTGCGGCCTGTGGTGTTTCTCGGTTATAAATTAGAGTGGAGTGTGCCCGGACAAACCCACACAAGCTGATGTCTCCTTACTTTTGTTGGATTTTTACATTTAATTTTTATTTTTTATTGGAGTAATTTTCCACTGTGTACGTGGACCACTTCTACTTTGTGCATTCCTCGGTTGATGGACATTTTCATTGCTTCCAAGTGTTGGCTATGGTAAATATTGTTGGAGTGCAGGATTGCCAGGCTGTGACTTTTCGATTCTCATTTTCTCAGGTGATAGGCCCAGCAGTGGGTGTAATTGATTGACTGGTAGCACCGTGTTTCCCTTTTCAAAGCACCTTATTTGTGTTTTCATTAGTGGCTCTTACCACGTCCCCCTTAGAATCGAGGGTACGCATTTCTCCACAATCGCTTCAGCATATATTGTTTGCAGCATTTATGCTAATGGCCCTTCTGGCTGCTGTGAGCTGATAGGTTTTTGTAATTTGGGTTTGCATGTCTTTGAAAATTCGTAAAACTCATCATTTTTCTCCACCGTTTTCTTTTCTGTTAAAAAAAAGGAAACAATTGGGAGTACAATAGAACTCTTGAAATTGTGTTCTTGGAAGGTTGCCCTCTTTTGAAATTTTTGGTCGATTTTCCACTCCAGAATTTTTTTAGAAAGCAGGTGTCTTTTAGCGAACTGCAAGTTTGGTGAATATTTAGTGACCTTTAGCAATGGGTTTAAATCTGCTGTTGTGGGAAGTGGCCTCAAGCAGGCAGCATATCTCCATTCCCATATCTGGGTACTAGGGCAGCAGAGCCTTTCTGGAAGTCGTGTTCCTAGTTTGTAAATTACATTGGAATGTGCATGGAGAAAGCCCCATAAGTATATGTCTCATTATTTCTTCTTGGTTTTAAAATTTTTTTTTAATTGGGGTAAAGCTTAGAATATTGTTTGTCCTAGGTGTACACCATCTGGTTCGTTTGTACATTATATATGTCTATTCAAGTACAGATCCTCTTCCCATGTAAAATGTTACTGACGGTTCCGCAGACCTCCCTTGCTATATGGTTGGTCTTTTTGAGATATGGATACAATATGTGTTTGTATACATATAGTAACACTAATCTTAATTTATCTATTCCCCCCACCTTTCCTTTTAGATGAGCATAGTTTGTTTTCTAAGTCTGTGAGTGTCTTTCTCTGTGGAAATATGTTCCTTTGTGTCAGTTAGTAGATAACGCCTATAAGTGATATCATAGAATATAGGTCTTTTGCTTTCCGACTTACCTCATGTTTCGTGATTATTTCCAGATTCATTTGTGGTGCCTCAGAGAGCAGTGGTTCATTGTTTTCCATGGCTATTATTCCCTTGTGTACATGGACCACTTCTTCTTTATCCATTCACCTGTTGTTGGACATTTTGATTGCTCCACTGTCTTGGCTATTGTGAATAAGGCTGCACTGCAGCTTTTGCGGCCTGTGTCTTCTCGATTCTTGTCTTCTCAGGTGAGAGGTCCAATGGTGCGCCTGCTGCATTGAATGGTGCCTGCAGTTTTACTTTTAAACACAGCTCCTTTCTGTTCTCATTATTGGCTGTTACCCCTTCACGTCTCACCAGCAGGTAGAGGGTACACAGTTCTCTAAAACCCCTTCAGCATTTATTGTTTGTAGACTTTTTGCTCATGTTCAGTCGACTGGTGTAAGTTGAAACTTTTTGTAGATTAGATTGCATGGGTCTAACACTCCCTGAGTTTGAGCTTTTATCCATTTTCCTTTTTTTTTAAAAGAGCGTGAGTAAAACTTAACTCTTCATACTCTCTTCTTGAAACATTTGCCTGTTTTGAATTGTTTTGTCCATTCCCTCCTTCAGCACAATTTTTTAGGGCAGGTGTCCTTTACAGCCCTGAGTCCTTGGGAATGTTACGTGACCATTAGCTGTGAGTTTAAAGCTGTTCTTGCAGGAAACGGCCACAAGGTGGCAGCATTTCCCCTTTACCATATTTGGTTACTAGGGAAACAGAGCCTTAATGGAAGTGGTGTTGTAGGTTGTAAATTAGAATGGAATGTGCCAGGGAAAAGCCCTTTAAGTTTATGTCTCATTACTTCTTGTTCATATTTGTAGTTTACTTTTTATTTTTTATCCCAGTAAATATGATTACAATGGTTTGTTTGTTCTAGGTGTGCAAGATGTGGTTCTTTCACACATATACATGTATCTATTGTTCCTCGCATCCTTTTCCCATGTAGGTTATGACACAATGTTGAGTAGTCTTCTCCTGGTCTTCCGTACGTCTTTGGTGGTTATATATTTCACATGGTTTGTATATCTCTGTTAACCCCAATGTGGCCATGTATCCAATCCTCATCCCTTTCTATTTGGTGAACCATAAGTTTTTTAATGAATCTGTGATTGCCTTTCTCTGTGGAAATATCTTCATTGGTATCAATTTTTAAGTAACTCTTAAAAGTGATATGATAGGATATGTGGCTTTTGCTTTCTCACTTACTACACGTGGCGTGATTACGTCTAGACTCATCTATGGTGCTGCAAATGGCATTGTTTCATTTTTTTCACTAGCGAATATTCCATCTGTACATGGAGGAGTTCTTCTTTGTCCATCCATCTGTTGGTGGACTTTTTGGTTACTTCCATATCTTGGCTATTGTAATACTGTGCAGTGCAGATTTGCCTGCCTGTGTCTTTCCAATTCTCTCTTCTTAGGTTTTACGTCGAGGAGTGGGCCTGCTGGATCATATAGTAGCTCAATGTTTACCTTTTTAAGGCACCTCCATTCTGTTCTCATTCGTGGCCCTTTCCAAGTTACGTCCCCTTTGAAGTTGAGGGTATGCATTTCTCCACAACACTTTCAGCATTTATTGTTTGTAGTTTTCTTGCTGATGGTTATTCTGACAAGTGTGAGCTGATACCTCTCTGTGGTTGAATTCGAATGTGCCACATAATCTGTTGAAATTGAGCTTTAAGGCATGTCCTTTGCTATTTTTCAAGCTGTGATTACCCCTTAGTTCTTCAAAGTGTTCTCTTTAAGTATGTGTCACATTTTGAAATGTTTTGGCCTTTACCTCCCTCAAGACATTTTGAGGGCCTGTTTCACTTACAGTTCTGCAGTACTTGTTCCTATGAAGTGACCATTAGCACAGGCTTTAAAGCTGCTTTTGCAGGTAACTGCCAGAGGGCGGCAGCCTTTCTAGGTCCCCCACCCTGGTAACTAGGGAAAAGCCCTTGCGGCCTGTGGTGTTTCTCGGTTATAAATTAGAGTGGAGTGTGCCCGGACAAACCCACACAAGCTGATGTCTCCTTACTTTTGTTGGATTTTTACATTTAATTTTTATTTTTTATTGCAGTAATTTTCCACTGTGTACGTGGACCACTTCTACTTTGTGCATTCCTCGGTTGATGGACATTTTCATTGCTTCCAAGTGTTGGCTATGGTAAATATTGTTGGAGTGCAGGATTGCCAGGCTGTGACTTTTCGATTCTCATTTTTTCTCAGGTGATAGGCCCAGCAGTGGGTGTGATTGATTGACTGGTAGCACCGTGTTTCCCTTTTCAAAGCACCTTCTTTGTGTTTTCATTAGTGGCTCTTACCACGTCCCCCTTAGAATCGAGGGTACGCATTTCTCCACAATCGCTTCAGCATATATTGTTTGCAGCATTTATGCTAATGGCCCTTCTGGCTGCTGTGAGCTGATAGGTTTTTGTAATTTGGGTTTGCATGTCTTTGAAAATTCGTAAAACTCATCATTTTTCTCCACCGTTTTCTTTTCTGTTAAAAAAAAGGAAACAATTGGGAGTACAATAGAACTCTTGAAATTGTGTTCTTGGAAGGTTGCCCTCTTTTGAAATTTTTGGTCGATTTTCCACTCCAGAATTTTTTTAGAAAGCAGGTGTCTTTTAGCGAACTGCAAGTTTGGTGAATATTTAGTGACCTTTAGCAATGGGTTTAAATCTGCTGTTGTGGGAAGTGGCCTCAAGCAGGCAGCATATCTCCATTCCCATATCTGGGTACTAGGGCAGCAGAGCCTTTCTGGAAGTCGTGTTCCTAGTTTGTAAATTACATTGGAATGTGCATGGAGAAAGCCCCATAAGTATATGTCTCATTATTTCTTCTTGGTTTTAAAATTTTTTTTTAATTGGGGTAAAGCTTAGAATATTGTTTGTCCTAGGTGTACACCATCTGGTTCGTTTGTACATTATAGATGTCTATTCAAGTACAGATCCTCTTCCCATGTAAAATGTTACTGACGGTTCCGCAGACCTCCCTTGCTATATGGTTGGTCTTTTTGAGATATGGATATAATATGTGTTTGTATACATATAGTAACACTAATCTTAATTTATCCATTCCCCCCACCTTTCCTTTTAGATGAGCATAGTTTGTTTTCTAAGTCTGTGAGTGTCTTTCTCTGTGGAAATATGTTCCTTTGTGTCAGTTATTAGATAACGCCTATAAGTGATATCATAGAATATAGGTCTTTTGCTTTCCGACTTACCTCATGTTTCGTGATTATCTCCAGACTCATTTGTGGTGCCTCAGAGAGCAGTGGTTCATTGTTTTCCATGGCTATTATTCCATTGTGTACATGGACCACTTCTTCTTTATCCATTCACCTGTTGTTGGACATTTTGATTGCTCCACTGTCTTGGCTATTGTGAATAAGGCTGCACTGCAGCTTTTGCGGCCTGTGTCTTCTCGATTCTTGTCTTCTCAGGTGAGAGGTCCAATGGTGCGCCTGCTGGATTGAATGGTGCCTGCAGTTTTACTTTTAAACACAGCTCCTTTCTGTTCTCATTATTGGCTGTTACCCCTTTACGTCTCACCAGCAGGTAGAGGGTACACAGTTCCCTAAAACCCCTTCAGCATTTATTGTTTGTAGACTTTTTGCTCATGTTCAGGCGACTGGTGTAAGTTGAAACTTTTTGTAGATTAGATTGCATGGGTCTAACACTCCCTGAGGTTGAGCTTTTATCCATTTTCCTTTTTTTTTAAAAGAGCGTGAGTAAAACTTAACTCTTCATACTCTCGTCTTGAAACATTTGCCTGTTTTGAATTGTTTTGTCCATTCCCTCCTTCAGCACAATTTTTTAGGGCAGGTGTCCTTTACAGCCCTGAGTCCTTGGGAATGTTAAGTGACCATTAGCTGTGAGTTTAAAGCTGTTCTTGCAGGAAACGGCCACAAGGTGGCAGCATTTCCCCTTTACCATATTTGGTTACTAGGGAAACAGAGCCTTAATGGAAGTGGTGTTGTAGGTTGTAAATTAGAATGGAATGTGCCAAGGAAAAGCCCTTTAAGTTTATGTCTCATTACTTCTTGTTCATATTTGTAGTTTACTTTTTATTTTTTATCCCAGTAAATATGATTACAATGGTTTGTTTGTTCTAGGTGTGCAAGATGTGGTTCTTTCACACATATACATGTATCTATTGTTCCTCGCATCCTTTTCCCATGTAGGTTATGACACAATGTTGAGTAGTCTTCTCCTGGTCTTCCGTACGTCTTTGGTGGTTATATATTTCACATGGTTTGTATATCTCTGTTAACCCCAATGTGGCCATGTATCCAATCCTCATCCCTTTCTATTTGGTGAACCATAAGTTTTTTAATGAATCTGTGATTGCCTTTCTCTGTGGAAATATCTTCATTGGTATCAATTTTTAAGTAACTCTTAAAAGTGATATGATAGGATATGTGTCTTTTGCTTTCTCACTTACTACACGTGGCGTGATTACGTCTAGACTCATCTATGGTGCTGCAAACGGCATTGTTTCATTTTTTTCACTAGCGAATATTCCATCTGTACATGGAGGAGTTCTTCTTTGTCCATCCATCTGTTGGTGGACCTTTTGGTTACTTCCATATCTTGGCTATTGTAATACTGTGCAGTGCAGATTTGCCTGCCTGTGTCTTTCCAATTCTCTCTTCTTAGGTTTTACGTCGAGGAGTGGGCCTGCTGGATCATATAGTAGCTCAATGTTTACCTTTTTAAGGCACCTCCATTCTGTTCTCATTCGTGGCCCTTTCCAAGTTACGTCCCCTTTGAAGTTGAGGGTATGCATTTCTCCACAACACTTTCAGCATTTATTGTTTGTAGTTTTCTTGCTGATGGTTATTCTGACAAGTGTGAGCTGATACCTCTCTGTGGTTGAATTCGAATGTGCCACATAATCTGTTGAAATTGAGCTTTAAGGCATGTCCTTTGCTATTTTTCAAGCTGTGATTACCCCTTAGTTCTTCAAAGTGTTCTCTTTAAGTATGTGTCACATTTTGAAATGTTTTGGCCTTTACCTCCCTCAAGACATTTTGAGGGCCTGTTTCATTTACAGTTCTGCAGTACTTGTTCCTATGAAGTGACCATTAGCACAGGCTTTAAAGCTGCTTTTGCAGGTAACTGCCAGAGGGCGGCAGCCTTTCTAGGTCCCCCACCCTGGTAACTAGGGAAAAGCCCTTGCGGCCTGTGGTGTTTCTCGGTTATAAATTAGAGTGGAGTGTGCCCGGACAAACCCACACAAGCTGATGTCTCCTTACTTTTGTTGGATTTTTACATTTAATTTTTATTTTTTATTGCAGTAATTTTCCACTGTGTACGTGGACCACTTCTACTTTGTGCATTCCTCGGTTGATGGACATTTTCATTGCTTCCAAGTGTTGGCTATGGTAAATATTGTTGGAGTGCAGGATTGCCAGGCTGTGACTTTTCGATTCTCATTTTTTCTCAGGTGATAGGCCCAGCAGTGGGTGTGATTGATTGACTGGTAGCACCGTGTTTCCCTTTTCAAAGCACCTTCTTTGTGTTTTCATTAGTGGCTCTTACCACGTCCCCCTTAGAATCGAGGGTACGCATTTCTCCACAATCGCTTCAGCATATATTGTTTGCAGCATTTATGCTAATGGCCCTTCTGGCTCCTGTGAGCTGATAGGTTTTTGTAATTTGGGTTTGCATGTCTTTGAAAATTCGTAAAACTCATCATTTTTCTCCACCGTTTTCTTTTCTGTTAAAAAAAAAAGGAAACAATTGGGAGTACAATAGAACTCTTGAAATTGTGTTCTTGGAAGGTTGCCCTCTTTTGAAATTTTTGGTCGATTTTCCACTCCAGAATTTTTTTAGAAAGCAGGTGTCTTTTAGCGAACTGCAAGTTTGGTGAATATTTAGTGACCTTTAGCAATGGGTTTAAATCTGCTGTTGTGGGAAGTGGCCTCAAGCAGGCAGCATATCTCCATTCCCATATCTGGGTACTAGGGCAGCAGAGCCTTTCTGGAAGTCGTGTTCCTAGTTTGTAAATTACATTGGAATGTGCATGGAGAAAGCCCCATAAGTATATGTCTCATTATTTCTTCTTGGTTTTAAAATTTTTTTTTAATTGGGGTAAAGCTTAGAATATTGTTTGTCCTAGGTGTACACCATCTGGTTCGTTTGTACATTATAGATGTCTATTCAAGTACAGATCCTCTTCCCATGTAAAATGTTACTGACGGTTCCGCAGACCTCCCTTGCTATATGGTTGGTCTTTTTGAGATATGGATATAATATGTGTTTGTATACATATAGTAACACTAATCTTAATTTATCCATTCCCCCCACCTTTCCTTTTAGATGAGCATAGTTTGTTTTCTAAGTCTGTGAGTGTCTTTCTCTGTGGAAATATGTTCCTTTGTGTCAGTTATTAGATAACGCCTATAAGTGATATCATAGAATATAGGTCTTTTGCTTTCCGACTTACCTCATGTTTCGTGATTATCTCCAGACTCATTTGTGGTGCCTCAGAGAGCAGTGGTTCATTGTTTTCCATGGCTATTATTCCATTGTGTACATGGACCACTTCTTCTTTATCCATTCACCTGTTGTTGGACATTTTGATTGCTCCACTGTCTTGGCTATTGTGAATAAGGCTGCACTGCAGCTTTTGCGGCCTGTGTCTTCTCGATTCTTGTCTTCTCAGGTGAGAGGTCCAATGGTGCGCCTGCTGGATTGAATGGTGCCTGCAGTTTTACTTTTAAACACAGCTCCTTTCTGTTCTCATTATTGGCTGTTACCCCTTTACGTCTCACCAGCAGGTAGAGGGTACACAGTTCCCTAAAACCCCTTCAGCATTTATTGTTTGTAGACTTTTTGCTCATGTTCAGGCGACTGGTGTAAGTTGAAACTTTTTGTAGATTAGATTGCATGGGTCTAACACTCCCTGAGGTTGAGCTTTTATCCATTTTCCTTTTTTTTTAAAAGAGCGTGAGTAAAACTTAACTCTTCATACTCTCGTCTTGAAACATTTGCCTGTTTTGAATTGTTTTGTCCATTCCCTCCTTCAGCACAATTTTTTAGGGCAGGTGTCCTTTACAGCCCTGAGTCCTTGGGAATGTTAAGTGACCATTAGCTGTGAGTTTAAAGCTGTTCTTGCAGGAAACGGCCACAAGGTGGCAGCATTTCCCCTTTACCATATTTGGTTACTAGGGAAACAGAGCCTTAATGGAAGTGGTGTTGTAGGTTGTAAATTAGAATGGAATGTGCCAGGGAAAAGCCCTTTAAGTTTATGTCTCATTACTTCTTGTTCATATTTGTAGTTTACTTTTTATTTTTTATCCCAGTAAATATGATTACAATGGTTTGTTTGTTCTAGGTGTGCAAGATGTGGTTCTTTCACACATATACATGTATCTATTGTTCCTCGCATCCTTTTCCCATGTAGGTTATGACACAATGTTGAGTAGTCTTCTCCTGGTCTTCCGTACGTCTTTGGTGGTTATATATTTCACATGGTTTGTATATCTCTGTTAACCCCAATGTGGCAATGTATCCAATCCTCATCCCTTTCTATTTGGTGAACCATAAGTTTTTTAATGAATCTGTGATTGCCTTTCTCTGTGGAAATATCTTCATTGGTATCAATTTTTAAGTAACTCTTAAAAGTGATATGATAGGATATGTGTCTTTTGCTTTCTCACTTACTACACGTGGCGTGATTACGTCTAGACTCATCTATGGTGCTGCAAACGGCATTGTTTCATTTTTTTCACTAGCGAATATTCCATCTGTACATGGAGGAGTTCTTCTTTGTCCATCCATCTGTTGGTGGACCTTTTGGTTACTTCCATATCTTGGCTATTGTAATACTGTGCAGTGCAGATTTGCCTGCCTGTGTCTTTCCAATTCTCTCTTCTTAGGTTTTACGTCGAGGAGTGGGCCTGCTGGATCATATAGTAGCTCAATGTTTACCTTTTTAAGGCACCTCCATTCTGTTCTCATTCGTGGCCCTTTCCAAGTTACGTCCCCTTTGAAGTTGAGGGTATGCATTTCTCCACAACACTTTCAGCATTTATTGTTTGTAGTTTTCTTGCTGATGGTTATTCTGACAAGTGTGAGCTGATACCTCTCTGTGGTTGAATTCGAATGTGCCACATAATCTGTTGAAATTGAGCTTTAAGGCATGTCCTTTGCTATTTTTCAAGCTGTGATTACCCCTTAGTTCTTCAAAGTGTTCTCTTTAAGTATGTGTCACATTTTGAAATGTTTTGGCCTTTACCTCCCTCAAGACATTTTGAGGGCCTGTTTCACTTACAGTTCTGCAGTACTTGTTCCTATGAAGTGACCATTAGCACAGGCTTTAAAGCTGCTTTTGCAGGTAACTGCCAGAGGGCGGCAGCCTTTCTAGGTCCCCCACCCTGGTAACTAGGGAAAAGCCCTTGCGGCCTGTGGTGTTTCTCGGTTATAAATTAGAGTGGAGTGTGCCCGGACAAACCCACACAAGCTGATGTCTCCTTACTTTTGTTGGATTTTTACATTTAATTTTTATTTTTTATTGCAGTAATTTTCCACTGTGTACGTGGACCACTTCTACTTTGTGCATTCCTCGGTTGATGGACATTTTCATTGCTTCCAAGTGTTGGCTATGGTAAATATTGTTGGAGTGCAGGATTGCCAGGCTGTGACTTTTCGATTCTCATTTTCTCAGGTGATAGGCCCAGCAGTGGGTGTAATTGATTGACTGGTAGCACAGTGTTTCCCTTTTCAAAGCACCTTCTTTGTGTTTTCATTAGTGGCTCTTACCACGTCCCCCTTAGAATCGAGGGTACGCATTTCTCCACAATCGCTTCAGCATATATTGTTTGCAGCATTTATGCTAATGGCCCTTCTGGCTGCTGTGAGCTGATAGGTTTTTGTAATTTGGGTTTGCATGTCTTTGAAAATTCGTAAAACTCATCATTTTTCTCCACCGTTTTCTTTTCTGTTAAAAAAAAGGAAACAATTGGGAGTACAATAGAACTCTTGAAATTGTGTTCTTGGAAGGTTGCCCTCTTTTGAAATTTTTGGTCGATTTTCCACTCCAGAATTTTTTTAGAAAGCAGGTGTCTTTTACCGAACTGCAAGTTTGGTGAATATTTAGTGACCTTTAGCAATGGGTTTAAATCTGCTGTTGTGGGAAGTGGCCTCAAGCAGGCAGCATATCTCCATTCCCATATCTGGGTACTAGGGCAGCAGAGCCTTTCTGGAAGTCGTGTTCCTAGTTTGTAAATTACATTGGAATGTGCATGGAGAAAGCCCCATAAGTATATGTCTCATTATTTCTTCTTGGTTTTAAAATTTTTTTTTAATTGGGGTAAAGCTTAGAATATTGTTTGTCCTAGGTGTACACCATCTGGTTCGTTTGTACATTATAGATGTCTATTCAAGTACAGATCCTCTTCCCATGTAAAATGTTACTGACGGTTCCGCAGACCTCCCTTGCTATATGGTTGGTCTTTTTGAGATATGGATATAATATGTGTTTGTATACATATAGTAACACTAATCTTAATTTATCCATTCCCCCCACCTTTCCTTTTAGATGAGCATAGTTTGTTTTCTAAGTCTGTGAGTGTCTTTCTCTGTGGAAATATGTTCCTTTGTGTCAGTTATTAGATAACGCCTATAAGTGATATCATAGAATATAGGTCTTTTGCTTTCCGACTTACCTCATGTTTCGTGATTATCTCCAGACTCATTTGTGGTGCCTCAGAGAGCAGTGGTTCATTGTTTTCCATGGCTATTATTCCATTGTGTACATGGACCACTTCTTCTTTATCCATTCACCTGTTGTTGGACATTTTGATTGCTCCACTGTCTTGGCTATTGTGAATAAGGCTGCACTGCAGCTTTTGCGGCCTGTGTCTTCTCGATTCTTGTCTTCTCAGGTGAGAGGTCCAATGGTGCGCCTGCTGCATTGAATGGTGCCTGCAGTTTTACTTTTAAACACAGCTCCTTTCTGTTCTCATTATTGGCTGTTACCCCTTTACGTCTCACCAGCAGGTAGAGGGTACACAGTTCCCTAAAACCCCTTCAGCATTTATTGTTTGTAGACTTTTTGCTCATGTTCAGGCGACTGGTGTAAGTTGAAACTTTTTGTAGATTAGATTGCATGGGTCTAACACTCCCTGAGGTTGAGCTTTTATCCATTTTCCTTTTTTTTTAAAAGAGCGTGAGTAAAACTTAACTCTTCATACTCTCGTCTTGAAACATTTGCCTGTTTTGAATTGTTTTGTCCATTCCCTCCTTCAGCACAATTTTTTAGGGCAGGTGTCCTTTACAGCCCTGAGTCCTTGGGAATGTTAAGTGACCATTAGCTGTGAGTTTAAAGCTGTTCTTGCAGGAAACGGCCACAAGGTGGCAGCATTTCCCCTTTACCATATTTGGTTACTAGGGAAACAGAGCCTTAATGGAAGTGGTGTTGTAGGTTGTAAATTAGAATGGAATGTGCCAAGGAAAAGCCCTTTAAGTTTATGTCTCATTACTTCTTGTTCATATTTGTAGTTTACTTTTTATTTTTTATCCCAGTAAATATGATTACAATGGTTTGTTTGTTCTAGGTGTGCAAGATGTGGTTCTTTCACACATATACATGTATCTATTGTTCCTCGCATCCTTTTCCCATGTAGGTTATGACACAATGTTGAGTAGTCTTCTCCTGGTCTTCCGTACGTCTTTGGTGGTTATATATTTCACATGGTTTGTATATCTCTGTTAACCCCAATGTGGCAATGTATCCAATCCTCATCCCTTTCTATTTGGTGAACCATAAGTTTTTTAATGAATCTGTGATTGCCTTTCTCTGTGGAAATATCTTCATTGGTATCAATTTTTAAGTAACTCTTAAAAGTGATATGATAGGATATGTGTCTTTTGCTTTCTCACTTACTACACGTGGCGTGATTACGTCTAGACTCATCTATGGTGCTGCAAACGGCATTGTTTCATTTTTTTCACTAGCGAATATTCCATCTGTACATGGAGGAGTTCTTCTTTGTCCATCCATCTGTTGGTGGACCTTTTGGTTACTTCCATATCTTGGCTATTGTAATACTGTGCAGTGCAGATTTGCCTGCCTGTGTCTTTCCAATTCTCTCTTCTTAGGTTTTACGTCGAGGAGTGGGCCTGCTGGATCATATAGTAGCTCAATGTTTACCTTTTTAAGGCACCTCCATTCTGTTCTCATTCGTGGCCCTTTCCAAGTTACGTCCCCTTTGAAGTTGAGGGTATGCATTTCTCCACAACACTTTCAGCATTTATTGTTTGTAGTTTTCTTGCTGATGGTTATTCTGACAAGTGTGAGCTGATACCTCTCTGTGGTTGAATTCGAATGTGCCACATAATCTGTTGAAATTGAGCTTTAAGGCATGTCCTTTGCTATTTTTCAAGCTGTGATTACCCCTTAGTTCTTCAAAGTGTTCTCTTTAAGTATGTGTCACATTTTGAAATGTTTTGGCCTTTACCTCCCTCAAGACATTTTGAGGGCCTGTTTCATTTACAGTTCTGCAGTACTTGTTCCTATGAAGTGACCATTAGCACAGGCTTTAAAGCTGCTTTTGCAGGTAACTGCCAGAGGGCGGCAGCCTTTCTAGGTCCCCCACCCTGGTAACTAGGGAAAAGCCCTTGCGGCCTGTGGTGTTTCTCGGTTATAAATTAGAGTGGAGTGTGCCCGGACAAACCCACACAAGCTGATGTCTCCTTACTTTTGTTGGATTTTTACATTTAATTTTTATTTTTTATTGCAGTAATTTTCCACTGTGTACGTGGACCACTTCTACTTTGTGCATTCCTCGGTTGATGGACATTTTCATTGCTTCCAAGTGTTGGCTATGGTAAATATTGTTGGAGTGCAGGATTGCCAGGCTGTGACTTTTCGATTCTCATTTTTTCTCAGGTGATAGGCCCAGCAGTGGGTGTGATTGATTGACTGGTAGCACCGTGTTTCCCTTTTCAAAGCACCTTCTTTGTGTTTTCATTAGTGGCTCTTACCACGTCCCCCTTAGAATCGAGGGTACGCATTTCTCCACAATCGCTTCAGCATATATTGTTTGCAGCATTTATGCTAATGGCCCTTCTGGCTCCTGTGAGCTGATAGGTTTTTGTAATTTGGGTTTGCATGTCTTTGAAAATTCGTAAAACTCATCATTTTTCTCCACCGTTTTCTTTTCTGTTAAAAAAAAAAGGAAACAATTGGGAGTACAATAGAACTCTTGAAATTGTGTTCTTGGAAGGTTGCCCTCTTTTGAAATTTTTGGTCGATTTTCCACTCCAGAATTTTTTTAGAAAGCAGGTGTCTTTTAGCGAACTGCAAGTTTGGTGAATATTTAGTGACCTTTAGCAATGGGTTTAAATCTGCTGTTGTGGGAAGTGGCCTCAAGCAGGCAGCATATCTCCATTCCCATATCTGGGTACTAGGGCAGCAGAGCCTTTCTGGAAGTCGTGTTCCTAGTTTGTAAATTACATTGGAATGTGCATGGAGAAAGCCCCATAAGTATATGTCTCATTATTTCTTCTTGGTTTTAAAATTTTTTTTTAATTGGGGTAAAGCTTAGAATATTGTTTGTCCTAGGTGTACACCATCTGGTTCGTTTGTACATTATAGATGTCTATTCAAGTACAGATCCTCTTCCCATGTAAAATGTTACTGATGGTTCCGCAGACCTCCCTTGCTATATGGTTGGTCTTTTTGAGATATGGATATAATATGTGTTTGTATACATATAGTAACACTAATCTTAATTTATCCATTCCCCCCACCTTTCCTTTTAGATGAGCATAGTTTGTTTTCTAAGTCTGTGAGTGTCTTTCTCTGTGGAAATATGTTCCTTTGTGTCAGTTATTAGATAACGCCTATAAGTGATATCATAGAATATAGGTCTTTTGCTTTCCGACTTACCTCATGTTTCGTGATTATCTCCAGACTCATTTGTGGTGCCTCAGAGAGCAGTGGTTCATTGTTTTCCATGGCTATTATTCCATTGTGTACATGGACCACTTCTTCTTTATCCATTCACCTGTTGTTGGACATTTTGATTGCTCCACTGTCTTGGCTATTGTGAATAAGGCTGCACTGCAGCTTTTGCGGCCTGTGTCTTCTCGATTCTTGTCTTCTCAGGTGAGAGGTCCAATGGTGCGCCTGCTGGATTGAATGGTGCCTGCAGTTTTACTTTTAAACACAGCTCCTTTCTGTTCTCATTATTGGCTGTTACCCCTTTACGTCTCACCAGCAGGTAGAGGGTACACAGTTCCCTAAAACCCCTTCAGCATTTATTGTTTGTAGACTTTTTGCTCATGTTCAGGCGACTGGTGTAAGTTGAAACTTTTTGTAGATTAGATTGCATGGGTCTAACACTCCCTGAGGTTGAGCTTTTATCCATTTTCCTTTTTTTTTAAAAGAGCGTGAGTAAAACTTAACTCTTCATACTCTCGTCTTGAAACATTTGCCTGTTTTGAATTGTTTTGTCCATTCCCTCCTTCAGCACAATTTTTTAGGGCAGGTGTCCTTTACAGCCCTGAGTCCTTGGGAATGTTAAGTGACCATTAGCTGTGAGTTTAAAGCTGTTCTTGCAGGAAACGGCCACAAGGTGGCAGCATTTCCCCTTTACCATATTTGGTTACTAGGGAAACAGAGCCTTAATGGAAGTGGTGTTGTAGGTTGTAAATTAGAATGGAATGTGCCAGGGAAAAGCCCTTTAAGTTTATGTCTCATTACTTCTTGTTCATATTTGTAGTTTACTTTTTATTTTTTATCCCAGTAAATATGATTACAATGGTTTGTTTGTTCTAGGTGTGCAAGATGTGGTTCTTTCACACATATACATGTATCTATTGTTCCTCGCATCCTTTTCCCATGTAGGTTATGACACAATGTTGAGTAGTCTTCTCCTGGTCTTCCGTACGTCTTTGGTGGTTATATATTTCACATGGTTTGTATATCTCTGTTAACCCCAATGTGGCAATGTATCCAATCCTCATCCCTTTCTATTTGGTGAACCATAAGTTTTTTAATGAATCTGTGATTGCCTTTCTCTGTGGAAATATCTTCATTGGTATCAATTTTTAAGTAACTCTTAAAAGTGATATGATAGGATATGTGTCTTTTGCTTTCTCACTTACTACACGTGGCGTGATTACGTCTAGACTCATCTATGGTGCTGCAAACGGCATTGTTTCATTTTTTTCACTAGCGAATATTCCATCTGTACATGGAGGAGTTCTTCTTTGTCCATCCATCTGTTGGTGGACCTTTTGGTTACTTCCATATCTTGGCTATTGTAATACTGTGCAGTGCAGATTTGCCTGCCTGTGTCTTTCCAATTCTCTCTTCTTAGGTTTTACGTCGAGGAGTGGGCCTGCTGGATCATATAGTAGCTCAATGTTTACCTTTTTAAGGCACCTCCATTCTGTTCTCATTCGTGGCCCTTTCCAAGTTACGTCCCCTTTGAAGTTGAGGGTATGCATTTCTCCACAACACTTTCAGCATTTATTGTTTGTAGTTTTCTTGCTGATGGTTATTCTGACAAGTGTGAGCTGATACCTCTCTGTGGTTGAATTCGAATGTGCCACATAATCTGTTGAAATTGAGCTTTAAGGCATGTCCTTTGCTATTTTTCAAGCTGTGATTACCCCTTAGTTCTTCAAAGTGTTCTCTTTAAGTATGTGTCACATTTTGAAATGTTTTGGCCTTTACCTCCCTCAAGACATTTTGAGGGCCTGTTTCATTTACAGTTCTGCAGTACTTGTTCCTATGAAGTGACCATTAGCACAGGCTTTAAAGCTGCTTTTGCAGGTAACTGCCAGAGGGCGGCAGCCTTTCTAGGTCCCACACCCTGGTAACTAGGGAAAAGCCCTTGCGGCCTGTGGTGTTTCTCGGTTATAAATTAGAGTGGAGTGTGCCCGGACAAACCCACACAAGCTGATGTCTCCTTACTTTTGTTGGATTTTTACATTTAATTTTTATTTTTTATTGCAGTAATTTTCCACTGTGTACGTGGACCACTTCTACTTTGTGCATTCCTCGGTTGATGGACATTTTCATTGCTTCCAAGTGTTGGCTATGGTAAATATTGTTGGAGTGCAGGATTGCCAGGCTGTGACTTTTCGATTCTCATTTTTTCTCAGGTGATAGGCCCAGCAGTGGGTGTGATTGATTGACTGGTAGCACCGTGTTTCCCTTTTCAAAGCACCTTCTTTGTGTTTTCATTAGTGGCTCTTACCACGTCCCCCTTAGAATCGAGGGTACGCATTTCTCCACAATCGCTTCAGCATATATTGTTTGCAGCATTTATGCTAATGGCCCTTCTGGCTCCTGTGAGCTGATAGGTTTTTGTAATTTGGGTTTGCATGTCTTTGAAAATTCGTAAAACTCATCATTTTTCTCCACCGTTTTCTTTTCTGTTAAAAAAAAAAGGAAACAATTGGGAGTACAATAGAACTCTTGAAATTGTGTTCTTGGAAGGTTGCCCTCTTTTGAAATTTTTGGTCGATTTTCCACTCCAGAATTTTTTTAGAAAGCAGGTGTCTTTTAGCGAACTGCAAGTTTGGTGAATATTTAGTGACCTTTAGCAATGGGTTTAAATCTGCTGTTGTGGGAAGTGGCCTCAAGCAGGCAGCATATCTCCATTCCCATATCTGGGTACTAGGGCAGCAGAGCCTTTCTGGAAGTCGTGTTCCTAGTTTGTAAATTACATTGGAATGTGCATGGAGAAAGCCCCATAAGTATATGTCTCATTATTTCTTCTTGGTTTTAAAATTTTTTTTTAATTGGGGTAAAGCTTACAATATTGTTTGTCCTAGGTATACACCATCTGGTTCGTTTGTACATTATATATGTCTATTCAAGTACAGATCCTCTTCCCATGTAAAATGTTACTGACGGTTCCGCAGACCTCCCTTGCTATATGGTTGGTCTTTTTGAGATATGGATATAATATGTGTTTGTATACATATAGTAACACTAATCTTAATTTATCCATTCCCCCCACCTTTCCTTTTAGATGAGCATAGTTTGTTTTCTAAGTCTGTGAGTGTCTTTCTCTGTGGAAATATGTTCCTTTGTGTCAGTTATTAGATAACGCCTATAAGTGATATCATAGAATATAGGTCTTTTGCTTTCCGACTTACCTCATGTTTCGTGATTATCTCCAGACTCATTTGTGGTGCCTCAGAGAGCAGTGGTTCATTGTTTTCCATGGCTATTATTCCATTGTGTACATGGACCACTTCTTCTTTATCCATTCACCTGTTGTTGGACATTTTGATTGCTCCACTGTCTTGGCTATTGTGAATAAGGCTGCACTGCAGCTTTTGCGGCCTGTGTCTTCTCGATTCTTGTCTTCTCAGGTGAGAGGTCCAATGGTGCGCCTGCTGCATTGAATGGTGCCTGCAGTTTTACTTTTAAACACAGCTCCTTTCTGTTCTCATTATTGGCTGTTACCCCTTCACGTCTCACCAGCAGGTAGAGTGTACACAGTTCTCTAAAACCCCTTCAGCATTTATTGTTTGTAGACTTTTTGCTCATGTTCAGTCGACTGGTGTAAGTTGAAACTTTTTGTAGATTAGATTGCATGGGTCTAACACTCCCTGAGGTTGAGCTTTTATCCATTTTCCTTTTTTTTTAAAAGAGCGTGAGTAAAACTTAACTCTTCATACTCTCTTCTTGAAACATTTGCCTGTTTTGAATTGTTTTGTCCATTCCCTCCTTCAGCACAATTTTTTAGGGCAGGTGTCCTTTACAGCCCTGAGTCCTTGGGAATGTTAAGTGACCATTAGCTGTGAGTTTAAAGCTGTTCTTGCAGGAAACGGCCACAAGGTGGCAGCATTTCCCCTTTACCATATTTGGTTACTAGGGAAACAGAGCCTTAATGGAAGTGGTGTTGTAGGTTGTAAATTAGAATGGAATGTGCCAGGGAAAAGCCCTTTAAGTTTATGTCTCATTACTTCTTGTTCATATTTGTAGTTTACTTTTTATTTTTTATCCCAGTAAATATGATTACAATGGTTTGTTTGTTCTAGGTGTGCAAGATGTGGTTCTTTCACACATATACATGTATCTATTGTTCCTCGCATCCTTTTCCCATGTAGGTTATGACACAATGTTGAGTAGTCTTCTCCTGGTCTTCCGTACGTCTTTGGTGGTTATATATTTCACATGGTTTGTATATCTCTGTTAACCCCAATGTGGCAATGTATCCAATCCTCATCCCTTTCTATTTGGTGAACCATAAGTTTTTTAATGAATCTGTGATTGCCTTTCTCTGTGGAAATATCTTCATTGGTATCAATTTTTAAGTAACTCTTAAAAGTGATATGATAGGATATGTGTCTTTTGCTTTCTCACTTACTACACGTGGCGTGATTACGTCTAGACTCATCTATGGTGCTGCAAACGGCATTGTTTCATTTTTTTCACTAGCGAATATTCCATCTGTACATGGAGGAGTTCTTCTTTGTCCATCCATCTGTTGGTGGACCTTTTGGTTACTTCCATATCTTGGCTATTGTAATACTGTGCAGTGCAGATTTGCCTGCCTGTGTCTTTCCAATTCTCTCTTCTTAGGTTTTACGTCGAGGAGTGGGCCTGCTGGATCATATAGTAGCTCAATGTTTACCTTTTTAAGGCACCTCCATTCTGTTCTCATTCGTGGCCCTTTCCAAGTTACGTCCCCTTTGAAGTTGAGGGTATGCATTTCTCCACAACACTTTCAGCATTTATTGTTTGTAGTTTTCTTGCTGATGGTTATTCTGACAAGTGTGAGCTGATACCTCTCTGTGGTTGAATTCGAATGTGCCACATAATCTGTTGAAATTGAGCTTTAAGGCATGTCCTTTGCTATTTTTCAAGCTGTGATTACCCCTTAGTTCTTCAAAGTGTTCTCTTTAAGTATGTGTCACATTTTGAAATGTTTTGGCCTTTACCTCCCTCAAGACATTTTGAGGGCCTGTTTCACTTACAGTTCTGCAGTACTTGTTCCTATGAAGTGACCATTAGCACAGGCTTTAAAGCTGCTTTTGCAGGTAACTGCCAGAGGGCGGCAGCCTTTCTAGGTCCCCCACCCTGGTAACTAGGGAAAAGCCCTTGCGGCCTGTGGTGTTTCTCGGTTATAAATTAGAGTGGAGTGTGCCCGGACAAACCCACACAAGCTGATGTCTCCTTACTTTTGTTGGATTTTTACATTTAATTTTTATTTTTTATTGGAGTAATTTTCCACTGTGTACGTGGACCACTTCTACTTTGTGCATTCCTCGGTTGATGGACATTTTCATTGCTTCCAAGTGTTGGCTATGGTAAATATTGTTGGAGTGCAGGATTGCCAGGCTGTGACTTTTCGATTCTCATTTTTTCTCAGGTGATAGGCCCAGCAGCGGGTGTGATTGATTGACTGGTAGCACCGTGTTTCCCTTTTCAAAGCACCTTCTTTGTGTTTTCATTAGTGGCTCTTACCACGTCCCCCTTAGAATCGAGGGTACGCATTTCTCCACAATCGCTTCAGCATATATTGTTTGCAGCATTTATGCTAATGGCCCTTCTGGCTGCTGTGAGCTGATAGGTTTTTGTAATTTGGGTTTGCATGTCTTTGAAAATTCGTAAAACTCATCATTTTTCTCCACCGTTTTCTTTTCTGTTAAAAAAAAAGGAAACAATTGGGAGTACAATAGAACTCTTGAAATTGTGTTCTTGGAAGGTTGCCCTCTTTTGAAATTTTTGGTCGATTTTCCACTCCAGAATTTTTTTAGAAAGCAGGTGTCTTTTACCGAACTGCAAGTTTGGTGAATATTTAGTGACCTTTAGCAATGGGTTTAAATCTGCTGTTGTGGGAAGTGGCCTCAAGCAGGCAGCATATCTCCATTCCCATATCTGGGTACTAGGGCAGCAGAGCCTTTCTGGAAGTCGTGTTCCTAGTTTGTAAATTACATTGGAATGTGCATGGAGAAAGCCCCATAAGTATATGTCTCATTATTTCTTCTTGGTTTTAAAATTTTTTTTTAATTGGGGTAAAGCTTACAATATTGTTTGTCCTAGGTATACACCATCTGGTTCGTTTGTACATTATATATGTCTATTCAAGTACAGATCCTCTTCCCATGTAAAATGTTACTGACGGTTCCGCAGACCTCCCTTGCTATATGGTTGGTCTTTTTGAGATATGGATATAATATGTGTTTGTATACATATAGTAACACTAATCTTAATTTATCCATTCCCCCCACCTTTCCTTTTAGATGAGCATAGTTTGTTTTCTAAGTCTGTGAGTGTCTTTCTCTGTGGAAATATGTTCCTTTGTGTCAGTTATTAGATAACGCCTATAAGTGATATCATAGAATATAGGTCTTTTGCTTTCCGACTTACCTCATGTTTCGTGATTATCTCCAGACTCATTTGTGGTGCCTCAGAGAGCAGTGGTTCATTGTTTTCCATGGCTATTATTCCATTGTGTACATGGACCACTTCTTCTTTATCCATTCACCTGTTGTTGGACATTTTGATTGCTCCACTGTCTTGGCTATTGTGAATAAGGCTGCACTGCAGCTTTTGCGGCCTGTGTCTTCTCGATTCTTGTCTTCTCAGGTGAGAGGTCCAATGGTGCGCCTGCTGCATTGAATGGTGCCTGCAGTTTTACTTTTAAACACAGCTCCTTTCTGTTCTCATTATTGGCTGTTACCCCTTCACGTCTCACCAGCAGGTAGAGTGTACACAGTTCTCTAAAACCCCTTCAGCATTTATTGTTTGTAGACTTTTTGCTCATGTTCAGTCGACTGGTGTAAGTTGAAACTTTTTGTAGATTAGATTGCATGGGTCTAACACTCCCTGAGGTTGAGCTTTTATCCATTTTCCTTTTTTTTTAAAAGAGCGTGAGTAAAACTTAACTCTTCATACTCTCTTCTTGAAACATTTGCCTGTTTTGAATTGTTTTGTCCATTCCCTCCTTCAGCACAATTTTTTAGGGCAGGTGTCCTTTACAGCCCTGAGTCCTTGGGAATGTTAAGTGACCATTAGCTGTGAGTTTAAAGCTGTTCTTGCAGGAAACGGCCACAAGGTGGCAGCATTTCCCCTTTACCATATTTGGTTACTAGGGAAACAGAGCCTTAATGGAAGTGGTGTTGTAGGTTGTAAATTAGAATGGAATGTGCCAGGGAAAAGCCCTTTAAGTTTATGTCTCATTACTTCTTGTTCATATTTGTAGTTTACTTTTTATTTTTTATCCCAGTAAATATGATTACAATGGTTTGTTTGTTCTAGGTGTGCAAGATGTGGTTCTTTCACACATATACATGTATCTATTGTTCCTCGCATCCTTTTCCCATGTAGGTTATGACACAATGTTGAGTAGTCTTCTCCTGGTCTTCCGTACGTCTTTGGTGGTTATATATTTCACATGGTTTGTATATCTCTGTTAACCCCAATGTGGCAATGTATCCAATCCTCATCCCTTTCTATTTGGTGAACCATAAGTTTTTTAATGAATCTGTGATTGCCTTTCTCTGTGGAAATATCTTCATTGGTATCAATTTTTAAGTAACTCTTAAAAGTGATATGATAGGATATGTGTCTTTTGCTTTCTCACTTACTACACGTGGCGTGATTACGTCTAGACTCATCTATGGTGCTGCAAACGGCATTGTTTCATTTTTTTCACTAGCGAATATTCCATCTGTACATGGAGGAGTTCTTCTTTGTCCATCCATCTGTTGGTGGACCTTTTGGTTACTTCCATATCTTGGCTATTGTAATACTGTGCAGTGCAGATTTGCCTGCCTGTGTCTTTCCAATTCTCTCTTCTTAGGTTTTACGTCGAGGAGTGGGCCTGCTGGATCATATAGTAGCTCAATGTTTACCTTTTTAAGGCACCTCCATTCTGTTCTCATTCGTGGCCCTTTCCAAGTTACGTCCCCTTTGAAGTTGAGGGTATGCATTTCTCCACAACACTTTCAGCATTTATTGTTTGTAGTTTTCTTGCTGATGGTTATTCTGACAAGTGTGAGCTGATACCTCTCTGTGGTTGAATTCGAATGTGCCACATAATCTGTTGAAATTGAGCTTTAAGGCATGTCCTTTTCTATTTTTCAAGCTGTGATTACCCCTTAGTTCTTCAAAGTGTTCTCTTTAAGTATGTGTCACATTTTGAAATGTTTTGGCCTTTACCTCCCTCAAGACATTTTGAGGGCCTGTTTCACTTACAGTTCTGCAGTACTTGTTCCTATGAAGTGACCATTAGCACAGGCTTTAAAGCTGCTTTTGCAGGTAACTGCCAGAGGGCGGCAGCCTTTCTAGGTCCCCCACCCTGGTAACTAGGGAAAAGCCCTTGCGGCCTGTGGTGTTTCTCGGTTATAAATTAGAGTGGAGTGTGCCCGGACAAACCCACACAAGCTGATGTCTCCTTACTTTTGTTGGATTTTTACATTTAATTTTTATTTTTTATTGCAGTAATTTTCCACTGTGTACGTGGACCACTTCTACTTTGTGCATTCCTCGGTTGATGGACATTTTCATTGCTTCCAAGTGTTGGCTATGGTAAATATTGTTGGAGTGCAGGATTGCCAGGCTGTGACTTTTCGATTCTCATTTTTTCTCAGGTGATAGGCCCAGCAGCGGGTGTGATTGATTGACTGGTAGCACCGTGTTTCCCTTTTCAAAGCACCTTCTTTGTGTTTTCATTAGTGGCTCTTACCACGTCCCCCTTAGAATCGAGGGTACGCATTTCTCCACAATCGCTTCAGCATATATTGTTTGCAGCATTTATGCTAATGGCCCTTCTGGCTGCTGTGAGCTGATAGGTTTTTGTAATTTGGGTTTGCATGTCTTTGAAAATTCGTAAAACTCATCATTTTTCTCCACCGTTTTCTTTTCTGTTAAAAAAAAAGGAAACAATTGGGAGTACAATAGAACTCTTGAAATTGTGTTCTTGGAAGGTTGCCCTCTTTTGAAATTTTTGGTCGATTTTCCACTCCAGAATTTTTTTAGAAAGCAGGTGTCTTTTACCGAACTGCAAGTTTGGTGAATATTTAGTGACCTTTAGCAATGGGTTTAAATCTGCTGTTGTGGGAAGTGGCCTCAAGCAGGCAGCATATCTCCATTCCCATATCTGGGTACTAGGGCAGCAGAGCCTTTCTGGAAGTCGTGTTCCTAGTTTGTAAATTACATTGGAATGTGCATGGAGAAAGCCCCATAAGTATATGTCTCATTATTTCTTCTTGGTTTTAAAATTTTTTTTTAATTGGGGTAAAGCTTACAATATTGTTTGTCCTAGGTATACACCATCTGGTTCGTTTGTACATTATATATGTCTATTCAAGTACAGATCCTCTTCCCATGTAAAATGTTACTGACGGTTCCGCAGACCTCCCTTGCTATATGGTTGGTCTTTTTGAGATATGGATATAATATGTGTTTGTATACATATAGTAACACTAATCTTAATTTATCCATTCCCCCCACCTTTCCTTTTAGATGAGCATAGTTTGTTTTCTAAGTCTGTGAGTGTCTTTCTCTGTGGAAATATGTTCCTTTGTGTCAGTTATTAGATAACGCCTATAAGTGATATCATAGAATATAGGTCTTTTGCTTTCCGACTTACCTCATGTTTCGTGATTATCTCCAGACTCATTTGTGGTGCCTCAGAGAGCAGTGGTTCATTGTTTTCCATGGCTATTATTCCATTGTGTACATGGACCACTTCTTCTTTATCCATTCACCTGTTGTTGGACATTTTGATTGCTCCACTGTCTTGGCTATTGTGAATAAGGCTGCACTGCAGCTTTTGCGGCCTGTGTCTTCTCGATTCTTGTCTTCTCAGGTGAGAGGTCCAATGGTGCGCCTGCTGCATTGAATGGTGCCTGCAGTTTTACTTTTAAACACAGCTCCTTTCTGTTCTCATTATTGGCTGTTACCCCTTCACGTCTCACCAGCAGGTAGAGTGTACACAGTTCTCTAAAACCCCTTCAGCATTTATTGTTTGTAGACTTTTTGCTCATGTTCAGTCGACTGGTGTAAGTTGAAACTTTTTGTAGATTAGATTGCATGGGTCTAACACTCCCTGAGGTTGAGCTTTTATCCATTTTCCTTTTTTTTTAAAAGAGCGTGAGTAAAACTTAACTCTTCATACTCTCGTCTTGAAACATTTGCCTGTTTTGAATTGTTTTGTCCATTCCCTCCTTCAGCACAATTTTTTAGGGCAGGTGTCCTTTACAGCCCTGAGTCCTTGGGAATGTTAAGTGACCATTAGCTGTGAGTTTAAAGCTGTTCTTGCAGGAAACGGCCACAAGGTGGCAGCATTTCCCCTTTACCATATTTGGTTACTAGGGAAACAGAGCCTTAATGGAAGTGGTGTTGTAGGTTGTAAATTAGAATGGAATGTGCCAGGGAAAAGCCCTTTAAGTTTATGTCTCATTACTTCTTGTTCATATTTGTAGTTTACTTTTTATTTTTTATCCCAGTAAATATGATTACAATGGTTTGTTTGTTCTAGGTGTGCAAGATGTGGTTCTTTCACACATATACATGTATCTATTGTTCCTCGCATCCTTTTCCCATGTAGGTTATGACACAATGTTGAGTAGTCTTCTCCTGGTCTTCCGTACGTCTTTGGTGGTTATATATTTCACATGGTTTGTATATCTCTGTTAACCCCAATGTGGCAATGTATCCAATCCTCATCCCTTTCTATTTGGTGAACCATAAGTTTTTTAATGAATCTGTGATTGCCTTTCTCTGTGGAAATATCTTCATTGGTATCAATTTTTAAGTAACTCTTAAAAGTGATATGATAGGATATGTGTCTTTTGCTTTCTCACTTACTACACGTGGCGTGATTACGTCTAGACTCATCTATGGTGCTGCAAACGGCATTGTTTCATTTTTTTCACTAGCGAATATTCCATCTGTACATGGAGGAGTTCTTCTTTGTCCATCCATCTGTTGGTGGACCTTTTGGTTACTTCCATATCTTGGCTATTGTAATACTGTGCAGTGCAGATTTGCCTGCCTGTGTCTTTCCAATTCTCTCTTCTTAGGTTTTACGTCGAGGAGTGGGCCTGCTGGATCATATAGTAGCTCAATGTTTACCTTTTTAAGGCACCTCCATTCTGTTCTCATTCGTGGCCCTTTCCAAGTTACGTCCCCTTTGAAGTTGAGGGTATGCATTTCTCCACAACACTTTCAGCATTTATTGTTTGTAGTTTTCTTGCTGATGGTTATTCTGACAAGTGTGAGCTGATACCTCTCTGTGGTTGAATTCGAATGTGCCACATAATCTGTTGAAATTGAGCTTTAAGGCATGTCCTTTGCTATTTTTCAAGCTGTGATTACCCCTTAGTTCTTCAAAGTGTTCTCTTTAAGTATGTGTCACATTTTGAAATGTTTTGGCCTTTACCTCCCTCAAGACATTTTGAGGGCCTGTTTCACTTACAGTTCTGCAGTACTTGTTCCTATGAAGTGACCATTAGCACAGGCTTTAAAGCTGCTTTTGCAGGTAACTGCCAGAGGGCGGCAGCCTTTCTAGGTCCCCCACCCTGGTAACTAGGGAAAAGCCCTTGCGGCCTGTGGTGTTTCTCGGTTATAAATTAGAGTGGAGTGTGCCCGGACAAACCCACACAAGCTGATGTCTCCTTACTTTTGTTGGATTTTTACATTTAATTTTTATTTTTTATTGCAGTAATTTTCCACTGTGTACGTGGACCACTTCTACTTTGTGCATTCCTCGGTTGATGGACATTTTCATTGCTTCCAAGTGTTGGCTATGGTAAATATTGTTGGAGTGCAGGATTGCCAGGCTGTGACTTTTCGATTCTCATTTTTTCTCAGGTGATAGGCCCAGCAGCGGGTGTGATTGATTGACTGGTAGCACCGTGTTTCCCTTTTCAAAGCACCTTCTTTGTGTTTTCATTAGTGGCTCTTACCACGTCCCCCTTAGAATCGAGGGTACGCATTTCTCCACAATCGCTTCAGCATATATTGTTTGCAGCATTTATGCTAATGGCCCTTCTGGCTGCTGTGAGCTGATAGGTTTTTGTAATTTGGGTTTGCATGTCTTTGAAAATTCGTAAAACTCATCATTTTTCTCCACCGTTTTCTTTTCTGTTAAAAAAAAAGGAAACAATTGGGAGTACAATAGAACTCTTGAAATTGTGTTCTTGGAAGGTTGCCCTCTTTTGAAATTTTTGGTCGATTTTCCACTCCAGAATTTTTTTAGAAAGCAGGTGTCTTTTACCGAACTGCAAGTTTGGTGAATATTTAGTGACCTTTAGCAATGGGTTTAAATCTGCTGTTGTGGGAAGTGGCCTCAAGCAGGCAGCATATCTCCATTCCCATATCTGGGTACTAGGGCAGCAGAGCCTTTCTGGAAGTCGTGTTCCTAGTTTGTAAATTACATTGGAATGTGCATGGAGAAAGCCCCATAAGTATATGTCTCATTATTTCTTCTTGGTTTTAAAATTTTTTTTTAATTGGGGTAAAGCTTACAATATTGTTTGTCCTAGGTATACACCATCTGGTTCGTTTGTACATTATATATGTCTATTCAAGTACAGATCCTCTTCCCATGTAAAATGTTACTGACGGTTCCGCAGACCTCCCTTGCTATATGGTTGGTCTTTTTGAGATATGGATATAATATGTGTTTGTATACATATAGTAACACTAATCTTAATTTATCCATTCCCCCCACCTTTCCTTTTAGATGAGCATAGTTTGTTTTCTAAGTCTGTGAGTGTCTTTCTCTGTGGAAATATGTTCCTTTGTGTCAGTTATTAGATAACGCCTATAAGTGATATCATAGAATATAGGTCTTTTGCTTTCCGACTTACCTCATGTTTCGTGATTATCTCCAGACTCATTTGTGGTGCCTCAGAGAGCAGTGGTTCATTGTTTTCCATGGCTATTATTCCATTGTGTACATGGACCACTTCTTCTTTATCCATTCACCTGTTGTTGGACATTTTGATTGCTCCACTGTCTTGGCTATTGTGAATAAGGCTGCACTGCAGCTTTTGCGGCCTGTGTCTTCTCGATTCTTGTCTTCTCAGGTGAGAGGTCCAATGGTGCGCCTGCTGCATTGAATGGTGCCTGCAGTTTTACTTTTAAACACAGCTCCTTTCTGTTCTCATTATTGGCTGTTACCCCTTCACGTCTCACCAGCAGGTAGAGTGTACACAGTTCTCTAAAACCCCTTCAGCATTTATTGTTTGTAGACTTTTTGCTCATGTTCAGTCGACTGGTGTAAGTTGAAACTTTTTGTAGATTAGATTGCATGGGTCTAACACTCCCTGAGGTTGAGCTTTTATCCATTTTCCTTTTTTTTTAAAAGAGCGTGAGTAAAACTTAACTCTTCATACTCTCGTCTTGAAACATTTGCCTGTTTTGAATTGTTTTGTCCATTCCCTCCTTCAGCACAATTTTTTAGGGCAGGTGTCCTTTACAGCCCTGAGTCCTTGGGAATGTTAAGTGACCATTAGCTGTGAGTTTAAAGCTGTTCTTGCAGGAAACGGCCACAAGGTGGCAGCATTTCCCCTTTACCATATTTGGTTACTAGGGAAACAGAGCCTTAATGGAAGTGGTGTTGTAGGTTGTAAATTAGAATGGAATGTGCCAGGGAAAAGCCCTTTAAGTTTATGTCTCATTACTTCTTGTTCATATTTGTAGTTTACTTTTTATTTTTTATCCCAGTAAATATGATTACAATGGTTTGTTTGTTCTAGGTGTGCAAGATGTGGTTCTTTCACACATATACATGTATCTATTGTTCCTCGCATCCTTTTCCCATGTAGGTTATGACACAATGTTGAGTAGTCTTCTCCTGGTCTTCCGTACGTCTTTGGTGGTTATATATTTCACATGGTTTGTATATCTCTGTTAACCCCAATGTGGCAATGTATCCAATCCTCATCCCTTTCTATTTGGTGAACCATAAGTTTTTTAATGAATCTGTGATTGCCTTTCTCTGTGGAAATATCTTCATTGGTATCAATTTTTAAGTAACTCTTAAAAGTGATATGATAGGATATGTGTCTTTTGCTTTCTCACTTACTACACGTGGCGTGATTACGTCTAGACTCATCTATGGTGCTGCAAACGGCATTGTTTCATTTTTTTCACTAGCGAATATTCCATCTGTACATGGAGGAGTTCTTCTTTGTCCATCCATCTGTTGGTGGACCTTTTGGTTACTTCCATATCTTGGCTATTGTAATACTGTGCAGTGCAGATTTGCCTGCCTGTGTCTTTCCAATTCTCTCTTCTTAGGTTTTACGTCGAGGAGTGGGCCTGCTGGATCATATAGTAGCTCAATGTTTACCTTTTTAAGGCACCTCCATTCTGTTCTCATTCGTGGCCCTTTCCAAGTTACGTCCCCTTTGAAGTTGAGGGTATGCATTTCTCCACAACACTTTCAGCATTTATTGTTTGTAGTTTTCTTGCTGATGGTTATTCTGACAAGTGTGAGCTGATACCTCTCTGTGGTTGAATTCGAATGTGCCACATAATCTGTTGAAATTGAGCTTTAAGGCATGTCCTTTGCTATTTTTCAAGCTGTGATTACCCCTTAGTTCTTCAAAGTGTTCTCTTTAAGTATGTGTCACATTTTGAAATGTTTTGGCCTTTACCTCCCTCAAGACATTTTGAGGGCCTGTTTCACTTACAGTTCTGCAGTACTTGTTCCTATGAAGTGACCATTAGCACAGGCTTTAAAGCTGCTTTTGCAGGTAACTGCCAGAGGGCGGCAGCCTTTCTAGGTCCCCCACCCTGGTAACTAGGGAAAAGCCCTTGCGGCCTGTGGTGTTTCTCGGTTATAAATTAGAGTGGAGTGTGCCCGGACAAACCCACACAAGCTGATGTCTCCTTACTTTTGTTGGATTTTTACATTTAATTTTTATTTTTTATTGGAGTAATTTTCCACTGTGTACGTGGACCACTTCTACTTTGTGCATTCCTCGGTTGATGGACATTTTCATTGCTTCCAAGTGTTGGCTATGGTAAATATTGTTGGAGTGCAGGATTGCCAGGCTGTGACTTTTCGATTCTCATTTTTTCTCAGGTGATAGGCCCAGCAGCGGGTGTGATTGATTGACTGGTAGCACCGTGTTTCCCTTTTCAAAGCACCTTCTTTGTGTTTTCATTAGTGGCTCTTACCACGTCCCCCTTAGAATCGAGGGTACGCATTTCTCCACAATCGCTTCAGCATATATTGTTTGCAGCATTTATGCTAATGGCCCTTCTGTCTCCTGTGAGCTGATAGGTTTTTGTAATTTGGGTTTGCATGTCTTTGAAAATTCGTAAAACTCATCATTTTTCTCCACCGTTTTCTTTTCTGTTAAAAAAAAAAGGAAACAATTGGGAGTACAATAGAACTCTTGAAATTGTGTTCTTGGAAGGTTGCCCTCTTTTGAAATTTTTGGTCGATTTTCCACTCCAGAATTTTTTTAGAAAGCAGGTGTCTTTTACCGAACTGCAAGTTTGGTGAATATTTAGTGACCTTTAGCAATGGGTTTAAATCTGCTGTTGTGGGAAGTGGCCTCAAGCAGGCAGCATATCTCCATTCCCATATCTGGGTACTAGGGCAGCAGAGCCTTTCTGGAAGTCGTGTTCCTAGTTTGTAAATTACATTGGAATGTGCATGGAGAAAGCCCCATAAGTATATGTCTCATTATTTCTTCTTGGTTTTAAAATTTTTTTTTAATTGGGGTAAAGCTTACAATATTGTTTGTCCTAGGTGTACACCATCTGGTTCGTTTGTACATTATAGATGTCTATTCAAGTACAGATCCTCTTCCCATGTAAAATGTTACTGACGGTTCCGCAGACCTCCCTTGCTATATGGTTGGTCTTTTTGAGATATGGATATAATATGTGTTTGTATACATATAGTAACACTAATCTTAATTTATCCATTCCCCCCACCTTTCCTTTTAGATGAGCATAGTTTGTTTTCTAAGTCTGTGAGTGTCTTTCTCTGTGGAAATATGTTCCTTTGTGTCAGTTATTAGATAACGCCTATAAGTGATATCATAGAATATAGGTCTTTTGCTTTCCGACTTACCTCATGTTTCGTGATTATCTCCAGACTCATTTGTGGTGCCTCAGAGAGCAGTGGTTCATTGTTTTCCATGGCTATTATTCCATTGTGTACATGGACCACTTCTTCTTTATCCATTCACCTGTTGTTGGACATTTTGATTGCTCCACTGTCTTGGCTATTGTGAATAAGGCTGCACTGCAGCTTTTGCGGCCTGTGTCTTCTCGATTCTTGTCTTCTCAGGTGAGAGGTCCAATGGTGCGCCTGCTGCATTGAATGGTGCCTGCAGTTTTACTTTTAAACACAGCTCCTTTCTGTTCTCATTATTGGCTGTTACCCCTTCACGTCTCACCAGCAGGTAGAGGGTACACAGTTCTCTAAAACCCCTTCAGCATTTATTGTTTGTAGACTTTTTGCTCATGTTCAGTCGACTGGTGTAAGTTGAAACTTTTTGTAGATTAGATTGCATGGGTCTAACACTCCCTGAGGTTGAGCTTTTATCCATTTTCCTTTTTTTTTAAAAGAGCGTGAGTAAAACTTAACTCTTCATACTCTCTTCTTGAAACATTTGCCTGTTTTGAATTGTTTTGTCCATTCCCTCCTTCAGCACAATTTTTTAGGGCAGGTGTCCTTTACAGCCCTGAGTCCTTGGGAATGTTAAGTGACCATTAGCTGTGAGTTTAAAGCTGTTCTTGCAGGAAACGGCCACAAGGTGGCAGCATTTCCCCTTTACCATATTTGGTTACTAGGGAAACAGAGCCTTAATGGAAGTGGTGTTGTAGGTTGTAAATTAGAATGGAATGTGCCAGGGAAAAGCCCTTTAAGTTTATGTCTCATTACTTCTTGTTCATATTTGTAGTTTACTTTTTATTTTTTATCCCAGTAAATATGATTACAATGGTTTGTTTGTTCTAGGTGTGCAAGATGTGGTTCTTTCACACATATACATGTATCTATTGTTCCTCGCATCCTTTTCCCATGTAGGTTATGACACAATGTTGAGTAGTCTTCTCCTGGTCTTCCGTACGTCTTTGGTGGTTATATATTTCACATGGTTTGTATATCTCTGTTAACCCCAATGTGGCAATGTATCCAATCCTCATCCCTTTCTATTTGGTGAACCATAAGTTTTTTAATGAATCTGTGATTGCCTTTCTCTGTGGAAATATCTTCATTGGTATCAATTTTTAAGTAACTCTTAAAAGTGATATGATAGGATATGTGTCTTTTGCTTTCTCACTTACTACACGTGGCGTGATTACGTCTAGACTCATCTATGGTGCTGCAAACGGCATTGTTTCATTTTTTTCACTAGCGAATATTCCATCTGTACATGGAGGAGTTCTTCTTTGTCCATCCATCTGTTGGTGGACCTTTTGGTTACTTCCATATCTTGGCTATTGTAATACTGTGCAGTGCAGATTTGCCTGCCTGTGTCTTTCCAATTCTCTCTTCTTAGGTTTTACGTCGAGGAGTGGGCCTGCTGGATCATATAGTAGCTCAATGTTTACCTTTTTAAGGCACCTCCATTCTGTTCTCATTCGTGGCCCTTTCCAAGTTACGTCCCCTTTGAAGTTGAGGGTATGCATTTCTCCACAACACTTTCAGCATTTATTGTTTGTAGTTTTCTTGCTGATGGTTATTCTGACAAGTGTGAGCTGATACCTCTCTGTGGTTGAATTCGAATGTGCCACATAATCTGTTGAAATTGAGCTTTAAGGCATGTCCTTTGCTATTTTTCAAGCTGTGATTACCCCTTAGTTCTTCAAAGTGTTCTCTTTAAGTATGTGTCACATTTTGAAATGTTTTGGCCTTTACCTCCCTCAAGACATTTAAAGGGCCTGTTTCACTTACAGTTCTGCAGTACTTGTTCCTATGAAGTGACCATTAGCACAGGCTTTAAAGCTGCTTTTGCAGGTAACTGCCAGAGGGCGGCAGCCTTTCTAGGTCCCCCACCCTGGTAACTAGGGAAAAGCCCTTGCGGCCTGTGGTGTTTCTCGGTTATAAATTAGAGTGGAGTGTGCCCGGACAAACCCACACAAGCTGATGTCTCCTTACTTTTGTTGGATTTTTACATTTAATTTTTATTTTTTATTGCAGTAATTTTCCACTGTGTACGTGGACCACTTCTACTTTGTGCATTCCTCGGTTGATGGACATTTTCATTGCTTCCAAGTGTTGGCTATGGTAAATATTGTTGGAGTGCAGGATTGCCAGGCTGTGACTTTTCGATTCTCATTTTTTCTCAGGTGATAGGCCCAGCAGTGGGTGTGATTGATTGACTGGTAGCACCGTGTTTCCCTTTTCAAAGCACCTTCTTTGTGTTTTCATTAGTGGCTCTTACCACGTCCCCCTTAGAATCGAGGGTACGCATTTCTCCACAATCGCTTCAGCATATATTGTTTGCAGCATTTATGCTAATGGCCCTTCTGTCTCCTGTGAGCTGATAGGTTTTTGTAATTTGGGTTTGCATGTCTTTGAAAATTCGTAAAACTCATCATTTTTCTCCACCGTTTTCTTTTCTGTTAAAAAAAAAAGGAAACAATTGGGAGTACAATAGAACTCTTGAAATTGTGTTCTTGGAAGGTTGCCCTCTTTTGAAATTTTTGGTCGATTTTCCACTCCAGAATTTTTTTAGAAAGCAGGTGTCTTTTAGCGAACTGCAAGTTTGGTGAATATTTAGTGACCTTTAGCAATGGGTTTAAATCTGCTGTTGTGGGAAGTGGCCTCAAGCAGGCAGCATATCTCCATTCCCATATCTGGGTACTAGGGCAGCAGAGCCTTTCTGGAAGTCGTGTTCCTAGTTTGTAAATTACATTGGAATGTGCATGGAGAAAGCCCCATAAGTATATGTCTCATTATTTCTTCTTGGTTTTAAAATTTTTTTTTAATTGGGGTAAAGCTTACAATATTGTTTGTCCTAGGTGTACACCATCTGGTTCGTTTGTACATTATAGATGTCTATTCAAGTACAGATCCTCTTCCCATGTAAAATGTTACTGATGGTTCCGCAGACCTCCCTTGCTATATGGTTGGTCTTTTTGAGATATGGATATAATATGTGTTTGTATACATATAGTAACACTAATCTTAATTTATCCATTCCCCCCACCTTTCCTTTTAGATGAGCATAGTTTGTTTTCTAAGTCTGTGAGTGTCTTTCTCTGTGGAAATATGTTCCTTTGTGTCAGTTATTAGATAACGCCTATAAGTGATATCATAGAATATAGGTCTTTTGCTTTCCGACTTACCTCATGTTTCGTGATTATCTCCAGACTCATTTGTGGTGCCTCAGAGAGCAGTGGTTCATTGTTTTCCATGGCTATTATTCCATTGTGTACATGGACCACTTCTTCTTTATCCATTCACCTGTTGTTGGACATTTTGATTGCTCCACTGTCTTGGCTATTGTGAATAAGGCTGCACTGCAGCTTTTGCGGCCTGTGTCTTCTCGATTCTTGTCTTCTCAGGTGAGAGGTCCAATGGTGCGCCTGCTGCATTGAATGGTGCCTGCAGTTTTACTTTTAAACACAGCTCCTTTCTGTTCTCATTATTGGCTGTTACCCCTTCACGTCTCACCAGCAGGTAGAGTGTACACAGTTCTCTAAAACCCCTTCAGCATTTATTGTTTGTAGACTTTTTGCTCATGTTCAGTCGACTGGTGTAAGTTGAAACTTTTTGTAGATTAGATTGCATGGGTCTAACACTCCCTGAGGTTGAGCTTTTATCCATTTTCCTTTTTTTTTAAAAGAGCGTGAGTAAAACTTAACTCTTCATACTCTCGTCTTGAAACATTTGCCTGTTTTGAATTGTTTTGTCCATTCCCTCCTTCAGCACAATTTTTTAGGGCAGGTGTCCTTTACAGCCCTGAGTCCTTGGGAATGTTAAGTGACCATTAGCTGTGAGTTTAAAGCTGTTCTTGCAGGAAACGGCCACAAGGTGGCAGCATTTCCCCTTTACCATATTTGGTTACTAGGGAAACAGAGCCTTAATGGAAGTGGTGTTGTAGGTTGTAAATTAGAATGGAATGTGCCAGGGAAAAGCCCTTTAAGTTTATGTCTCATTACTTCTTGTTCATATTTGTAGTTTACTTTTTATTTTTTATCCCAGTAAATATGATTACAATGGTTTGTTTGTTCTAGGTGTGCAAGATGTGGTTCTTTCACACATATACATGTATCTATTGTTCCTCGCATCCTTTTCCCATGTAGGTTATGACACAATGTTGAGTAGTCTTCTCCTGGTCTTCCGTACGTCTTTGGTGGTTATATATTTCACATGGTTTGTATATCTCTGTTAACCCCAATGTGGCAATGTATCCAATCCTCATCCCTTTCTATTTGGTGAACCATAAGTTTTTTTAATGAATCTGTGATTGCCTTTCTCTGTGGAAATATCTTCATTGGTATCAATTTTTAAGTAACTCTTAAAAGTGATATGATAGGATATGTGTCTTTTGCTTTCTCACTTACTACACGTGGCGTGATTACGTCTAGACTCATCTATGGTGCTGCAAACGGCATTGTTTCATTTTTTTCACTAGCGAATATTCCATCTGTACATGGAGGAGTTCTTCTTTGTCCATCCATCTGTTGGTGGACCTTTTGGTTACTTCCATATCTTGGCTATTGTAATACTGTGCAGTGCAGATTTGCCTGCCTGTGTCTTTCCAATTCTCTCTTCTTAGGTTTTACGTCGAGGAGTGGGCCTGCTGGATCATATAGTAGCTCAATGTTTACCTTTTTAAGGCACCTCCATTCTGTTCTCATTCGTGGCCCTTTCCAAGTTACGTCCCCTTTGAAGTTGAGGGTATGCATTTCTCCACAACACTTTCAGCATTTATTGTTTGTAGTTTTCTTGCTGATGGTTATTCTGACAAGTGTGAGCTGATACCTCTCTGTGGTTGAATTCGAATGTGCCACATAATCTGTTGAAATTGAGCTTTAAGGCATGTCCTTTTCTATTTTTCAAGCTGTGATTACCCCTTAGTTCTTCAAAGTGTTCTCTTTAAGTATGTGTCATATTTTGAAATGTTTTGGCCTTTACCTCCCTCAAGACATTTTGAGGGCCTGTTTCACTTACAGTTCTGCAGTACTTGTTCCTATGAAGTGACCATTAGCACAGGCTTTAAAGCTGCTTTTGCAGGTAACTGCCAGAGGGCGGCAGCCTTTCTAGGTCCCCCACCCTGGTAACTAGGGAAAAGCCCTTGCGGCCTGTGGTGTTTCTCGGTTATAAATTAGAGTGGAGTGTGCCCGGGCAAACCCACACAAGCTGATGTCTCCTTACTTTTGTTGGATTTTTACATTTAATTTTTATTTTTTATTGGAGTAATTTTCCACTGTGTACGTGGACCACTTCTACTTTGTGCATTCCTCGGTTGATGGACATTTTCATTGCTTCCAAGTGTTGGCTATGGTAAATATTGTTGGAGTGCAGGATTGCCAGGCTGTGACTTTTCGATTCTCATTTTTTCTCAGGTGATAGGCCCAGCAGCGGGTGTGATTGATTGACTGGTAGCACCGTGTTTCCCTTTTCAAAGCACCTTCTTTGTGTTTTCATTAGTGGCTCTTACCACGTCCCCCTTAGAATCGAGGGTACGCATTTCTCCACAATCGCTTCAGCATATATTGTTTGCAGCATTTATGCTAATGGCCCTTCTGGCTGCTGTGAGCTGATAGGTTTTTGTAATTTGGGTTTGCATGTCTTTGAAAATTCGTAAAACTCATCATTTTTCTCCACCGTTTTCTTTTCTGTTAAAAAAAAAGGAAACAATTGGGAGTACAATAGAACTCTTGAAATTGTGTTCTTGGAAGGTTGCCCTCTTTTGAAATTTTTGGTCGATTTTCCACTCCAGAATTTTTTTAGAAAGCAGGTGTCTTTTACCGAACTGCAAGTTTGGTGAATATTTAGTGACCTTTAGCAATGGGTTTAAATCTGCTGTTGTGGGAAGTGGCCTCAAGCAGGCAGCATATCTCCATTCCCATATCTGGGTACTAGGGCAGCAGAGCCTTTCTGGAAGTCGTGTTCCTAGTTTGTAAATTACATTGGAATGTGCATGGAGAAAGCCCCATAAGTATATGTCTCATTATTTCTTCTTGGTTTTAAAATTTTTTTTTAATTGGGGTAAAGCTTAGAATATTGTTTGTCCTAGGTGTACACCATCTGGTTCGTTTGTACATTATATATGTCTATTCAAGTACAGATCCTCTTCCCATGTAAAATGTTACTGATGGTTCCGCAGACCTCCCTTGCTATATGGTTGGTCTTTTTGAGATATGGATATAATATGTGTTTGTATACATATAGTAACACTAATCTTAATTTATCCATTCCCCCCACCTTTCCTTTTAGATGAGCATAGTTTGTTTTCTAAGTCTGTGAGTGTCTTTCTCTGTGGAAATATGTTCCTTTGTGTCAGTTATTAGATAACGCCTATAAGTGATATCATAGAATATAGGTCTTTTGCTTTCCGACTTACCTCATGTTTCGTGATTATCTCCAGACTCATTTGTGGTGCCTCAGAGAGCAGTGGTTCATTGTTTTCCATGGCTATTATTCCATTGTGTACATGGACCACTTCTTCTTTATCCATTCACCTGTTGTTGGACATTTTGATTGCTCCACTGTCTTGGCTATTGTGAATAAGGCTGCACTGCAGCTTTTGCGGCCTGTGTCTTCTCGATTCTTGTCTTCTCAGGTGAGAGGTCCAATGGTGCGCCTGCTGCATTGAATGGTGCCTGCAGTTTTACTTTTAAACACAGCTCCTTTCTGTTCTCATTATTGGCTGTTACCCCTTCACGTCTCACCAGCAGGTAGAGTGTACACAGTTCTCTAAAACCCCTTCAGCATTTATTGTTTGTAGACTTTTTGCTCATGTTCAGTCGACTGGTGTAAGTTGAAACTTTTTGTAGATTAGATTGCATGGGTCTAACACTCCCTGAGGTTGAGCTTTTATCCATTTTCCTTTTTTTTTAAAAGAGCGTGAGTAAAACTTAACTCTTCATACTCTCTTCTTGAAACATTTGCCTGTTTTGAATTGTTTTGTCCATTCCCTCCTTCAGCACAATTTTTTAGGGCAGGTGTCCTTTACAGCCCTGAGTCCTTGGGAATGTTAAGTGACCATTAGCTGTGAGTTTAAAGCTGTTCTTGCAGGAAACGGCCACAAGGTGGCAGCATTTCCCCTTTACCATATTTGGTTACTAGGGAAACAGAGCCTTAATGGAAGTGGTGTTGTAGGTTGTAAATTAGAATGGAATGTGCCAGGGAAAAGCCCTTTAAGTTTATGTCTCATTACTTCTTGTTCATATTTGTAGTTTACTTTTTATTTTTTATCCCAGTAAATATGATTACAATGGTTTGTTTGTTCTAGGTGTGCAAGATGTGGTTCTTTCACACATATACATGTATCTATTGTTCCTCGCATCCTTTTCCCATGTAGGTTATGACACAATGTTGAGTAGTCTTCTCCTGGTCTTCCGTACGTCTTTGGTGGTTATATATTTCACATGGTTTGTATATCTCTGTTAACCCCAATGTGGCAATGTATCCAATCCTCATCCCTTTCTATTTGGTGAACCATAAGTTTTTTTAATGAATCTGTGATTGCCTTTCTCTGTGGAAATATCTTCATTGGTATCAATTTTTAAGTAACTCTTAAAAGTGATATGATAGGATATGTGTCTTTTGCTTTCTCACTTACTACACGTGGCGTGATTACGTCTAGACTCATCTATGGTGCTGCAAACGGCATTGTTTCATTTTTTTCACTAGCGAATATTCCATCTGTACATGGAGGAGTTCTTCTTTGTCCATCCATCTGTTGGTGGACCTTTTGGTTACTTCCATATCTTGGCTATTGTAATACTGTGCAGTGCAGATTTGCCTGCCTGTGTCTTTCCAATTCTCTCTTCTTAGGTTTTACGTCGAGGAGTGGGCCTGCTGGATCATATAGTAGCTCAATGTTTACCTTTTTAAGGCACCTCCATTCTGTTCTCATTCGTGGCCCTTTCCAAGTTACGTCCCCTTTGAAGTTGAGGGTATGCATTTCTCCACAACACTTTCAGCATTTATTGTTTGTAGTTTTCTTGCTGATGGTTATTCTGACAAGTGTGAGCTGATACCTCTCTGTGGTTGAATTCGAATGTGCCACATAATCTGTTGAAATTGAGCTTTAAGGCATGTCCTTTTCTATTTTTCAAGCTGTGATTACCCCTTAGTTCTTCAAAGTGTTCTCTTTAAGTATGTGTCATATTTTGAAATGTTTTGGCCTTTACCTCCCTCAAGACATTTTGAGGGCCTGTTTCACTTACAGTTCTGCAGTACTTGTTCCTATGAAGTGACCATTAGCACAGGCTTTAAAGCTGCTTTTGCAGGTAACTGCCAGAGGGCGGCAGCCTTTCTAGGTCCCCCACCCTGGTAACTAGGGAAAAGCCCTTGCGGCCTGTGGTGTTTCTCGGTTATAAATTAGAGTGGAGTGTGCCCGGGCAAACCCACACAAGCTGATGTCTCCTTACTTTTGTTGGATTTTTACATTTAATTTTTATTTTTTATTGGAGTAATTTTCCACTGTGTACGTGGACCACTTCTACTTTGTGCATTCCTCGGTTGATGGACATTTTCATTGCTTCCAAGTGTTGGCTATGGTAAATATTGTTGGAGTGCAGGATTGCCAGGCTGTGACTTTTCGATTCTCATTTTTTCTCAGGTGATAGGCCCAGCAGCGGGTGTGATTGATTGACTGGTAGCACCGTGTTTCCCTTTTCAAAGCACCTTCTTTGTGTTTTCATTAGTGGCTCTTACCACGTCCCCCTTAGAATCGAGGGTACGCATTTCTCCACAATCGCTTCAGCATATATTGTTTGCAGCATTTATGCTAATGGCCCTTCTGGCTGCTGTGAGCTGATAGGTTTTTGTAATTTGGGTTTGCATGTCTTTGAAAATTCGTAAAACTCATCATTTTTCTCCACCGTTTTCTTTTCTGTTAAAAAAAAAGGAAACAATTGGGAGTACAATAGAACTCTTGAAATTGTGTTCTTGGAAGGTTGCCCTCTTTTGAAATTTTTGGTCGATTTTCCACTCCAGAATTTTTTTAGAAAGCAGGTGTCTTTTACCGAACTGCAAGTTTGGTGAATATTTAGTGACCTTTAGCAATGGGTTTAAATCTGCTGTTGTGGGAAGTGGCCTCAAGCAGGCAGCATATCTCCATTCCCATATCTGGGTACTAGGGCAGCAGAGCCTTTCTGGAAGTCGTGTTCCTAGTTTGTAAATTACATTGGAATGTGCATGGAGAAAGCCCCATAAGTATATGTCTCATTATTTCTTCTTGGTTTTAAAATTTTTTTTTAATTGGGGTAAAGCTTAGAATATTGTTTGTCCTAGGTGTACACCATCTGGTTCGTTTGTACATTATATATGTCTATTCAAGTACAGATCCTCTTCCCATGTAAAATGTTACTGACGGTTCCGCAGACCTCCCTTGCTATATGGTTGGTCTTTTTGAGATATGGATATAATATGTGTTTGTATACATATAGTAACACTAATCTTAATTTATCCATTCCCCCCACCTTTCCTTTTAGATGAGCATAGTTTGTTTTCTAAGTCTGTGAGTGTCTTTCTCTGTGGAAATATGTTCCTTTGTGTCAGTTATTAGATAACGCCTATAAGTGATATCATAGAATATAGGTCTTTTGCTTTCCGACTTACCTCATGTTTCGTGATTATCTCCAGACTCATTTGTGGTGCCTCAGAGAGCAGTGGTTCATTGTTTTCCATGGCTATTATTCCATTGTGTACATGGACCACTTCTTCTTTATCCATTCACCTGTTGTTGGACATTTTGATTGCTCCACTGTCTTGGCTACTGTGAATAAGGCTGCACTGCAGCTTTTGCGGCCTGTGTCTTCTCGATTCTTGTCTTCTCAGGTGAGAGGTCCAATGGTGCGCCTGCTGCATTGAATGGTGCCTGCAGTTTTACTTTTAAACACAGCTCCTTTCTGTTCTCATTATTGGCTGTTACCCCTTCACGTCTCACCAGCAGGTAGAGTGTACACAGTTCTCTAAAACCCCTTCAGCATTTATTGTTTGTAGACTTTTTGCTCATGTTCAGTCGACTGGTGTAAGTTGAAACTTTTTGTAGATTAGATTGCATGGGTCTAACACTCCCTGAGGTTGAGCTTTTATCCATTTTCCTTTTTTTTTAAAAGAGCGTGAGTAAAACTTAACTCTTCATACTCTCTTCTTGAAACATTTGCCTGTTTTGAATTGTTTTGTCCATTCCCTCCTTCAGCACAATTTTTTAGGGCAGGTGTCCTTTACAGCCCTGAGTCCTTGGGAATGTTAAGTGACCATTAGCTGTGAGTTTAAAGCTGTTCTTGCAGGAAACGGCCACAAGGTGGCAGCATTTCCCCTTTACCATATTTGGTTACTAGGGAAACAGAGCCTTAATGGAAGTGGTGTTGTAGGTTGTAAATTAGAATGGAATGTGCCAGGGAAAAGCCCTTTAAGTTTATGTCTCATTACTTCTTGTTCATATTTGTAGTTTACTTTTTATTTTTTATCCCAGTAAATATGATTACAATGGTTTGTTTGTTCTAGGTGTGCAAGATGTGGTTCTTTCACACATATACATGTATCTATTGTTCCTCGCATCCTTTTCCCATGTAGGTTATGACACAATGTTGAGTAGTCTTCTCCTGGTCTTCCGTACGTCTTTGGTGGTTATATATTTCACATGGTTTGTATATCTCTGTTAACCCCAATGTGGCAATGTATCCAATCCTCATCCCTTTCTATTTGGTGAACCATAAGTTTTTTTAATGAATCTGTGATTGCCTTTCTCTGTGGAAATATCTTCATTGGTATCAATTTTTAAGTAACTCTTAAAAGTGATATGATAGGATATGTGTCTTTTGCTTTCTCACTTACTACACGTGGCGTGATTACGTCTAGACTCATCTATGGTGCTGCAAACGGCATTGTTTCATTTTTTTCACTAGCGAATATTCCATCTGTACATGGAGGAGTTCTTCTTTGTCCATCCATCTGTTGGTGGACCTTTTGGTTACTTCCATATCTTGGCTATTGTAATACTGTGCAGTGCAGATTTGCCTGCCTGTGTCTTTCCAATTCTCTCTTCTTAGGTTTTACGTCGAGGAGTGGGCCTGCTGGATCATATAGTAGCTCAATGTTTACCTTTTTAAGGCACCTCCATTCTGTTCTCATTCGTGGCCCTTTCCAAGTTACGTCCCCTTTGAAGTTGAGGGTATGCATTTCTCCACAACACTTTCAGCATTTATTGTTTGTAGTTTTCTTGCTGATGGTTATTCTGACAAGTGTGAGCTGATACCTCTCTGTGGTTGAATTCGAATGTGCCACATAATCTGTTGAAATTGAGCTTTAAGGCATGTCCTTTTCTATTTTTCAAGCTGTGATTACCCCTTAGTTCTTCAAAGTGTTCTCTTTAAGTATGTGTCATATTTTGAAATGTTTTGGCCTTTACCTCCCTCAAGACATTTTGAGGGCCTGTTTCACTTACAGTTCTGCAGTACTTGTTCCTATGAAGTGACCATTAGCACAGGCTTTAAAGCTGCTTTTGCAGGTAACTGCCAGAGGGCGGCAGCCTTTCTAGGTCCCCCACCCTGGTAACTAGGGAAAAGCCCTTGCGGCCTGTGGTGTTTCTCGGTTATAAATTAGAGTGGAGTGTGCCCGGACAAACCCACACAAGCTGATGTCTCCTTACTTTTGTTGGATTTTTACATTTAATTTTTATTTTTTATTGGAGTAATTTTCCACTGTGTACGTGGACCACTTCTACTTTGTGCATTCCTCGGTTGATGGACATTTTCATTGCTTCCAAGTGTTGGCTATGGTAAATATTGTTGGAGTGCAGGATTGCCAGGCTGTGACTTTTCGATTCTCATTTTTTCTCAGGTGATAGGCCCAGCAGCGGGTGTGATTGATTGACTGGTAGCACCGTGTTTCCCTTTTCAAAGCACCTTCTTTGTGTTTTCATTAGTGGCTCTTACCACGTCCCCCTTAGAATCGAGGGTACGCATTTCTCCACAATCGCTTCAGCATATATTGTTTGCAGCATTTATGCTAATGGCCCTTCTGGCTGCTGTGAGCTGATAGGTTTTTGTAATTTGGGTTTGCATGTCTTTGAAAATTCGTAAAACTCATCATTTTTCTCCACCGTTTTCTTTTCTGTTAAAAAAAAAGGAAACAATTGGGAGTACAATAGAACTCTTGAAATTGTGTTCTTGGAAGGTTGCCCTCTTTTGAAATTTTTGGTCGATTTTCCACTCCAGAATTTTTTTAGAAAGCAGGTGTCTTTTACCGAACTGCAAGTTTGGTGAATATTTAGTGACCTTTAGCAATGGGTTTAAATCTGCTGTTGTGGGAAGTGGCCTCAAGCAGGCAGCATATCTCCATTCCCATATCTGGGTACTAGGGCAGCAGAGCCTTTCTGGAAGTCGTGTTCCTAGTTTGTAAATTACATTGGAATGTGCATGGAGAAAGCCCCATAAGTATATGTCTCATTATTTCTTCTTGGTTTTAAAATTTTTTTTTAATTGGGGTAAAGCTTAGAATATTGTTTGTCCTAGGTGTACACCATCTGGTTCGTTTGTACATTATATATGTCTATTCAAGTACAGATCCTCTTCCCATGTAAAATGTTACTGATGGTTCCGCAGACCTCCCTTGCTATATGGTTGGTCTTTTTGAGATATGGATATAATATGTGTTTGTATACATATAGTAACACTAATCTTAATTTATCCATTCCCCCCACCTTTCCTTTTAGATGAGCATAGTTTGTTTTCTAAGTCTGTGAGTGTCTTTCTCTGTGGAAATATGTTCCTTTGTGTCAGTTATTAGATAACGCCTATAAGTGATATCATAGAATATAGGTCTTTTGCTTTCCGACTTACCTCATGTTTCGTGATTATCTCCAGACTCATTTGTGGTGCCTCAGAGAGCAGTGGTTCATTGTTTTCCATGGCTATTATTCCATTGTGTACATGGACCACTTCTTCTTTATCCATTCACCTGTTGTTGGACATTTTGATTGCTCCACTGTCTTGGCTATTGTGAATAAGGCTGCACTGCAGCTTTTGCGGCCTGTGTCTTCTCGATTCTTGTCTTCTCAGGTGAGAGGTCCAATGGTGCGCCTGCTGCATTGAATGGTGCCTGCAGTTTTACTTTTAAACACAGCTCCTTTCTGTTCTCATTATTGGCTGTTACCCCTTCACGTCTCACCAGCAGGTAGAGTGTACACAGTTCTCTAAAACCCCTTCAGCATTTATTGTTTGTAGACTTTTTGCTCATGTTCAGTCGACTGGTGTAAGTTGAAACTTTTTGTAGATTAGATTGCATGGGTCTAACACTCCCTGAGGTTGAGCTTTTATCCATTTTCCTTTTTTTTTAAAAGAGCGTGAGTAAAACTTAACTCTTCATACTCTCTTCTTGAAACATTTGCCTGTTTTGAATTGTTTTGTCCATTCCCTCCTTCAGCACAATTTTTTAGGGCAGGTGTCCTTTACAGCCCTGAGTCCTTGGGAATGTTAAGTGACCATTAGCTGTGAGTTTAAAGCTGTTCTTGCAGGAAACGGCCACAAGGTGGCAGCATTTCCCCTTTACCATATTTGGTTACTAGGGAAACAGAGCCTTAATGGAAGTGGTGTTGTAGGTTGTAAATTAGAATGGAATGTGCCAGGGAAAAGCCCTTTAAGTTTATGTCTCATTACTTCTTGTTCATATTTGTAGTTTACTTTTTATTTTTTATCCCAGTAAATATGATTACAATGGTTTGTTTGTTCTAGGTGTGCAAGATGTGGTTCTTTCACACATATACATGTATCTATTGTTCCTCGCATCCTTTTCCCATGTAGGTTATGACACAATGTTGAGTAGTCTTCTCCTGGTCTTCCGTACGTCTTTGGTGGTTATATATTTCACATGGTTTGTATATCTCTGTTAACCCCAATGTGGCAATGTATCCAATCCTCATCCCTTTCTATTTGGTGAACCATAAGTTTTTTTAATGAATCTGTGATTGCCTTTCTCTGTGGAAATATCTTCATTGGTATCAATTTTTAAGTAACTCTTAAAAGTGATATGATAGGATATGTGTCTTTTGCTTTCTCACTTACTACACGTGGCGTGATTACGTCTAGACTCATCTATGGTGCTGCAAACGGCATTGTTTCATTTTTTTCACTAGCGAATATTCCATCTGTACATGGAGGAGTTCTTCTTTGTCCATCCATCTGTTGGTGGACCTTTTGGTTACTTCCATATCTTGGCTATTGTAATACTGTGCAGTGCAGATTTGCCTGCCTGTGTCTTTCCAATTCTCTCTTCTTAGGTTTTACGTCGAGGAGTGGGCCTGCTGGATCATATAGTAGCTCAATGTTTACCTTTTTAAGGCACCTCCATTCTGTTCTCATTCGTGGCCCTTTCCAAGTTACGTCCCCTTTGAAGTTGAGGGTATGCATTTCTCCACAACACTTTCAGCATTTATTGTTTGTAGTTTTCTTGCTGATGGTTATTCTGACAAGTGTGAGCTGATACCTCTCTGTGGTTGAATTCGAATGTGCCACATAATCTGTTGAAATTGAGCTTTAAGGCATGTCCTTTTCTATTTTTCAAGCTGTGATTACCCCTTAGTTCTTCAAAGTGTTCTCTTTAAGTATGTGTCATATTTTGAAATGTTTTGGCCTTTACCTCCCTCAAGACATTTTGAGGGCCTGTTTCACTTACAGTTCTGCAGTACTTGTTCCTATGAAGTGACCATTAGCACAGGCTTTAAAGCTGCTTTTGCAGGTAACTGCCAGAGGGCGGCAGCCTTTCTAGGTCCCCCACCCTGGTAACTAGGGAAAAGCCCTTGCGGCCTGTGGTGTTTCTCGGTTATAAATTAGAGTGGAGTGTGCCCGGGCAAACCCACACAAGCTGATGTCTCCTTACTTTTGTTGGATTTTTACATTTAATTTTTATTTTTTATTGGAGTAATTTTCCACTGTGTACGTGGACCACTTCTACTTTGTGCATTCCTCGGTTGATGGACATTTTCATTGCTTCCAAGTGTTGGCTATGGTAAATATTGTTGGAGTGCAGGATTGCCAGGCTGTGACTTTTCGATTCTCATTTTTTCTCAGGTGATAGGCCCAGCAGCGGGTGTGATTGATTGACTGGTAGCACCGTGTTTCCCTTTTCAAAGCACCTTCTTTGTGTTTTCATTAGTGGCTCTTACCACGTCCCCCTTAGAATCGAGGGTACGCATTTCTCCACAATCGCTTCAGCATATATTGTTTGCAGCATTTATGCTAATGGCCCTTCTGGCTGCTGTGAGCTGATAGGTTTTTGTAATTTGGGTTTGCATGTCTTTGAAAATTCGTAAAACTCATCATTTTTCTCCACCGTTTTCTTTTCTGTTAAAAAAAAAGGAAACAATTGGGAGTACAATAGAACTCTTGAAATTGTGTTCTTGGAAGGTTGCCCTCTTTTGAAATTTTTGGTCGATTTTCCACTCCAGAATTTTTTTAGAAAGCAGGTGTCTTTTACCGAACTGCAAGTTTGGTGAATATTTAGTGACCTTTAGCAATGGGTTTAAATCTGCTGTTGTGGGAAGTGGCCTCAAGCAGGCAGCATATCTCCATTCCCATATCTGGGTACTAGGGCAGCAGAGCCTTTCTGGAAGTCGTGTTCCTAGTTTGTAAATTACATTGGAATGTGCATGGAGAAAGCCCCATAAGTATATGTCTCATTATTTCTTCTTGGTTTTAAAATTTTTTTTTAATTGGGGTAAAGCTTACAATATTGTTTGTCCTAGGTATACACCATCTGGTTCGTTTGTACATTATATATGTCTATTCAAGTACAGATCCTCTTCCCATGTAAAATGTTACTGACGGTTCCGCAGACCTCCCTTGCTATATGGTTGGTCTTTTTGAGATATGGATATAATATGTGTTTGTATACATATAGTAACACTAATCTTAATTTATCCATTCCCCCCACCTTTCCTTTTAGATGAGCATAGTTTGTTTTCTAAGTCTGTGAGTGTCTTTCTCTGTGGAAATATGTTCCTTTGTGTCAGTTATTAGATAACGCCTATAAGTGATATCATAGAATATAGGTCTTTTGCTTTCCGACTTACCTCATGTTTCGTGATTATCTCCAGACTCATTTGTGGTGCCTCAGAGAGCAGTGGTTCATTGTTTTCCATGGCTATTATTCCATTGTGTACATGGACCACTTCTTCTTTATCCATTCACCTGTTGTTGGACATTTTGATTGCTCCACTGTCTTGGCTATTGTGAATAAGGCTGCACTGCAGCTTTTGCGGCCTGTGTCTTCTCGATTCTTGTCTTCTCAGGTGAGAGGTCCAATGGTGCGCCTGCTGCATTGAATGGTGCCTGCAGTTTTACTTTTAAACACAGCTCCTTTCTGTTCTCATTATTGGCTGTTACCCCTTCACGTCTCACCAGCAGGTAGAGTGTACACAGTTCTCTAAAACCCCTTCAGCATTTATTGTTTGTAGACTTTTTGCTCATGTTCAGTCGACTGGTGTAAGTTGAAACTTTTTGTAGATTAGATTGCATGGGTCTAACACTCCCTGAGGTTGAGCTTTTATCCATTTTCCTTTTTTTTTAAAAGAGCGTGAGTAAAACTTAACTCTTCATACTCTCTTCTTGAAACATTTGCCTGTTTTGAATTGTTTTGTCCATTCCCTCCTTCAGCACAATTTTTTAGGGCAGGTGTCCTTTACAGCCCTGAGTCCTTGGGAATGTTAAGTGACCATTAGCTGTGAGTTTAAAGCTGTTCTTGCAGGAAACGGCCACAAGGTGGCAGCATTTCCCCTTTACCATATTTGGTTACTAGGGAAACAGAGCCTTAATGGAAGTGGTGTTGTAGGTTGTAAATTAGAATGGAATGTGCCAGGGAAAAGCCCTTTAAGTTTATGTCTCATTACTTCTTGTTCATATTTGTAGTTTACTTTTTATTTTTTATCCCAGTAAATATGATTACAATGGTTTGTTTGTTCTAGGTGTGCAAGATGTGGTTCTTTCACACATATACATGTATCTATTGTTCCTCGCATCCTTTTCCCATGTAGGTTATGACACAATGTTGAGTAGTCTTCTCCTGGTCTTCCGTACGTCTTTGGTGGTTATATATTTCACATGGTTTGTATATCTCTGTTAACCCCAATGTGGCAATGTATCCAATCCTCATCCCTTTCTATTTGGTGAACCATAAGTTTTTTAATGAATCTGTGATTGCCTTTCTCTGTGGAAATATCTTCATTGGTATCAATTTTTAAGTAACTCTTAAAAGTGATATGATAGGATATGTGTCTTTTGCTTTCTCACTTACTACACGTGGCGTGATTACGTCTAGACTCATCTATGGTGCTGCAAACGGCATTGTTTCATTTTTTTCACTAGCGAATATTCCATCTGTACATGGAGGAGTTCTTCTTTGTCCATCCATCTGTTGGTGGACCTTTTGGTTACTTCCATATCTTGGCTATTGTAATACTGTGCAGTGCAGATTTGCCTGCCTGTGTCTTTCCAATTCTCTCTTCTTAGGTTTTACGTCGAGGAGTGGGCCTGCTGGATCATATAGTAGCTCAATGTTTACCTTTTTAAGGCACCTCCATTCTGTTCTCATTCGTGGCCCTTTCCAAGTTACGTCCCCTTTGAAGTTGAGGGTATGCATTTCTCCACAACACTTTCAGCATTTATTGTTTGTAGTTTTCTTGCTGATGGTTATTCTGACAAGTGTGAGCTGATACCTCTCTGTGGTTGAATTCGAATGTGCCACATAATCTGTTGAAATTGAGCTTTAAGGCATGTCCTTTGCTATTTTTCAAGCTGTGATTACCCCTTAGTTCTTCAAAGTGTTCTCTTTAAGTATGTGTCACATTTTGAAATGTTTTGGCCTTTACCTCCCTCAAGACATTTTGAGGGCCTGTTTCACTTACAGTTCTGCAGTACTTGTTCCTATGAAGTGACCATTAGCACAGGCTTTAAAGCTGCTTTTGCAGGTAACTGCCAGAGGGCGGCAGCCTTTCTAGGTCCCCCACCCTGGTAACTAGGGAAAAGCCCTTGCGGCCTGTGGTGTTTCTCGGTTATAAATTAGAGTGGAGTGTGCCCGGACAAACCCACACAAGCTGATGTCTCCTTACTTTTGTTGGATTTTTACATTTAATTTTTATTTTTTATTGGAGTAATTTTCCACTGTGTACGTGGACCACTTCTACTTTGTGCATTCCTCGGTTGATGGACATTTTCATTGCTTCCAAGTGTTGGCTATGGTAAATATTGTTGGAGTGCAGGATTGCCAGGCTGTGACTTTTCGATTCTCATTTTTTCTCAGGTGATAGGCCCAGCAGCGGGTGTGATTGATTGACTGGTAGCACCGTGTTTCCCTTTTCAAAGCACCTTCTTTGTGTTTTCATTAGTGGCTCTTACCACGTCCCCCTTAGAATCGAGGGTACGCATTTCTCCACAATCGCTTCAGCATATATTGTTTGCAGCATTTATGCTAATGGCCCTTCTGGCTGCTGTGAGCTGATAGGTTTTTGTAATTTGGGTTTGCATGTCTTTGAAAATTCGTAAAACTCATCATTTTTCTCCACCGTTTTCTTTTCTGTTAAAAAAAAAGGAAACAATTGGGAGTACAATAGAACTCTTGAAATTGTGTTCTTGGAAGGTTGCCCTCTTTTGAAATTTTTGGTCGATTTTCCACTCCAGAATTTTTTTAGAAAGCAGGTGTCTTTTACCGAACTGCAAGTTTGGTGAATATTTAGTGACCTTTAGCAATGGGTTTAAATCTGCTGTTGTGGGAAGTGGCCTCAAGCAGGCAGCATATCTCCATTCCCATATCTGGGTACTAGGGCAGCAGAGCCTTTCTGGAAGTCGTGTTCCTAGTTTGTAAATTACATTGGAATGTGCATGGAGAAAGCCCCATAAGTATATGTCTCATTATTTCTTCTTGGTTTTAAAATTTTTTTTTAATTGGGGTAAAGCTTAGAATATTGTTTGTCCTAGGTGTACACCATCTGGTTCGTTTGTACATTATATATGTCTATTCAAGTACAGATCCTCTTCCCATGTAAAATGTTACTGACGGTTCCGCAGACCTCCCTTGCTATATGGTTGGTCTTTTTGAGATATGGATATAATATGTGTTTGTATACATATAGTAACACTAATCTTAATTTATCCATTCCCCCCACCTTTCCTTTTAGATGAGCATAGTTTGTTTTCTAAGTCTGTGAGTGTCTTTCTCTGTGGAAATATGTTCCTTTGTGTCAGTTATTAGATAACGCCTATAAGTGATATCATAGAATATAGGTCTTTTGCTTTCCGACTTACCTCATGTTTCGTGATTATCTCCAGACTCATTTGTGGTGCCTCAGAGAGCAGTGGTTCATTGTTTTCCATGGCTATTATTCCATTGTGTACATGGACCACTTCTTCTTTATCCATTCACCTGTTGTTGGACATTTTGATTGCTCCACTGTCTTGGCTATTGTGAATAAGGCTGCACTGCAGCTTTTGCGGCCTGTGTCTTCTCGATTCTTGTCTTCTCAGGTGAGAGGTCCAATGGTGCGCCTGCTGCATTGAATGGTGCCTGCAGTTTTACTTTTAAACACAGCTCCTTTCTGTTCTCATTATTGGCTGTTACCCCTTCACGTCTCACCAGCAGGTAGAGTGTACACAGTTCTCTAAAACCCCTTCAGCATTTATTGTTTGTAGACTTTTTGCTCATGTTCAGTCGACTGGTGTAAGTTGAAACTTTTTGTAGATTAGATTGCATGGGTCTAACACTCCCTGAGGTTGAGCTTTTATCCATTTTCCTTTTTTTTTAAAAGAGCGTGAGTAAAACTTAACTCTTCATACTCTCTTCTTGAAACATTTGCCTGTTTTGAATTGTTTTGTCCATTCCCTCCTTCAGCACAATTTTTTAGGGCAGGTGTCCTTTACAGCCCTGAGTCCTTGGGAATGTTAAGTGACCATTAGCTGTGAGTTTAAAGCTGTTCTTGCAGGAAACGGCCACAAGGTGGCAGCATTTCCCCTTTACCATATTTGGTTACTAGGGAAACAGAGCCTTAATGGAAGTGGTGTTGTAGGTTGTAAATTAGAATGGAATGTGCCAGGGAAAAGCCCTTTAAGTTTATGTCTCATTACTTCTTGTTCATATTTGTAGTTTACTTTTTATTTTTTATCCCAGTAAATATGATTACAATGGTTTGTTTGTTCTAGGTGTGCAAGATGTGGTTCTTTCACACATATACATGTATCTATTGTTCCTCGCATCCTTTTCCCATGTAGGTTATGACACAATGTTGAGTAGTCTTCTCCTGGTCTTCCGTACGTCTTTGGTGGTTATATATTTCACATGGTTTGTATATCTCTGTTAACCCCAATGTGGCAATGTATCCAATCCTCATCCCTTTCTATTTGGTGAACCATAAGTTTTTTAATGAATCTGTGATTGCCTTTCTCTGTGGAAATATCTTCATTGGTATCAATTTTTAAGTAACTCTTAAAAGTGATATGATAGGATATGTGTCTTTTGCTTTCTCACTTACTACACGTGGCGTGATTACGTCTAGACTCATCTATGGTGCTGCAAACGGCATTGTTTCATTTTTTTCACTAGCGAATATTCCATCTGTACATGGAGGAGTTCTTCTTTGTCCATCCATCTGTTGGTGGACCTTTTGGTTACTTCCATATCTTGGCTATTGTAATACTGTGCAGTGCAGATTTGCCTGCCTGTGTCTTTCCAATTCTCTCTTCTTAGGTTTTACGTCGAGGAGTGGGCCTGCTGGATCATATAGTAGCTCAATGTTTACCTTTTTAAGGCACCTCCATTCTGTTCTCATTCGTGGCCCTTTCCAAGTTACGTCCCCTTTGAAGTTGAGGGTATGCATTTCTCCACAACACTTTCAGCATTTATTGTTTGTAGTTTTCTTGCTGATGGTTATTCTGACAAGTGTGAGCTGATACCTCTCTGTGGTTGAATTCGAATGTGCCACATAATCTGTTGAAATTGAGCTTTAAGGCATGTCCTTTTCTATTTTTCAAGCTGTGATTACCCCTTAGTTCTTCAAAGTGTTCTCTTTAAGTATGTGTCATATTTTGAAATGTTTTGGCCTTTACCTCCCTCAAGACATTTTGAGGGCCTGTTTCACTTACAGTTCTGCAGTACTTGTTCCTATGAAGTGACCATTAGCACAGGCTTTAAAGCTGCTTTTGCAGGTAACTGCCAGAGGGCGGCAGCCTTTCTAGGTCCCCCACCCTGGTAACTAGGGAAAAGCCCTTGCGGCCTGTGGTGTTTCTCGGTTATAAATTAGAGTGGAGTGTGCCCGGACAAACCCACACAAGCTGATGTCTCCTTACTTTTGTTGGATTTTTACATTTAATTTTTATTTTTTATTGGAGTAATTTTCCACTGTGTACGTGGACCACTTCTACTTTGTGCATTCCTCGGTTGATGGACATTTTCATTGCTTCCAAGTGTTGGCTATGGTAAATATTGTTGGAGTGCAGGATTGCCAGGCTGTGACTTTTCGATTCTCATTTTTTCTCAGGTGATAGGCCCAGCAGCGGGTGTGATTGATTGACTGGTAGCACCGTGTTTCCCTTTTCAAAGCACCTTCTTTGTGTTTTCATTAGTGGCTCTTACCACGTCCCCCTTAGAATCGAGGGTACGCATTTCTCCACAATCGCTTCAGCATATATTGTTTGCAGCATTTATGCTAATGGCCCTTCTGGCTGCTGTGAGCTGATAGGTTTTTGTAATTTGGGTTTGCATGTCTTTGAAAATTCGTAAAACTCATCATTTTTCTCCACCGTTTTCTTTTCTGTTAAAAAAAAAGGAAACAATTGGGAGTACAATAGAACTCTTGAAATTGTGTTCTTGGAAGGTTGCCCTCTTTTGAAATTTTTGGTCGATTTTCCACTCCAGAATTTTTTTAGAAAGCAGGTGTCTTTTACCGAACTGCAAGTTTGGTGAATATTTAGTGACCTTTAGCAATGGGTTTAAATCTGCTGTTGTGGGAAGTGGCCTCAAGCAGGCAGCATATCTCCATTCCCATATCTGGGTACTAGGGCAGCAGAGCCTTTCTGGAAGTCGTGTTCCTAGTTTGTAAATTACATTGGAATGTGCATGGAGAAAGCCCCATAAGTATATGTCTCATTATTTCTTCTTGGTTTTAAAATTTTTTTTTAATTGGGGTAAAGCTTAGAATATTGTTTGTCCTAGGTGTACACCATCTGGTTCGTTTGTACATTATATATGTCTATTCAAGTACAGATCCTCTTCCCATGTAAAATGTTACTGACGGTTCCGCAGACCTCCCTTGCTATATGGTTGGTCTTTTTGAGATATGGATATAATATGTGTTTGTATACATATAGTAACACTAATCTTAATTTATCCATTCCCCCCACCTTTCCTTTTAGATGAGCATAGTTTGTTTTCTAAGTCTGTGAGTGTCTTTCTCTGTGGAAATATGTTCCTTTGTGTCAGTTATTAGATAACGCCTATAAGTGATATCATAGAATATAGGTCTTTTGCTTTCCGACTTACCTCATGTTTCGTGATTATCTCCAGACTCATTTGTGGTGCCTCAGAGAGCAGTGGTTCATTGTTTTCCATGGCTATTATTCCATTGTGTACATGGACCACTTCTTCTTTATCCATTCACCTGTTGTTGGACATTTTGATTGCTCCACTGTCTTGGCTATTGTGAATAAGGCTGCACTGCAGCTTTTGCGGCCTGTGTCTTCTCGATTCTTGTCTTCTCAGGTGAGAGGTCCAATGGTGCGCCTGCTGCATTGAATGGTGCCTGCAGTTTTACTTTTAAACACAGCTCCTTTCTGTTCTCATTATTGGCTGTTACCCCTTCACGTCTCACCAGCAGGTAGAGTGTACACAGTTCTCTAAAACCCCTTCAGCATTTATTGTTTGTAGACTTTTTGCTCATGTTCAGTCGACTGGTGTAAGTTGAAACTTTTTGTAGATTAGATTGCATGGGTCTAACACTCCCTGAGGTTGAGCTTTTATCCATTTTCCTTTTTTTTTAAAAGAGCGTGAGTAAAACTTAACTCTTCATACTCTCTTCTTGAAACATTTGCCTGTTTTGAATTGTTTTGTCCATTCCCTCCTTCAGCACAATTTTTTAGGGCAGGTGTCCTTTACAGCCCTGAGTCCTTGGGAATGTTAAGTGACCATTAGCTGTGAGTTTAAAGCTGTTCTTGCAGGAAACGGCCACAAGGTGGCAGCATTTCCCCTTTACCATATTTGGTTACTAGGGAAACAGAGCCTTAATGGAAGTGGTGTTGTAGGTTGTAAATTAGAATGGAATGTGCCAGGGAAAAGCCCTTTAAGTTTATGTCTCATTACTTCTTGTTCATATTTGTAGTTTACTTTTTATTTTTTATCCCAGTAAATATGATTACAATGGTTTGTTTGTTCTAGGTGTGCAAGATGTGGTTCTTTCACACATATACATGTATCTATTGTTCCTCGCATCCTTTTCCCATGTAGGTTATGACACAATGTTGAGTAGTCTTCTCCTGGTCTTCCGTACGTCTTTGGTGGTTATATATTTCACATGGTTTGTATATCTCTGTTAACCCCAATGTGGCAATGTATCCAATCCTCATCCCTTTCTATTTGGTGAACCATAAGTTTTTTAATGAATCTGTGATTGCCTTTCTCTGTGGAAATATCTTCATTGGTATCAATTTTTAAGTAACTCTTAAAAGTGATATGATAGGATATGTGTCTTTTGCTTTCTCACTTACTACACGTGGCGTGATTACGTCTAGACTCATCTATGGTGCTGCAAACGGCATTGTTTCATTTTTTTCACTAGCGAATATTCCATCTGTACATGGAGGAGTTCTTCTTTGTCCATCCATCTGTTGGTGGACCTTTTGGTTACTTCCATATCTTGGCTATTGTAATACTGTGCAGTGCAGATTTGCCTGCCTGTGTCTTTCCAATTCTCTCTTCTTAGGTTTTACGTCGAGGAGTGGGCCTGCTGGATCATATAGTAGCTCAATGTTTACCTTTTTAAGGCACCTCCATTCTGTTCTCATTCGTGGCCCTTTCCAAGTTACGTCCCCTTTGAAGTTGAGGGTATGCATTTCTCCACAACACTTTCAGCATTTATTGTTTGTAGTTTTCTTGCTGATGGTTATTCTGACAAGTGTGAGCTGATACCTCTCTGTGGTTGAATTCGAATGTGCCACATAATCTGTTGAAATTGAGCTTTAAGGCATGTCCTTTGCTATTTTTCAAGCTGTGATTACCCCTTAGTTCTTCAAAGTGTTCTCTTTAAGTATGTGTCATATTTTGAAATGTTTTGGCCTTTACCTCCCTCAAGACATTTTGAGGGCCTGTTTCACTTACAGTTCTGCAGTACTTGTTCCTATGAAGTGACCATTAGCACAGGCTTTAAAGCTGCTTTTGCAGGTAACTGCCAGAGGGCGGCAGCCTTTCTAGGTCCCCCACCCTGGTAACTAGGGAAAAGCCCTTGCGGCCTGTGGTGTTTCTCGGTTATAAATTAGAGTGGAGTGTGCCCGGACAAACCCACACAAGCTGATGTCTCCTTACTTTTGTTGGATTTTTACATTTAATTTTTATTTTTTATTGGAGTAATTTTCCACTGTGTACGTGGACCACTTCTACTTTGTGCATTCCTCGGTTGATGGACATTTTCATTGCTTCCAAGTGTTGGCTATGGTAAATATTGTTGGAGTGCAGGATTGCCAGGCTGTGACTTTTCGATTCTCATTTTTTCTCAGGTGATAGGCCCAGCAGTGGGTGTGATTGATTGACTGGTAGCACCGTGTTTCCCTTTTCAAAGCACCTTCTTTGTGTTTTCATTAGTGGCTCTTACCACGTCCCCCTTAGAATCGAGGGTACGCATTTCTCCACAATCGCTTCAGCATATATTGTTTGCAGCATTTATGCTAATGGCCCTTCTGGCTGCTGTGAGCTGATAGGTTTTTGTAATTTGGGTTTGCATGTCTTTGAAAATTCGTAAAACTCATCATTTTTCTCCACCGTTTTCTTTTCTGTTAAAAAAAAAGGAAACAATTGGGAGTACAATAGAACTCTTGAAATTGTGTTCTTGGAAGGTTGCCCTCTTTTGAAATTTTTGGTCGATTTTCCACTCCAGAATTTTTTTAGAAAGCAGGTGTCTTTTACCGAACTGCAAGTTTGGTGAATATTTAGTGACCTTTAGCAATGGGTTTAAATCTGCTGTTGTGGGAAGTGGCCTCAAGCAGTCAGCATATCTCCATTCCCATATCTGGGTACTAGGGCAGCAGAGCCTTTCTGGAAGTCGTGTTCCTAGTTTGTAAATTACATTGGAATGTGCATGGAGAAAGCCCCATAAGTATATGTCTCATTATTTCTTCTTGGTTTTAAAATTTTTTTTTTAATTGGGGTAAAGCTTACAATATTGTTTGTCCTAGGTGTACACCATCTGGTTCGTTTGTACATTATATATGTCTATTCAAGTACAGATCCTCTTCCCATGTAAAATGTTACTGACGGTTCCGCAGACCTCCCTTGCTATATGGTTGGTCTTTTTGAGATATGGATATAATATATGTTTGTATACATATAGTAACACTAATCTTAATTTATCCATTCCCCCCACCTTTCCTTTTAGATGAGCATAGTTTGTTTTCTAAGTCTGTGAGTGTCTTTCTCTGTGGAAATATGTTCCTTTGTGTCAGTTATTAGATAACGCCTATAAGTGATATCATAGAATATAGGTCTTTTGCTTTCCGACTTACCTCATGTTTCGTGATTATCTCCAGACTCATTTGTGGTGCCTCAGAGAGCAGTGGTTCATTGTTTTCTATGGCTATTATTCCATTGTGTACATGGACCACTTCTTCTTTATCCATTCACCTGTTGTTGGACAGTTTGATTGCTCCACTGTCTTGGCTATTGTGAATAAGGCTGCACTGCAGCTTTTGCGGCCTGTGTCTTCTCGATTCTTGTCTTCTCAGGTGAGAGGTCCAATGGTGCACCTGCTGCACTGAATGGTGCCTGCAGTTTTACTTTTAAACACAGCTCCTTTCTATTCTCATTATTGGCTGTTACCCCTTTACGTCTCACCAGCAGGTAGAGGGTACACAGTTCCCTAAAACCCCTTCAGCATTTATTGTTTGTAGACTTTTTGCTCATGTTCAGGCGACTGGTGTAAGTTGAAACTTTTTGTAGATTAGATTGCATGGGTCTAACACTCCCTGAGGTTGAGCTTTTATCCATTTTCCTTTTTTTTAAAAGAACGTGAGTAAAACTTAACTCTTCATACTCTCTACTTGAAACATTTGCCTGTTTTGAATTTTTTTGTCCATTCCTTCCTTCAGCACAATTTTTTAGGGCAGGTGTCCTTTACAGCCCTGAGTCCTTGGGAATGTTAAGTGACCATTAGCTGTGATTTTAAAGCTGTTCTTGCAGGAAACGTCCACAAGGTGGCAGCATTTCCCCTTTACCATATTTGGTTACTAGGGAAAGAGAGCCTTAATGGAAGTGGTGTTGTAGGTTGTAAATTAGAATGGAATGTGCCAGGGAAAAGCCCTTTAAGTTTATGTCTCATTACTTCTTGTTCATATTTGTAATTTACTTTTTATTTTTTATCCCAGCAAATATGATTACAATGGTTTGTTTGTTCTAGGTGTGCAAGATGTGGTTCTTTCCCACATATACATGTATCTATTCTTCCTCGCACCCTTTTCCCATGTAGGTTATGACACAATGTTGAGTAGTCTTCTCCTGGTCTTCCGTACGTCTTTGGTGGTTATATATTTCACATGGTTTGTATATCTCTGTTAACCCCAATGTGGTAATGTATCCAATCCTCATCCCTTTCTATTTGGTGAACCATAAGTTTTTTAATGAATCTGTGATTGCCTTTCTCTGTGGAAATATCTTCATTGGTATCAATTTTTAAGTAACTCTTAAAAGTGATATGATAGGATATGTGTCTTTTGCTTTCTCACTTACTACACGTGGCGTGATTACGTCTAGACTCATCTATGGTGCTGCAAACGGCATTGTTTCATTTTTTTCACTAGCGAATATTCCATCTGTACATGGAGGAGTTCTTCTTTGTCCATCCATCTGTTGGTGGACTTTTTGGTTACTTCCATATCTTGGCTATTGTAATACTGTGCAGTGCAGATTTGCCTGCCTGTGTCTTTCCAATTCTCTCTTCTTAGGTTTTACGTCGAGGAGTGGGCCTGCTGGATCATATAGTAGCTCAATGTTTACCTTTTTAAGGCACCTCCATTCTGTTCTCATTCGTGGCCCTTTCCAAGTTACGTCCCCTTTGAAGTTGAGGGTATGCATTTCTCCACAACACTTTCAGCATTTATTGTTTGTAGTTTTCTTGCTGATGGTTATTCTGACAAGTGTGAGCTGATACCTCTCTGTGGTTGAATTCGAATGTGCCACATAATCTGTTGAAATTGAGCTTTAAGGCATGTCCTTTGCTATTTTTCAAGCTGTGATTACCCCTTAGTTCTTCAAAGTGTTCTCTTTAAGTATGTGTCATATTTTGAAATGTTTTGGCCTTTACCTCCCTCAAGACATTTTGAGGGCCTGTTTCACTTACAGTTCTGCAGTACTTGTTCCTATGAAGTGACCATTAGCACAGGCTTTAAAGCTGCTTTTGCAGGTAACTGCCAGAGGGCGGCAGCCTTTCTAGGTCCCCCACCCTGGTAACTAGGGAAAAGCCCTTGCGGCCTGTGGTGTTTCTCGGTTATAAATTAGAGTGGAGTGTGCCCGGACAAACCCACACAAGCTGATGTCTCCTTACTTTTGTTGGATTTTTACATTTAATTTTTATTTTTTATTGGAGTAATTTTCCACTGTGTACGTGGACCACTTCTACTTTGTGCATTCCTCGGTTGATGGACATTTTCATTGCTTCCAAGTGTTGGCTATGGTAAATATTGTTGGAGTGCAGGATTGCCAGGCTGTGACTTTTCGATTCTCATTTTTTCTCAGGTGATAGGCCCAGCAGTGGGTGTGATTGATTGACTGGTAGCACCGTGTTTCCCTTTTCAAAGCACCTTCTTTGTGTTTTCATTAGTGGCTCTTACCACGTCCCCCTTAGAATCGAGGGTACGCATTTCTCCACAATCGCTTCAGCATATATTGTTTGCAGCATTTATGCTAATGGCCCTTCTGGCTGCTGTGAGCTGATAGGTTTTTGTAATTTGGGTTTGCATGTCTTTGAAAATTCGTAAAACTCATCATTTTTCTCCACCGTTTTCTTTTCTGTTAAAAAAAAAGGAAACAATTGGGAGTACAATAGAACTCTTGAAATTGTGTTCTTGGAAGGTTGCCCTCTTTTGAAATTTTTGGTCGATTTTCCACTCCAGAATTTTTTTAGAAAGCAGGTGTCTTTTACCGAACTGCAAGTTTGGTGAATATTTAGTGACCTTTAGCAATGGGTTTAAATCTGCTGTTGTGGGAAGTGGCCTCAAGCAGGCAGCATATCTCCATTCCCATATCTGGGTACTAGGGCAGCAGAGCCTTTCTGGAAGTCGTGTTCCTAGTTTGTAAATTACATTGGAATGTGCATGGAGAAAGCCCCATAAGTATATGTCTCATTATTTCTTCTTGGTTTTAAATTTTTTTTTTAATTGGGGTAAAGCTTACAATATTGTTTGTCCTAGGTATACACCATCTGGTTCGTTTGTACATTATATATGTCTATTCAAGTACAGATCCTCTTCCCATGTAAAATGTTACTGACGGTTCCGCAGACCTCCCTTGCTATATGGTTGGTCTTTTTGAGATATGGATATAATATGTGTTTGTATACATATAGTAACACTAATCTTAATTTATCCATTCCCCCCACCTTTCCTTTTAGATGAGCATAGTTTGTTTTCTAAGTCTGTGAGTGTCTTTCTCTGTGGAAATATGTTCCTTTGTGTCAGTTATTAGATAACGCCTATAAGTGATATCATAGAATATAGGTCTTTTGCTTTCCGACTTACCTCATGTTTCGTGATTATCTCCAGACTCATTTGTGGTGCCTCAGAGAGCAGTGGTTCATTGTTTTCCATGGCTATTATTCCATTGTGTACATGGACCACTTCTTCTTTATCCATTCACCTGTTGTTGGACATTTTGATTGCTCCACTGTCTTGGCTATTGTGAATAAGGCTGCACTGCAGCTTTTGCGGCCTGTGTCTTCTCGATTCTTGTCTTCTCAGGTGAGAGGTCCAATGGTGCGCCTGCTGCATTGAATGGTGCCTGCAGTTTTACTTTTAAACACAGCTCCTTTCTGTTCTCATTATTGGCTGTTACCCCTTCACGTCTCACCAGCAGGTAGAGTGTACACAGTTCTCTAAAACCCCTTCAGCATTTATTGTTTGTAGACTTTTTGCTCATGTTCAGTCGACTGGTGTAAGTTGAAACTTTTTGTAGATTAGATTGCATGGGTCTAACACTCCCTGAGGTTGAGCTTTTATCCATTTTCCTTTTTTTTTTAAAAGAGCGTGAGTAAAACTTAACTCTTCATACTCTCTTCTTGAAACATTTGCCTGTTTTGAATTGTTTTGTCCATTCCCTCCTTCAGCACAATTTTTTAGGGCAGGTGTCCTTTACAGCCCTGAGTCCTTGGGAATGTTAAGTGACCATTAGCTGTGAGTTTAAAGCTGTTCTTGCAGGAAACGGCCACAAGGTGGCAGCATTTCCCCTTTACCATATTTGGTTACTAGGGAAACAGAGCCTTAATGGAAGTGGTGTTGTAGGTTGTAAATTAGAATGGAATGTGCCAGGGAAAAGCCCTTTAAGTTTATGTCTCATTACTTCTTGTTCATATTTGTAGTTTACTTTTTATTTTTTATCCCAGTAAATATGATTACAATGGTTTGTTTGTTCTAGGTGTGCAAGATGTGGTTCTTTCACACATATACATGTATCTATTGTTCCTCGCATCCTTTTCCCATGTAGGTTATGACACAATGTTGAGTAGTCTTCTCCTGGTCTTCCGTACGTCTTTGGTGGTTATATATTTCACATGGTTTGTATATCTCTGTTAACCCCAATGTGGCAATGTATCCAATCCTCATCCCTTTCTATTTGGTGAACCATAAGTTTTTTAATGAATCTGTGATTGCCTTTCTCTGTGGAAATATCTTCATTGGTATCAATTTTTAAGTAACTCTTAAAAGTGATATGATAGGATATGTGTCTTTTGCTTTCTCACTTACTACACGTGGCGTGATTACGTCTAGACTCATCTATGGTGCTGCAAACGGCATTGTTTCATTTTTTTCACTAGCGAATATTCCATCTGTACATGGAGGAGTTCTTCTTTGTCCATCCATCTGTTGGTGGACCTTTTGGTTACTTCCATATCTTGGCTATTGTAATACTGTGCAGTGCAGATTTGCCTGCCTGTGTCTTTCCAATTCTCTCTTCTTAGGTTTTACGTCGAGGAGTGGGCCTGCTGGATCATATAGTAGCTCAATGTTTACCTTTTTAAGGCACCTCCATTCTGTTCTCATTCGTGGCCCTTTCCAAGTTACGTCCCCTTTGAAGTTGAGGGTATGCATTTCTCCACAACACTTTCAGCATTTATTGTTTGTAGTTTTCTTGCTGATGGTTATTCTGACAAGTGTGAGCTGATTCCTCTCTGTGGTTGAATTCGAATGTGCCACATAATCTGTTGAAATTGAGCTTTAAGGCATGTCCTTTTCTATTTTTCAAGCTGTGATTACCCCTTAGTTCTTCAAAGTGTTCTCTTTAAGTATGTGTCACATTTTGAAATGTTTTGGCCTTTACCTCCCTCAAGACATTTAAAGGGCCTGTTTCATTTACAGTTCTGCAGTACTTGTTCCTATGAAGTGACCATTAGCACAGGCTTTAAAGCTGCTTTTGCAGGTAACTGCCAGAGGGCGGCAGCCTTTCTAGGTCCCCCACCCTGGTAACTAGGGAAAAGCCCTTGCGGCCTGTGGTGTTTCTCGGTTATAAATTAGAGTGGAGTGTGCCCGGACAAACCCACACAAGCTGATGTCTCCTTACTTTTGTTGGATTTTTACATTTAATTTTTATTTTTTATTGGAGTAATTTTCCACTGTGTACGTGGACCACTTCTACTTTGTGCATTCCTCGGTTGATGGACATTTTCATTGCTTCCAAGTGTTGGCTATGGTAAATATTGTTGGAGTGCAGGATTGCCAGGCTGTGACTTTTCGATTCTCATTTTTTCTCAGGTGATAGGCCCAGCAGTGGGTGTGATTGATTGACTGGTAGCACCGTGTTTCCCTTTTCAAAGCACCTTCTTTGTGTTTTCATTAGTGGCTCTTACCACGTCCCCCTTAGAATCGAGGGTACGCATTTCTCCACAATCGCTTCAGCATATATTGTTTGCAGCATTTATGCTAATGGCCCTTCTGGCTGCTGTGAGCTGATAGGTTTTTGTAATTTGGGTTTGCATGTCTTTGAAAATTCGTAAAACTCATCATTTTTCTCCACCGTTTTCTTTTCTGTTAAAAAAAAGGAAACAATTGGGAGTACAATAGAACTCTTGAAATTGTGTTCTTGGAAGGTTGCCCTCTTTTGAAATTTTTGGTCGATTTTCCACTCCAGAATTTTTTTAGAAAGCAGGTGTCTTTTACCGAACTGCAAGTTTGGTGAATATTTAGTGACCTTTAGCAATGGGTTTAAATCTGCTGTTGTGGGAAGTGGCCTCAAGCAGTCAGCATATCTCCATTCCCATATCTGGGTACTAGGGCAGCAGAGCCTTTCTGGAAGTCGTGTTCCTTGTTTGTAAATTACATTGGAATGTGCATGGAGAAAGCCCCATAAGTATATGTCTCATTATTTCTTCTTGGTTTTAAAATTTTTTTTTTAATTGGGGTAAAGCTTACAATATTGTTTGTCCTAGGTGTACACCATCTGGTTCGTTTGTACATTATATATGTCTATTCAAGTACAGATCCTCTTCCCATGTAAAATGTTACTGACGGTTCCGCAGACCTCCCTTGCTATATGGTTGGTCTTTTTGAGATATGGATATAATATATGTTTGTATACATATAGTAACACTAATCTTAATTTATCCATTCCCCCCACCTTTCCTTTTAGATGAGCATAGTTTGTTTTCTAAGTCTGTGAGTGTCTTTCTCTGTGGAAATATGTTCCTTTGTGTCAGTTATTAGATAACGCCTATAAGTGATATCATAGAATATAGGTCTTTTGCTTTCCGACTTACCTCATGTTTCGTGATTATCTCCAGACTCATTTGTGGTGCCTCAGAGAGCAGTGGTTCATTGTTTTCTATGGCTATTATTCCATTGTGTACATGGACCACTTCTTCTTTATCCATTCACCTGTTGTTGGACAGTTTGATTGCTCCACTGTCTTGGCTATTGTGAATAAGGCTGCACTGCAGCTTTTGCGGCCTGTGTCTTCTCGATTCTTGTCTTCTCAGGTGAGAGGTCCAATGGTGCACCTGCTGCACTGAATGGTGCCTGCAGTTTTACTTTTAAACACAGCTCCTTTCTATTCTCATTATTGGCTGTTACCCCTTTACGTCTCACCAGCAGGTAGAGGGTACACAGTTCCCTAAAACCCCTTCAGCATTTATTGTTTGTAGACTTTTTGCTCATGTTCAGGCGACTGGTGTAAGTTGAAACTTTTTGTAGATTAGATTGCATGGGTCTAACACTCCCTGAGGTTGAGCTTTTATCCATTTTCCTTTTTTTTAAAAGAACGTGAGTAAAACTTAACTCTTCATACTCTCTACTTGAAACATTTGCCTGTTTTGAATTTTTTTGTCCATTCCTTCCTTCAGCACAATTTTTTAGGGCAGGTGTCCTTTACAGCCCTGAGTCCTTGGGAATGTTAAGTGACCATTAGCTGTGATTTTAAAGCTGTTCTTGCAGGAAACGTCCACAAGGTGGCAGCATTTCCCCTTTACCATATTTGGTTACTAGGGAAAGAGAGCCTTAATGGAAGTGGTGTTGTAGGTTGTAAATTAGAATGGAATGTGCCAGGGAAAAGCCCTTTAAGTTTATGTCTCATTACTTCTTGTTCATATTTGTAATTTACTTTTTATTTTTTATCCCAGCAAATATGATTACAATGGTTTGTTTGTTCTAGGTGTGCAAGATGTGGTTCTTTCCCACATATACATGTATCTATTCTTCCTCGCACCCTTTTCCCATGTAGGTTATGACACAATGTTGAGTAGTCTTCTCCTGGTCTTCCGTACGTCTTTGGTGGTTATATATTTCACATGGTTTGTATATCTCTGTTAACCCCAATGTGGTAATGTATCCAATCCTCATCCCTTTCTATTTGGTGAACCATAAGTTTTTTAATGAATCTGTGATTGCCTTTCTCTGTGGAAATATCTTCATTGGTATCAATTTTTAAGTAACTCTTAAAAGTGATATGATAGGATATGTGTCTTTTGCTTTCTCACTTACTACACGTGGCGTGATTACGTCTAGACTCATCTATGGTGCTGCAAACGGCATTGTTTCATTTTTTTCACTAGCGAATATTCCATCTGTACATGGAGGAGTTCTTCTTTGTCCATCCATCTGTTGGTGGACTTTTTGGTTACTTCCATATCTTGGCTATTGTAATACTGTGCAGTGCAGATTTGCCTGCCTGTGTCTTTCCAATTCTCTCTTCTTAGGTTTTACGTCGAGGAGTGGGCCTGCTGGATCATATAGTAGCTCAATGTTTACCTTTTTAAGGCACCTCCATTCTGTTCTCATTCGTGGCCCTTTCCAAGTTACGTCCCCTTTGAAGTTGAGGGTATGCATTTCTCCACAACACTTTCAGCATTTATTGTTTGTAGTTTTCTTGCTGATGGTTATTCTGACAAGTGTGAGCTGATACCTCTCTGTGGTTGAATTCGAATGTGCCACATAATCTGTTGAAATTGAGCTTTAAGGCATGTCCTTTGCTATTTTTCAAGCTGTGATTACCCCTTAGTTCTTCAAAGTGTTCTCTTTAAGTATGTGTCATATTTTGAAATGTTTTGGCCTTTACCTCCCTCAAGACATTTTGAGGGCCTGTTTCACTTACAGTTCTGCAGTACTTGTTCCTATGAAGTGACCATTAGCACAGGCTTTAAAGCTGCTTTTGCAGGTAACTGCCAGAGGGCGGCAGCCTTTCTAGGTCCCCCACCCTGGTAACTAGGGAAAAGCCCTTGCGGCCTGTGGTGTTTCTCGGTTATAAATTAGAGTGGAGTGTGCCCGGACAAACCCACACAAGCTGATGTCTCCTTACTTTTGTTGGATTTTTACATTTAATTTTTATTTTTTATTGGAGTAATTTTCCACTGTGTACGTGGACCACTTCTACTTTGTGCATTCCTCGGTTGATGGACATTTTCATTGCTTCCAAGTGTTGGCTATGGTAAATATTGTTGGAGTGCAGGATTGCCAGGCTGTGACTTTTCGATTCTCATTTTTTCTCAGGTGATAGGCCCAGCAGTGGGTGTGATTGATTGACTGGTAGCACCGTGTTTCCCTTTTCAAAGCACCTTCTTTGTGTTTTCATTAGTGGCTCTTACCACGTCCCCCTTAGAATCGAGGGTACGCATTTCTCCACAATCGCTTCAGCATATATTGTTTGCAGCATTTATGCTAATGGCCCTTCTGGCTGCTGTGAGCTGATAGGTTTTTGTAATTTGGGTTTGCATGTCTTTGAAAATTCGTAAAACTCATCATTTTTCTCCACCGTTTTCTTTTCTGTTAAAAAAAAAGGAAACAATTGGGAGTACAATAGAACTCTTGAAATTGTGTTCTTGGAAGGTTGCCCTCTTTTGAAATTTTTGGTCGATTTTCCACTCCAGAATTTTTTTAGAAAGCAGGTGTCTTTTACCGAACTGCAAGTTTGGTGAATATTTAGTGACCTTTAGCAATGGGTTTAAATCTGCTGTTGTGGGAAGTGGCCTCAAGCAGGCAGCATATCTCCATTCCCATATCTGGGTACTAGGGCAGCAGAGCCTTTCTGGAAGTCGTGTTCCTAGTTTGTAAATTACATTGGAATGTGCATGGAGAAAGCCCCATAAGTATATGTCTCATTATTTCTTCTTGGTTTTAAATTTTTTTTTTAATTGGGGTAAAGCTTACAATATTGTTTGTCCTAGGTATACACCATCTGGTTCGTTTGTACATTATATATGTCTATTCAAGTACAGATCCTCTTCCCATGTAAAATGTTACTGACGGTTCCGCAGACCTCCCTTGCTATATGGTTGGTCTTTTTGAGATATGGATATAATATGTGTTTGTATACATATAGTAACACTAATCTTAATTTATCCATTCCCCCCACCTTTCCTTTTAGATGAGCATAGTTTGTTTTCTAAGTCTGTGAGTGTCTTTCTCTGTGGAAATATGTTCCTTTGTGTCAGTTATTAGATAACGCCTATAAGTGATATCATAGAATATAGGTCTTTTGCTTTCCGACTTACCTCATGTTTCGTGATTATCTCCAGACTCATTTGTGGTGCCTCAGAGAGCAGTGGTTCATTGTTTTCCATGGCTATTATTCCATTGTGTACATGGACCACTTCTTCTTTATCCATTCACCTGTTGTTGGACATTTTGATTGCTCCACTGTCTTGGCTATTGTGAATAAGGCTGCACTGCAGCTTTTGCGGCCTGTGTCTTCTCGATTCTTGTCTTCTCAGGTGAGAGGTCCAATGGTGCGCCTGCTGCATTGAATGGTGCCTGCAGTTTTACTTTTAAACACAGCTCCTTTCTGTTCTCATTATTGGCTGTTACCCCTTCACGTCTCACCAGCAGGTAGAGTGTACACAGTTCTCTAAAACCCCTTCAGCATTTATTGTTTGTAGACTTTTTGCTCATGTTCAGTCGACTGGTGTAAGTTGAAACTTTTTGTAGATTAGATTGCATGGGTCTAACACTCCCTGAGGTTGAGCTTTTATCCATTTTCCTTTTTTTTTAAAAGAGCGTGAGTAAAACTTAACTCTTCATACTCTCTTCTTGAAACATTTGCCTGTTTTGAATTGTTTTGTCCATTCCCTCCTTCAGCACAATTTTTTAGGGCAGGTGTCCTTTACAGCCCTGAGTCCTTGGGAATGTTAAGTGACCATTAGCTGTGAGTTTAAAGCTGTTCTTGCAGGAAACGGCCACAAGGTGGCAGCATTTCCCCTTTACCATATTTGGTTACTAGGGAAACAGAGCCTTAATGGAAGTGGTGTTGTAGGTTGTAAATTAGAATGGAATGTGCCAGGGAAAAGCCCTTTAAGTTTATGTCTCATTACTTCTTGTTCATATTTGTAGTTTACTTTTTATTTTTTATCCCAGTAAATATGATTACAATGGTTTGTTTGTTCTAGGTGTGCAAGATGTGGTTCTTTCACACATATACATGTATCTATTGTTCCTCGCATCCTTTTCCCATGTAGGTTATGACACAATGTTGAGTAGTCTTCTCCTGGTCTTCCGTACGTCTTTGGTGGTTATATATTTCACATGGTTTGTATATCTCTGTTAACCCCAATGTGGCAATGTATCCAATCCTCATCCCTTTCTATTTGGTGAACCATAAGTTTTTTAATGAATCTGTGATTGCCTTTCTCTGTGGAAATATCTTCATTGGTATCAATTTTTAAGTAACTCTTAAAAGTGATATGATAGGATATGTGTCTTTTGCTTTCTCACTTACTACACGTGGCGTGATTACGTCTAGACTCATCTATGGTGCTGCAAACGGCATTGTTTCATTTTTTTCACTAGCGAATATTCCATCTGTACATGGAGGAGTTCTTCTTTGTCCATCCATCTGTTGGTGGACCTTTTGGTTACTTCCATATCTTGGCTATTGTAATACTGTGCAGTGCAGATTTGCCTGCCTGTGTCTTTCCAATTCTCTCTTCTTAGGTTTTACGTCGAGGAGTGGGCCTGCTGGATCATATAGTAGCTCAATGTTTACCTTTTTAAGGCACCTCCATTCTGTTCTCATTCGTGGCCCTTTCCAAGTTACGTCCCCTTTGAAGTTGAGGGTATGCATTTCTCCACAACACTTTCAGCATTTATTGTTTGTAGTTTTCTTGCTGATGGTTATTCTGACAAGTGTGAGCTGATTCCTCTCTGTGGTTGAATTCGAATGTGCCACATAATCTGTTGAAATTGAGCTTTAAGGCATGTCCTTTTCTATTTTTCAAGCTGTGATTACCCCTTAGTTCTTCAAAGTGTTCTCTTTAAGTATGTGTCACATTTTGAAATGTTTTGGCCTTTACCTCCCTCAAGACATTTAAAGGGCCTGTTTCATTTACAGTTCTGCAGTACTTGTTCCTATGAAGTGACCATTAGCACAGGCTTTAAAGCTGCTTTTGCAGGTAACTGCCAGAGGGCGGCAGCCTTTCTAGGTCCCCCACCCTGGTAACTAGGGAAAAGCCCTTGCGGCCTGTGGTGTTTCTCGGTTATAAATTAGAGTGGAGTGTGCCCGGACAAACCCACACAAGCTGATGTCTCCTTACTTTTGTTGGATTTTTACATTTAATTTTTATTTTTTATTGGAGTAATTTTCCACTGTGTACGTGGACCACTTCTACTTTGTGCATTCCTTGGTTGATGGACATTTTCATTGCTTCCAAGTGTTGGCTATGGTAAATATTGTTGGAGTGCAGGATTGCCAGGCTGTGACTTTTCGATTCTCATTTTCTCAGGTGATAGGCCCAGCAGAGGGTGTAATTGATTGACTGGTAGCACCATGTTTCCCTTTTCAAAGCACCTTCTTTGTGTTTTCATTAGTGGCTCTTACCACGTCCCCCTTAGAATCGAGGGTACGCATTTCTCCACAATCGCTTCAGCATATATTGTTTGCAGCATTTATGCTAATGGCCCTTCTGGCTGCTGTGAGCTGATAGGTTTTTGTAATTTGGGTTTGCATGTCTTTGAAAATTCGTAAAACTCATCATTTTTCTCCACCGTTTTCTTTTCTGTTAAAAAAAAGGAAACAATTGGGAGTACAATAGAACTCTTGAAATTGTGTTCTTGGAAGGTTGCCCTCTTTTGAAATTTTTGGTCGATTTTCCACTCCAGAATTTTTTTAGAAAGCAGGTGTCTTTTACCGAACTGCAAGTTTGGTGAATATTTAGTGACCTTTAGCAATGGGTTTAAATCTGCTGTTGTGGGAAGTGGCCTCAAGCAGTCAGCATATCTCCATTCCCATATCTGGGTACTAGGGCAGCAGAGCCTTTCTGGAAGTCGTGTTCCTAGTTTGTAAATTACATTGGAATGTGCATGGAGAAAGCCCCATAAGTATATGTCTCATTATTTCTTCTTGGTTTTAAAATTTTTTTTTTAATTGGGGTAAAGCTTAGAATATTGTTTGTCCTAGGTGTACACCATCTGGTTCGTTTGTACATTATATATGTCTATTCAAGTACAGATCCTCTTCCCATGTAAAATGTTACTGACGGTTCCGCAGACCTCCCTTGCTATATGGTTGGTCTTTTTGAGATATGGATATAATATATGTTTGTATACATATAGTAACACTAATCTTAATTTATCCATTCCGCCCACCTTTCCTTTTAGATGAGCATAGTTTGTTTTCTAAGTCTGTGAGTGTCTTTCTCTGTGGAAATATGTTCCTTTGTGTCAGTTATTAGATAACGCCTATAAGTGATATCATAGAATATAGGTCTTTTGCTTTCCGACTTACCTCATGTTTCGTGATTATCTCCAGACTCATTTGTGGTGCCTCAGAGAGCAGTGGTTCATTGTTTTCTATGGCTATTATTCCATTGTGTACATGGACCACTTCTTCTTTATCCATTCACCTGTTGTTGGACAGTTTGATTGCTCCACTGTCTTGGCTATTGTGAATAAGGCTGCACTGCAGCTTTTGCGGCCTGTGTCTTCTCGATTCTTGTCTTCTCAGGTGAGAGGTCCAATGGTGCACCTGCTGCATTGAATGGTGCCTGCAGTTTTACTTTTAAACACAGCTCCTTTCTGTTCTCATTATTGGCTGTTACCCCTTTACGTCTCACCAGCAGGTAGAGGGTACACAGTTCCCTAAAACCCCTTCAGCATTTATTGTTTGTAGACTTTTTGCTCATGTTCAGGCGACTGGTGTAAGTTGAAACTTTTTGTAGATTAGATTGCATGGGTCTAACACTCCCTGAGGTTGAGCTTTTATCCATTTTCCTTTTTTTTAAAAGAACGTGAGTAAAACTTAACTCTTCATACTCTCTACTTGAAATATTTGCCTGTTTTGAATTTTTTTGTCCATTCCTTCCTTCAGCACAATTTTTTAGGGCAGGTGTCCTTTACAGCCCTGAGTCCTTGGGAATGTTAAGTGACCATTAGCTGTGATTTTAAAGCTGTTCTTGCAGGAAACGGCCACAAGGTGGCAGCATTTCCCCTTTACCATATTTGGTTACTAGGGAAAGAGAGCCTTAATGGAAGTGGTGTTGTAGGTTGTAAATTAGAATGGAATGTGCCAGGGAAAAGCCCTTTAAGTTTATGTCTCATTACTTCTTGTTCATATTTGTAATTTACTTTTTATTTTTTATCCCAGCAAATATGATTACAATGGTTTGTTTGTTCTAGGTGTGCAAGATGTGGTTCTTTCCCACATATACATGTATCTATTCTTCCTCGCACCCTTTTCCCATGTAGGTTATGACACAATGTTGAGTAGTCTTCTCCTGGTCTTCCGTACGTCTTTGGTGGTTATATATTTCACATGGTTTGTATATCTCTGTTAACCCCAATGTGGTAATGTATCCAATCCTCATCCCTTTCTATTTGGTGAACCATAAGTTTTTTAATGAATCTGTGATTGCCTTTCTCTGTGGAAATATCTTCATTGGTATCAATTTTTAAGTAACTCTTAAAAGTGATATGATAGGTTATGTGTCTTTTGCTTTCTCACTTACTACACGTGGCGTGATTACGTCTAGACTCATCTATGGTGCTGCAAATGGCATTGTTTCATTTTTTTCACTAGCGAATATTCCATCTGTACATGGAGGAGTTCTTCTTTGTCCATCCATCTGTTGGTGGACTTTTTGGTTACTTCCATATCTTGGCTATTGTAATACTGTGCAGTGCAGATTTGCCTGCCTGTGTCTTTCCAATTCTCTCTTCTTAGGTTTTACGTCGAGGAGTGGGCCTGCTGGATCATATAGTAGCTCGATGTTTACCTTTTTAAGGCACCTCCATTCTGTTCTCATTCGTGGCCCTTTCCAAGTTACGTCCCCTTTGAAGTTGAGGGTATGCATTTCTCCACAACACTTTCAGCATTTATTGTTTGTAGTTTTCTTGCTGATGGTTATTCTGACAAGTGTGAGCTGATACCTCTCTGTGGTTGAATTCGAATGTGCCACATAATCTGTTGAAATTGAGCTTTAAGGCATGTCCTTTGCTATTTTTCAAGCTGTGATTACCCCTTAGTTCTTCAAAGTGTTCTCTTTAAGTATGTGTCACATTTTGAAATGTTTTGGCCTTTACCTCCCTCAAGACATTTTGAGGGCCTGTTTCATTTACAGTTCTGCAGTACTTGTTCCTATGAAGTGACCATTAGCACAGGCTTTAAAGCTGCTTTTGCAGGTAACTGCCAGAGGGCGGCAGCCTTTCTATGTCCCCCACCCTGGTAACTAGGGAAAAGCCCTTGCGGCCTGTGGTGTTTCTCGGTTATAAATTAGAGTGGAGTGTGCCCGGACAAACCCACACAAGCTGATGTCTCCTTACTTTTGTTGGATTTTTACATTTAATTTTTATTTTTTATTGGAGTAAGTTTCCACTGTGTACGTGGACCACTTCTACTTTGTGCATTCCTCGGTTGATGGACATTTTCATTGCTTCCAAGTGTTGGCTATGGTAAATATTGTTGGAGTGCAGGATTGCCAGGCTGTGACTTTTCGATTCTCATTTTTTCTCAGGTGATAGGCCCAGCAGTGGGTTTGATTGATTGACTGGTAGCACCGTGTTTCCCTTTTCAAAGCACCTTCTTTGTGTTTTCATTAGTGGCTCTTACCACGTCCCCCTTAGAATCGAGGGTACGCATTTCTCCACAATCGCTTCAGCATATATTGTTTGCAGCATTTATGCTAATGGCCCTTCTGGCTGCTGTGAGCTGATAGGTTTTTGTAATTTGGGTTTGCATGTCTTTGAAAATTCGTAAAACTCATCATTTTTCTCCACCGTTTTCTTTTCTGTTAAAAAAAAAGGAAACAATTGGGAGTACAATAGAACTCTTGAAATTGTGTTCTTGGAAGGTTGCCCTCTTTTGAAATTTTTGGTCGATTTTCCACTCCAGAATTTTTTTAGAAAGCAGGTGTCTTTTACCGAACTGCAAGTTTGGTGAATATTTAGTGACCTTTAGCAATGGGTTTAAATCTGCTGTTGTGGGAAGTGGCCTCAAGCAGGCAGCATATCTCCATTCCCATATCTGGGTACTAGGGCAGCAGAGCCTTTCTGGAAGTCGTGTTCCTAGTTTGTAAATTACATTGGAATGTGCATGGAGAAAGCCCCATAAGTATATGTCTCATTATTTCTTCTTGGTTTTAAAATTTTTTTTTAATTGGGGTAAAGCTTACAATATTGTTTGTCCTAGGTATACACCATCTGGTTCGTTTGTACATTATATATGTCTATTCAAGTACAGATCCTCTTCCCATGTAAAATGTTACTGACGGTTCCGCAGACCTCCCTTGCTATATGGTTGGTCTTTTTGAGATATGGATATAATATGTGTTTGTATACATATAGTAACACTAATCTTAATTTATCCATTCCCCCCACCTTTCCTTTTAGATGAGTATAGTTTGTTTTCTAAGTCTGTGAGTGTCTTTCTCTGTGGAAATATGTTCCTTTGTGTCAGTTATTAGATAACGCCTATAAGTGATATCATAGAATATAGGTCTTTTGCTTTCCGACTTACCTCATGTTTCGTGATTATCTCCAGACTCATTTGTGGTGCCTCAGAGAGCAGTGGTTCATTGTTTTCCATGCTATTATTCCATTGTGTACATGGACCACTTCTTCTTTATCCATTCACCTGTTGTTGGACATTTTGATTGCTCCACTGTCTTGGCTATTGTGAATAAGGCTGCACTGCAGCTTTTGCGGCCTGTGTCTTCTCGATTCTTGTCTTCTCAGGTGAGAGGTCCAATGGTGCGCCTGCTGCATTGAATGGTGCCTGCAGTTTTACTTTTAAACACAGCTCCTTTCTGTTCTCATTATTGGCTGTTACCCCTTCACGTCTCACCAGCAGGTAGAGGGTACACAGTTCTCTAAAACCCTTTCAGCATTTATTGTTTGTAGACTTTTTGCTCATGTTCAGGCGACTGGTGTAAGTTGAAACTTTTTGTAGATTAGATTGCATGGGTCTAACACTCCCTGAGGTTGAGCTTTTATCCATTTTCCTTTTTTTTTAAAAGAGCGTGAGTAAAACTTAACTCTTCATACTCTCTTCTTGAAACATTTGCCTGTTTTGAATTGTTTTGTCCATTCCCTCCTTCAGCACAATTTTTTAGGGCAGGTGTCCTTTACAGCCCTGAGTCCTTGGGAAAGTTACGTGACCATTAGCTGTGAGTTTAAAGCTGTTCTTGCAGGAAACGGCCACAAGGTGGCAGCATTTCCCCTTTACCATATTTGGTTACTAGGGAAAGAGAGCCTTAATGGAAGTGGTGTTGTAGGTTGTAAATTAGAATGGAATGTGCCAGGGAAAAGCCCTTTAAGTTTATGTCTCATTACTTCTTGTTCATATTTGTAATTTACTTTTTATTTTTTATCCCAGCAAATATGATTACAATGGTTTGTTTGTTCTAGGTGTGCAAGATGTGGTTCTTTCCCACATATACATGTATCTATTCTTCCTCGCACCCTTTTCCCATGTAGGTTATGACACAATGTTGAGTAGTCTTCTCCTGGTCTTCCGTACGTCTTTGGTGGTTATATATTTCACATGGTTTGTATATCTCTGTTAACCCCAATGTGGTAATGTATCCAGTCCTCATCCCTTTCTATTTGGTGAACCATAAGTTTTTTAATGAATCTGTGATTGCCTTTCTCTGTGGAAATATCTTCATTGGTATCAATTTTTAAGTAACTCTTAAAAGTGATATGATAGGTTATGTGTCTTTTGCTTTCTCACTTACTACACGTGGCGTGATTACGTCTAGACTCATCTATGGTGCTGCAAATGGCATTGTTTCATTTTTTTCACTAGCGAATATTCCATCTGTACATGGAGGAGTTCTTCTTTGTCCATCCATCTGTTGGTGGACTTTTTGGTTACTTCCATATCTTGGCTATTGTAATACTGTGCAGTGCAGATTTGCCTGCCTGTGTCTTTCCAATTCTCTCTTCTTAGGTTTTACGTCGAGGAGTGGGCCTGCTGGATCATATAGTAGCTCAATGTTTACCTTTTTAAGGCACCTCCATTCTGTTCTCATTCGTGGCCCTTTCCAAGTTACGTCCCCTTTGAAGTTGAGGGTATGCATTTCTCCACAACACTTTCAGCATTTATTGTTTGTAGTTTTCTTGCTGATGGTTATTCTGACAAGTGTGAGCTGATACCTCTCTGTGGTTGAATTCGAATGTGCCACATAATCTGTTGAAATTGAGCTTTAAGGCATGTCCTTTTCTATTTTTCAAGCTGTGATTACCCCTTAGTTCTTCAAAGTGTTCTCTTTAAGTATGTGTCATATTTTGAAATGTTTTGGCCTTTACCTCCCTCAAGACATTTTGAGGGCCTGTTTCACTTACAGTTCTGCAGTACTTGTTCCTATGAAGTGACCATTAGCACAGGCTTTAAAGCTGCTTTTGCAGGTAACTGCCAGAGGGCGGCAGCCTTTCTAGGTCCCCCACCCTGGTAACTAGGGAAAAGCCCTTGCGGCCTGTGGTGTTTCTCGGTTATAAATTAGAGTGGAGTGTGCCCGGACAAACCCACACAAGCTGATGTCTCCTTACTTTTGTTGGATTTTTACATTTAATTTTTATTTTTTATTGGAGTAATTTTCCACTGTGTACGTGGACCACTTCTACTTTGTGCATTCCTCGGTTGATGGACATTTTCATTGCTTCCAAGTGTTGGCTATGGTAAATATTGTTGGAGTGCAGGATTGCCAGGCTGTGACTTTTCGATTCTCATTTTTTCTCAGGTGATAGGCCCAGCAGTGGGTGTGATTGATTGACTGGTAGCACCGTGTTTCCCTTTTCAAAGCACCTTGTTTGTGTTTTCATTAGTGGCTCTTACCACGTCCCCCTTAGAATCGAGGGTACGCATTTCTCCACAATCGCTTCAGCATATATTGTTTGCAGCATTTATGCTAATGGCCCTTCTGGCTGCTGTGAGCTGATAGGTTTTTGTAATTTGGGTTTGCATGTCTTTGAAAATTCGTAAAACTCATCATTTTTCTCCACCGTTTTCTTTTCTGTTAAAAAAAAAAGGAAACAATTGGGAGTACAATAGAACTCTTGAAATTGTGTTCTTGGAAGGTTGCCCTCTTTTGAAATTTTTGGTCGATTTTCCACTCCAGAATTTTTTTAGAAAGCAGGTGTCTTTTAGCGAACTGCAAGTTTGGTGAATATTTAGTGACCTTTAGCAATGGGTTTAAATCTGCTGTTGTGGGAAGTGGCCTCAAGCAGGCAGCATATCTCCATTCCCATATCTGGGTACTAGGGCAGCAGAGCCTTTCTGGAAGTCGTGTTCCTAGTTTGTAAATTACATTGGAATGTGCATGGAGAAAGCCCCATAAGTATATGTCTCATTATTTCTTCTTGGTTTTAAAATTTTTTTTTAATTGGGGTAAAGCTTACAATATTGTTTGTCCTAGGTATACACCATCTGGTTCGTTTGTACATTATATATGTCTATTCAAGTACAGATCCTCTTCCCATGTAAAATGTTACTGACGGTTCCGCAGACCTCCCTTGCTATATGGTTGGTCTTTTTGAGATATGGATATAATATGTGTTTGTATACATATAGTAACACTAATCTTAATTTATCCATTCCCCCCACCTTTCCTTTTAGATGAGTATAGTTTGTTTTCTAAGTCTGTGAGTGTCTTTCTCTGTGGAAATATGTTCCTTTGTGTCAGTTATTAGATAACGCCTATAAGTGATATCATAGAATATAGGTCTTTTGCTTTCCGACTTACCTCATGTTTCGTGATTATCTCCAGACTCATTTGTGGTGCCTCAGAGAGCAGTGGTTCATTGTTTTCCATGCTATTATTCCATTGTGTACATGGACCACTTCTTCTTTATCCATTCACCTGTTGTTGGACATTTTGATTGCTCCACTGTCTTGGCTATTGTGAATAAGGCTGCACTGCAGCTTTTGCGGCCTGTGTCTTCTCGATTCTTGTCTTCTCAGGTGAGAGGTCCAATGGTGCGCCTGCTGCATTGAATGGTGCCTGCAGTTTTACTTTTAAACACAGCTCCTTTCTGTTCTCATTATTGGCTGTTACCCCTTCACGTCTCACCAGCAGGTAGAGGGTACACAGTTCTCTAAAACCCTTTCAGCATTTATTGTTTGTAGACTTTTTGCTCATGTTCAGGCGACTGGTGTAAGTTGAAACTTTTTGTACATTAGATTGCATGGGTCTAACACTCCCTGAGGTTGAGCTTTTATCCATTTTCCTTTTTTTTTAAAAGAGCGTGAGTAAAACTTAACTCTTCATACTCTCTTCTTGAAACATTTGCCTGTTTTGAATTGTTTTGTCCATTCCCTCCTTCAGCACAATTTTTTAGGGCAGGTGTCCTTTACAGCCCTGAGTCCTTGGGAATGTTACGTGACCATTAGCTGTGAGTTTAAAGCTGTTCTTGCAGGAAACGGCCACAAGGTGGCAGCATTTCCCCTTTACCATATTTGGTTACTAGGGAAAGAGAGCCTTAATGGAAGTGGTGTTGTAGGTTGTAAATTAGAATGGAATGTGCCAGGGAAAAGCCCTTTAAGTTTATGTCTCATTACTTCTTGTTCATATTTGTAATTTACTTTTTATTTTTTATCCCAGCAAATATGATTACAATGGTTTGTTTGTTCTAGGTGTGCAAGATGTGGTTCTTTCCCACATATACATGTATCTATTCTTCCTCGCACCCTTTTCCCATGTAGGTTATGACACAATGTTGAGTAGTCTTCTCCTGGTCTTCCGTACGTCTTTGGTGGTTATATATTTCACATGGTTTGTATATCTCTGTTTAACCCCAATGTGGTAATGTATCCAATCCTCATCCCTTTCTATTTGGTGAACCATAAGTTTTTTAATGAATCTGTGATTGCCTTTCTCTGTGGAAATATCTTCATTGGTATCAATTTTTAAGTAACTCTTAAAAGTGATATGATAGGTTATGTGTCTTTTGCTTTCTCACTTACTACACGTGGCGTGATTACGTCTAGACTCATCTATGGTGCTGCAAATGGCATTGTCTCATTTTTTTCACTAGCGAATATTCCATCTGTACATGGAGGAGTTCTTCTTTGTCCATCCATCTGTTGGTGGACTTTTTGGTTACTTCCATATCTTGGCTATTGTAATACTGTGCAGTGCAGATTTGCCTGCCTGTGTCTTTCCAATTCTCTCTTCTTAGGTTTTACGTCGAGGAGTGGGCCTGCTGGATCATATAGTAGCTCAATGTTTACCTTTTTAAGGCACCTCCATTCTGTTCTCATTCGTGGCCCTTTCCAAGTTACGTCCCCTTTGAAGTTGAGGGTATGCATTTCTCCACAACACTTTCAGCATTTATTGTTTGTAGTTTTCTTGCTGATGGTTATTCTGACAAGTGTGAGCTGATACCTCTCTGTGGTTGAATTCGAATGTGCCACATAATCTGTTGAAATTGAGCTTTAAGGCATGTCCTTTGCTATTTTTCAAGCTGTGATTACCCCTTAGTTCTTCAAAGTGTTCTCTTTAAGTATGTGTCACATTTTGAAATGTTTTGGCCTTTACCTCCCTCAAGACATTTTGAGGGCCTGTTTCATTTACAGTTCTGCAGTACTTGTTCCTATGAAGTGACCATTAGCACAGGCTTTAAAGCTGCTTTTGCAGGTAACTGCCAGAGGGCGGCAGCCTTTCTATGTCCCCCACCCTGGTAACTAGGGAAAAGCCCTTGCGGCCTGTGGTGTTTCTCGGTTATAAATTAGAGTGGAGTGTGCCCGGACAAACCCACACAAGCTGATGTCTCCTTACTTTTGTTGGATTTTTACATTTAATTTTTATTTTTTATTGGAGTAAGTTTCCACTGTGTACGTGGACCACTTCTACTTTGTGCATTCCTCGGTTGATGGACATTTTCATTGCTTCCAAGTGTTGGCTATGGTAAATATTGTTGGAGTGCAGGATTGCCAGGCTGTGACTTTTCGATTCTCATTTTTTCTCAGGTGATAGGCCCAGCAGTGGGTTTGATTGATTGACTGGTAGCACCGTGTTTCCCTTTTCAAAGCACCTTCTTTGTGTTTTCATTAGTGGCTCTTACCACGTCCCCCTTAGAATCGAGGGTACGCATTTCTCCACAATCGCTTCAGCATATATTGTTTGCAGCATTTATGCTAATGGCCCTTCTGGCTGCTGTGAGCTGATAGGTTTTTGTAATTTGGGTTTGCATGTCTTTGAAAATTCGTAAAACTCATCATTTTTCTCCACCGTTTTCTTTTCTGTTAAAAAAAAAGGAAACAATTGGGAGTACAATAGAACTCTTGAAATTGTGTTCTTGGAAGGTTGCCCTCTTTTGAAATTTTTGGTCGATTTTCCACTCCAGAATTTTTTTAGAAAGCAGGTGTCTTTTACCGAACTGCAAGTTTGGTGAATATTTAGTGACCTTTAGCAATGGGTTTAAATCTGCTGTTGTGGGAAGTGGCCTCAAGCAGGCAGCATATCTCCATTCCCATATCTGGGTACTAGGGCAGCAGAGCCTTTCTGGAAGTCGTGTTCCTAGTTTGTAAATTACATTGGAATGTGCATGGAGAAAGCCCCATAAGTATATGTCTCATTATTTCTTCTTGGTTTTAAAATTTTTTTTTAATTGGGGTAAAGCTTAGAATATTGTTTGTCCTAGGTGTACACCATCTGGTTCGTTTGTACATTATATATGTCTATTCAAGTACAGATCCTCTTCCCATGTAAAATGTTACTGACGGTTCCGCAGACCTCCCTTGCTATATGGTTGGTCTTTTTGAGATATGGATACAATATGTGTTTGTATACATATAGTAACACTAATCTTAATTTATCCATTCCCCCCACCTTTCCTTTTAGATGAGCATAGTTTGTTTTCTAAGTCTGTGAGTGTCTTTCTCTGTGGAAATATGTTCCTTTGTGTCAGTTATTAGATAACGCCTATAAGTGATATCATAGAATATAGGTCTTTTGCTTTCCGACTTACCTCATGTTTCGTGATTATCTCCAGACTCATTTGTGGTGCCTCAGAGAGCAGTGGTTCATTGTTTTCCATGGCTATTATTCCATTGTGTACATGGACCACTTCTTCTTTATCCATTCACCTGTTGTTGGACATTTTGATTGCTCCACTGTCTTGGCTATTGTGAATAAGGCTGCACTGCAGCTTTTGCGGCCTGTGTCTTCTCGATTCTTGTCTTCTCAGGTGAGAGGTCCAATGGTGCGCCTGCTGCATTGAATGGTGCCTGCAGTTTTACTTTTAAACACAGCTCCTTTCTGTTCTCATTATTGGCTGTTACCCCTTCACGTCTCACCAGCAGGTAGAGGGTACACAGTTCCCTAAAACCCCTTCAGCATTTATTGTTTGTAGACTTTTTGCTCATGTTCAGGCGACTGGTGTAAGTTGAAACTTTTTGTAGATTAGATTGCATGGGTCTAACACTCCCTGAGGTTGAGCTTTTATCCATTTTCCTTTTTTTTTAAAAGAGCGTGAGTAAAACTTAACTCTTCATACTCTCTTCTTGAAACATTTGCCTGTTTTGAATTGTTTTGTCCATTCCCTCCTTCAGCACAATTTTTTAGGGCAGGTGTCCTTTACAGCCCTGAGTCCTTGGGAATGTTACGTGACCATTAGCTGTGAGTTTAAAGCTGTTCTTGCAGGAAACGGCCACAAGGTGGCAGCATTTCCCCTTTACCATATTTGGTTACTAGGGAAACAGAGCCTTAATGGAAGTGGTGTTGTAGGTTGTAAATTAGAATGGAATGTGCCAGGGAAAAGCCCTTTAAGTTTATGTCTCATTACTTCTTGTTCATATTTGTAGTTTACTTTTTATTTTTTATCCCAGTAAATATGATTACAATGGTTTGTTTGTTCTAGGTGTGCAAGATGTGGTTCTTTCACACATATACATGTATCTATTGTTCCTCGCATCCTTTTCCCATGTAGGTTATGACACAATGTTGAGTAGTCTTCTCCTGGTCTTCCGTACGTCTTTGGTGGTTATATATTTCACATGGTTTGTATATCTCTGTTAACCCCAATGTGGCAATGTATCCAATCCTCATCCCTTTCTATTTGGTGAACCATAAGTTTTTTAATGAATCTGTGATTGCCTTTCTCTGTGGAAATATCTTCATTGGTATCAATTTTTAAGTAACTCTTAAAAGTGATATGATAGGATATGTGTCTTTTGCTTTCTCACTTACTACACGTGGCGTGATTACGTCTAGACTCATCTATGGTGCTGCAAACGGCATTGTTTCATTTTTTTCACTAGCGAATATTCCATCTGTACATGGAGGAGTTCTTCTTTGTCCATCCATCTGTTGGTGGACTTTTTGGTTACTTCCATATCTTGGCTATTGTAATACTGTGCAGTGCAGATTTGCCTGCCTGTGTCTTTCCAATTCTCTCTTCTTAGGTTTTACGTCGAGGAGTGGGCCTGCTGGATCATATAGTAGCTCAATGTTTACCTTTTTAAGGCACCTCCATTCTGTTCTCATTCGTGGCCCTTTCCAAGTTACGTCCCCTTTGAAGTTGAGGGTATGCATTTCTCCACAACACTTTCAGCATTTATTGTTTGTAGTTTTCTTGCTGATGGTTATTCTGACAAGTGTGAGCTGATACCTCTCTGTGGTTGAATTCGAATGTGCCACATAATCTGTTGAAATTGAGCTTTAAGGCATGTCCTTTGCTATTTTTCAAGCTGTGATTACCCCTTAGTTCTTCAAAGTGTTCTCTTTAAGTATGTGTCACATTTTGAAATGTTTTGGCCTTTACCTCCCTCAAGACATTTTGAGGGCCTGTTTCATTTACAGTTCTGCAGTACTTGTTCCTATGAAGTGACCATTAGCACAGGCTTTAAAGCTGCTTTTGCAGGTAACTGCCAGAGGGCGGCAGCCTTTCTAGGTCCCCCACCCTGGTAACTAGGGAAAAGCCCTTGCGGCCTGTGGTGTTTCTCGGTTATAAATTAGAGTGGAGTGTGCCCGGACAAACCCACACAAGCTGATGTCTCCTTACTTTTGTTGGATTTTTACATTTAATTTTTATTTTTTATTGGAGTAAGTTTCCACTGTGTACGTGGACCACTTCTACTTTGTGCATTCCTCGGTTGATGGACATTTTCATTGCTTCCAAGTGTTGGCTATGGTAAATATTGTTGGAGTGCAGGATTGCCAGGCTGTGACTTTTCGATTCTCATTTTTTCTCAGGTGATAGGCCCAGCAGTGGGTTTGATTGATTGACTGGTAGCACCGTGTTTCCCTTTTCAAAGCACCTTCTTTGTGTTTTCATTAGTGGCTCTTACCACGTCCCCCTTAGAATCGAGGGTACGCATTTCTCCACAATCGCTTCAGCATATATTGTTTGCAGCATTTATGCTAATGGCCCTTCTGGCTGCTGTGAGCTGATAGGTTTTTGTAATTTGGGTTTGCATGTCTTTGAAAATTCGTAAAACTCATCATTTTTCTCCACCGTTTTCTTTTCTGTTAAAAAAAAAAGGAAACAATTGGGAGTACAATAGAACTCTTGAAATTGTGTTCTTGGAAGGTTGCCCTCTTTTGAAATTTTTGGTCGATTTTCCACTCCAGAATTTTTTTAGAAAGCAGGTGTCTTTTAGCGAACTGCAAGTTTGGTGAATATTTAGTGACCTTTAGCAATGGGTTTAAATCTGCTGTTGTGGGAAGTGGCCTCAAGCAGGCAGCATATCTCCATTCCCATATCTGGGTACTAGGGCAGCAGAGCCTTTCTGGAAGTCGTGTTCCTAGTTTGTAAATTACATTGGAATGTGCATGGAGAAAGCCCCATAAGTATATGTCTCATTATTTCTTCTTGGTTTTAAAATTTTTTTTTAATTGGGGTAAAGCTTACAATATTGTTTGTCCTAGGTATACACCATCTGGTTCGTTTGTACATTATATATGTCTATTCAAGTACAGATCCTCTTCCCATGTAAAATGTTACTGACGGTTCCGCAGACCTCCCTTGCTATATGGTTGGTCTTTTTGAGATATGGATATAATATGTGTTTGTATACATATAGTAACACTAATCTTAATTTATCCATTCCCCCCACCTTTCCTTTTAGATGAGCATAGTTTGTTTTCTAAGTCTGTGAGTGTCTTTCTCTGTGGAAATATGTTCCTTTGTGTCAGTTATTAGATAACGCCTATAAGTGATATCATAGAATATAGGTCTTTTGCTTTCCGACTTACCTCATGTTTCGTGATTATCTCCAGACTCATTTGTGGTGCCTCAGAGAGCAGTGGTTCATTGTTTTCCATGGCTATTATTCCATTGTGTACATGGACCACTTCTTCTTTATCCATTCACCTGTTGTTGGACATTTTGATTGCTTCACTGTCTTGGCTATTGTGAATAAGGCTGCACTGCAGCTTTTGCGGCCTGTGTCTTCTCGATTCTTGTCTTCTCAGGTGAGAGGTCCATTGGTGCGCCTGCTGGATTGAATGGTACCTCCATTTTTACTTTTAAACACAGCTCCTTTCTGTTCTCATTATTGGCTGTTACCCCTTTACGTCTCACCAGCAGGTAGAGGGTACACAGTTCCCTAAAACCCCTTCAGCATTTATTGTTTGTAGACTTTTTGCTCATGTTCAGGCGACTGGTGTAAGTTGAAACTTTTTGTAGATTAGATTGCATGGGTCTAACACTCCCTGAGGTTGAGCTTTTATCCATTTTCCTTTTTTTTTAAAAGAGCGTGAGTAAAACTTAACTCTTCATACTCTCTTCTTGAAACATTTGCCTGTTTTGAATTGTTTTGTCCATTCCCTCCTTCAGCACAATTTTTTAGGGCAGGTGTCCTTTACAGCCCTGAGTCCTTGGGAATGTTAAGTGACCATTAGCTGTGAGTTTAAAGCTGTTCTTGCAGGAAACGGCCACAAGGTGGCAGCATTTCCCCTTTACCATATTTGGTTACTAGGGAAACAGAGCCTTAATGGAAGTGGTGTTGTAGGTTGTAAATTAGAATGGAATGTGCCAGGGAAAAGCCCTTTAAGTTTATGTCTCATTACTTCTTGTTCATATTTGTAGTTTACTTTTTATTTTTTATCCCAGTAAATATGATTACAATGGTTTGTTTGTTCTAGGTGTGCAAGATGTGGTTCTTTCACACATATACATGTATCTATTGTTCCTCGCATCCTTTTCCCATGTAGGTTATGACACAATGTTGAGTAGTCTTCTCCTGGTCTTCCGTACGTCTTTGGTGGTTATATATTTCACATGGTTTGTATATCTCTGTTAACCCCAATGTGGCAATGTATCCAATCCTCATCCCTTTCTATTTGGTGAACCATAAGTTTTTTAATGAATCTGTGATTGCCTTTCTCTGTGGAAATATCTTCATTGGTATCAATTTTTAAGTAACTCTTAAAAGTGATATGATAGGATATGTGTCTTTTGCTTTCTCACTTACTACACGTGGCGTGATTACGTCTAGACTCATCTATGGTGCTGCAAACGGCATTGTTTCATTTTTTTCACTAGCGAATATTCCATCTGTACATGGAGGAGTTCTTCTTTGTCCATCCATCTGTTGGTGGACTTTTTGGTTACTTCCATATCTTGGCTATTGTAATACTGTGCAGTGCAGATTTGCCTGCCTGTGTCTTTCCAATTCTCTCTTCTTAGGTTTTACGTCGAGGAGTGGGCCTGCTGGATCATATGGTAGCTCAATGTTTACCTTTTTAAGGCACCTCCATTCTGTTCTCATTCGTGGCCCTTTCCAAGTTACGTCCCCTTTGAAGTTGAGGGTATGCATTTCTCCACAACACTTTCAGCATTTATTGTTTGTAGTTTTCTTGCTGATGGTTATTCTGACAAGTGTGAGCTGATACCTCTCTGTGGTTGAATTCGAATGTGCCACATAATCTGTTGAAATTGAGCTTTAAGGCATGTCCTTTGCTATTTTTCAAGCTGTGATTACCCCTTAGTTCTTCAAAGTGTTCTCTTTAAGTATGTGTCACATTTTGAAATGTTTTGGCCTTTACCTCCCTCAAGACATTTTGAGGGCCTGTTTCATTTACAGTTCTGCAGTACTTGTTCCTATGAAGTGACCATTAGCACAGGCTTTAAAGCTGCTTTTGCAGGTAACTGCCAGAGGGCGGCAGCCTTTCTATGTCCCCCACCCTGGTAACTAGGGAAAAGCCCTTGCGGCCTGTGGTGTTTCTCGGTTATAAATTAGAGTGGAGTGTGCCCGGACAAACCCACACAAGCTGATGTCTCCTTACTTTTGTTGGATTTTTACATTTAATTTTTATTTTTTATTGGAGTAATTTTCCACTGTGTACGTGGACCACTTCTACTTTGTGCATTCCTCGGTTGATGGACATTTTCATTGCTTCCAAGTGTTGGCTATGGTAAATATTGTTGGAGTGCAGGATTGCCAGGCTGTGACTTTTCGATTCTCATTTTTTCTCAGGTGATAGGCCCAGCAGTGGGTGTGATTGATTGACTGGTAGCACCGTGTTTCCCTTTTCAAAGCACCTTCTTTGTGTTTTCATTAGTGGCTCTTACCACGTCCCCCTTAGAATCGAGGGTACGCATTTCTCCACAATCGCTTCAGCATATATTGTTTGCAGCATTTATGCTAATGGCCCTTCTGGCTGCTGTGAGCTGATAGGTTTTTGTAATTTGGGTTTGCATGTCTTTGAAAATTCGTAAAACTCATCATTTTTCTCCACCGTTTTCTTTTCTGTTAAAAAAAAAGGAAACAATTGGGAGTACAATAGAACTCTTGAAATTGTGTTCTTGGAAGGTTGCCCTCTTTTGAAATTTTTGGTCGATTTTCCACTCCAGAATTTTTTTAGAAAGCAGGTGTCTTTTACCGAACTGCAAGTTTGGTGAATATTTAGTGACCTTTAGCAATGGGTTTAAATCTGCTGTTGTGGGAAGTGGCCTCAAGCAGGCAGCATATCTCCATTCCCATATCTGGGTACTAGGGCAGCAGAGCCTTTCTGGAAGTCGTGTTCCTAGTTTGTAAATTACATTGGAATGTGCATGGAGAAAGCCCCATAAGTATATGTCTCATTATTTCTTCTTGGTTTTAAAATTTTTTTTTAATTGGGGTAAACCTTACAATATTGTTTGTCCTAGGTATACACCATCTGGTTCGTTTGTACATTATATATGTCTATTCAAGTACAGATCCTCTTCCCATGTAAAATGTTACTGACGGTTCCGCAGACCTCCCTTGCTATATGGTTGGTCTTTTTGAGATATGGATATAATATGTGTTTGTATACATATAGTAACACTAATCTTAATTTATCCATTCCCCCCACCTTTCCTTTTAGATGAGCATAGTTTGTTTTCTAAGTCTGTGAGTGTCTTTCTCTGTGGAAATATGTTCCTTTGTGTCAGTTATTAGATAACGCCTATAAGTGATATCATAGAATATAGGTCTTTTGCTTTCCGACTTACCTCATGTTTCGTGATTATCTCCAGACTCATTTGTGGTGCCTCAGAGAGCAGTGGTTCATTGTTTTCCATGGCTATTATTCCATTGTGTACATGGACCACTTCTTCTTTATCCATTCACCTGTTGTTGGACATTTTGATTGCTTCACTGTCTTGGCTATTGTGAATAAGGCTGCACTGCAGCTTTTGCGGCCTGTGTCTTCTCGATTCTTGTCTTCTCAGGTGAGAGGTCCATTGGTGCGCCTGCTGGATTGAATGGTACCTCCATTTTTACTTTTAAACACAGCTCCTTTCTGTTCTCATTATTGGCTGTTACCCCTTTACGTCTCACCAGCAGGTAGAGGGTACACAGTTCCCTAAAACCCCTTCAGCATTTATTGTTTGTAGACTTTTTGCTCATGTTCAGGCGACTGGTGTAAGTTGAAACTTTTTGTAGATTAGATTGCATGGGTCTAACACTCCCTGAGGTTGAGCTTTTATCCATTTTCCTTTTTTTTTAAAAGAGCGTGAGTAAAACTTAACTCTTCATACTCTCTTCTTGAAACATTTGCCTGTTTTGAATTGTTTTGTCCATTCCCTCCTTCAGCACAATTTTTTAGGGCAGGTGTCCTTTACAGCCCTGAGTCCTTGGGAATGTTACGTGACCATTAGCTGTGAGTTTAAAGCTGTTCTTGCAGGAAACGGCCACAAGGTGGCAGCATTTCCCCTTTACCATATTTGGTTACTAGGGAAACAGAGCCTTAATGGAAGTGGTGTTGTAGGTTGTAAATTAGAATGGAATGTGCCAGGGAAAAGCCCTTTAAGTTTATGTCTCATTACTTCTTGTTCATATTTGTAGTTTACTTTTTATTTTTTATCCCAGTAAATATGATTACAATGGTTTGTTTGTTCTAGGTGTGCAAGATGTGGTTCTTTCACACATATACATGTATCTATTGTTCCTCGCATCCTTTTCCCATGTAGGTTATGACACAATGTTGAGTAGTCTTCTCCTGGTCTTCCGTACGTCTTTGGTGGTTATATATTTCACATGGTTTGTATATCTCTGTTAACCCCAATGTGGCAATGTATCCAATCCTCATCCCTTTCTATTTGGTGAACCATAAGTTTTTTAATGAATCTGTGATTGCCTTTCTCTGTGGAAATATCTTCATTGGTATCAATTTTTAAGTAACTCTTAAAAGTGATATGATAGGATATGTGTCTTTTGCTTTCTCACTTACTACACGTGGCGTGATTACGTCTAGACTCATCTATGGTGCTGCAAACGGCATTGTTTCATTTTTTTCACTAGCGAATATTCCATCTGTACATGGAGGAGTTCTTCTTTGTCCATCCATCTGTTGGTGGACTTTTCGGTTACTTCCATATCTTGGCTATTGTAATACTGTGCAGTGCAGATTTGCCTGCCTGTGTCTTTCCAATTCTCTCTTCTTAGGTTTTACGTCGAGGAGTGGGCCTGCTGGATCATATAGTAGCTCAATGTTTACCTTTTTAAGGCACCTCCATTCTGTTCTCATTCGTGGCCCTTTCCAAGTTACGTCCCCTTTGAAGTTGAGGGTATGCATTTCTCCACAACACTTTCAGCATTTATTGTTTGTAGTTTTCTTGCTGATGGTTATTCTGACAAGTGTGAGCTGATACCTCTCTGTGGTTGAATTCGAATGTGCCACATAATCTGTTGAAATTGAGCTTTAAGGCATGTCCTTTGCTATTTTTCAAGCTGTGATTACCCCTTAGTTCTTCAAAGTGTTCTCTTTAAGTATGTGTCACATTTTGAAATGTTTTGGCCTTTACCTCCCTCAAGACATTTTGAGGGCCTGTTTCATTTACAGTTCTGCAGTACTTGTTCCTATGAAGTGACCATTAGCACAGGCTTTAAAGCTGCTTTTGCAGGTAACTGCCAGAGGGCGGCAGCCTTTCTATGTCCCCCACCCTGGTAACTAGGGAAAAGCCCTTGCGGCCTGTGGTGTTTCTCGGTTATAAATTAGAGTGGAGTGTGCCCGGACAAACCCACACAAGCTGATGTCTCCTTACTTTTGTTGGATTTTTACATTTAATTTTTATTTTTTATTGGAGTAATTTTCCACTGTGTACGTGGACCACTTCTACTTTGTGCATTCCTCGGTTGATGGACATTTTCATTGCTTCCAAGTGTTGGCTATGGTAAATATTGTTGGAGTGCAGGATTGCCAGGCTGTGACTTTTCGATTCTCATTTTCTCAGGTGATAGGCCCAGCAGTGGGTGTGATTGATTGATTGGTAGCACCGTGTTTCCCTTTTCAAAGCACCTTCTTTGTGTTTTCATTAGTGGCTCTTACCACGTCCCCCTTAGAATCCAGGGTACGCATTTCTCCACAATCGCTTCAGCATATATTGTTTGCAGCATTTATGCTAATGGCCCTTCTGGCTGCTGTGAGCTGATAGGTTTTTGTAATTTGGGTTTGCATGTCTTTGAAAATTCGTAAAACTCATCATTTTTCTCCACCGTTTTCTTTTCTGTTAAAAAAAAGGAAACAATTGGGAGTACAATAGAACTCTTGAAATTGTGTTCTTGGAAGGTTGCCCTCTTTTGAAATTTTTGGTCGATTTTCCACTCCAGAATTTTTTTAGAAAGCAGGTGTCTTTTAGCGAACTGCAAGTTTGGTGAATATTTAGTGACCTTTAGCAATGGGTTTAAATCTGCTGTTGTGGGAAGTGGCCTCAAGCAGGCAGCATATCTCCATTCCCATATCTGGGTACTAGGGCAGCAGAGCCTTTCTGGAAGTCGTGTTCCTAGTTTGTAAATTACATTGGAATGTGCATGGAGAAAGCCCCATAAGTATATGTCTCATTATTTCTTCTTGGTTTTAAAATTTTTTTTTAATTGGGGTAAAGCTTAGAATATTGTTTGTCCTAGGTGTACACCATCTGGTTCGTTTGTACATTATATATGTCTATTCAAGTACAGATCCTCTTCCCATGTAAAATGTTACTGACGGTTCCGCAGACCTCCCTTGCTATATGGTTGGTCTTTTTGAGATATGGATATAATATGTGTTTGTATACATATAGTAACACTAATCTTAATTTATCCATTCCCCCCATCTTTCCTTTTAGATGAGTATAGTTTGTTTTCTAAGTCTGTGAGTGTCTTTCTCTGTGGAAATATGTTCCTTTGTGTCAGTTATTAGATAACGCCTATAAGTGATATCATAGAATATAGGTCTTTTGCTTTCCGACTTACCTCATGTTTCGTGATTATCTCCAGACTCATTTGTGGTGCCTCAGAGAGCAGTGGTTCATTGTTTTCCATGCTATTATTCCATTGTGTACATGGACCACTTCTTCTTTATCCATTCACCTGTTGTTGGACATTTTGATTGCTCCACTGTCTTGGCTATTGTGAATAAGGCTGCACTGCAGCTTTTGCGGCCTGTGTCTTCTCGATTCTTGTCTTCTCAGGTGAGAGGTCCAATGGTGCGCCTGCTGCATTGAATGGTGCCTGCAGTTTTACTTTTAAACACAGCTCCTTTCTGTTCTCATTATTGGCTGTTACCCCTTCACGTCTCACCAGCAGGTAGAGGGTACACAGTTCCCTAAAACCCCTTCAGCATTTATTGTTTGTAGACTTTTTGCTCATGTTCAGGCGACTGGTGTAAGTTGAAACTTTTTGTAGATTAGATTGCATGGGTCTAACACTCCCTGAGGTTGAGCTTTTATCCATTTTCCTTTTTTTTTAAAAGAGCGTGAGTAAAACTTAACTCTTCATACTCTCTTCTTGAAACATTTGCCTGTTTTGAATTGTTTTGTCCATTCCCTCCTTCAGCACAATTTTTTAGGGCAGGTGTCCTTTACAGCCCTGAGTCCTTGGGAATGTTACGTGACCATTAGCTGTGAGTTTAAAGCTGTTCTTGCAGGAAACGGCCACAAGGTGGCAGCATTTCCCCTTTACCATATTTGGTTACTAGGGAAACAGAGCCTTAATGGAAGTGGTGTTGTAGGTTGTAAATTAGAATGGAATGTGCCAGGGAAAAGCCCTTTAAGTTTATGTCTCATTACTTCTTGTTCATATTTGTAGTTTACTTTTTATTTTTTATCCCAGTAAATATGATTACAATGGTTTGTTTGTTCTAGGTGTGCAAGATGTGGTTCTTTCACACATATACATGTATCTATTGTTCCTCGCCTCCTTTTCCCATGTAGGTTATGACACAATGTTGAGTAGTCTTCTCCTGGTCTTCCGTACGTCTTTGGTGGTTATATATTTCACATGGTTTGTATATCTCTGTTAACCCCAATGTGGCAATGTATCCAATCCTCATCCCTTTCTATTTGGTGAACCATAAGTTTTTTAATGAATCTGTGATTGCCTTTCTCTGTGGAAATATCTTCATTGGTATCAATTTTTAAGTAACTCTTAAAAGTGATATGATAGGATATGTGTCTTTTGCTTTCTCACTTACTACACGTGGCGTGATTACGTCTAGACTCATCTATGGTGCTGCAAACGGCATTGTTTCATTTTTTTCACTAGCGAATATTCCATCTGTACATGGAGGAGTTCTTCTTTGTCCATCCATCTGTTGGTGGACTTTTTGGTTACTTCCATATCTTGGCTATTGTAATACTGTGCAGTGCAGATTTGCCTGCCTGTGTCTTTCCAATTCTCTCTTCTTAGGTTTTACGTCGAGGAGTGGGCCTGCTGGATCATATAGTAGCTCAATGTTTACCTTTTTAAGGCACCTGCATTCTGTTCTCATTCGTGGCCCTTTCCAAGTTACGTCCCCTTTGAAGTTGAGGGTATGCATTTCTCCACAACACTTTCAGCATTTATTGTTTGTAGTTTTCTTGCTGATGGTTATTCTGACAAGTGTGAGCTGATACCTCTCTGTGGTTGAATTCGAATGTGCCACATAATCTGTTGAAATTGAGCTTTAAGGCATGTCCTTTGCTATTTTTCAAGCTGTGATTACCCCTTAGTTCTTCAAAGTGTTCTCTTTAAGTATGTGTCACATTTTGAAATGTTTTGGCCTTTACCTCCCTCAAGACATTTTGAGGGCCTGTTTCATTTACAGTTCTGCAGTACTTGTTCCTATGAAGTGACCATTAGCACAGGCTTTAAAGCTGCTTTTGCAGGTAACTGCCAGAGGGCGGCAGCCTTTCTATGTCCCCCACCCTGGTAACTAGGGAAAAGCCCTTGCGGCCTGTGGTGTTTCTCGGTTATAAATTAGAGTGGAGTGTGCCCGGACAAACCCACACAAGCTGATGTCTCCTTACTTTTGTTGGATTTTTACATTTAATTTTTATTTTTTATTGGAGTAATTTTCCACTGTGTACGTGGACCACTTCTACTTTGTGCATTCCTCGGTTGATGGACATTTTCATTGCTTCCAAGTGTTGGCTATGGTAAATATTGTTGGAGTGCAGGATTGCCAGGCTGTGACTTTTCGATTCTCATTTTTTCTCAGGTGATAGGCCCAGCAGTGGGTGTGATTGATTGACTGGTAGCACCGTGTTTCCCTTTTCAAAGCACCTTCTTTGTGTTTTCATTAGTGGCTCTTACCACGTCCCCCTTAGAATCGAGGGTACGCATTTCTCCACAATCGCTTCAGCATATATTGTTTGCAGCATTTATGCTAATGGCCCTTCTGGCTGCTGTGAGCTGATAGGTTTTTGTAATTTGGGTTTGCATGTCTTTGAAAATTCGTAAAACTCATCATTTTTCTCCACCGTTTTCTTTTCTGTTAAAAAAAAAGGAAACAATTGGGAGTACAATAGAACTCTTGAAATTGTGTTCTTGGAAGGTTGCCCTCTTTTGAAATTTTTGGTCGATTTTCCACTCCAGAATTTTTTTAGAAAGCAGGTGTCTTTTACCGAACTGCAAGTTTGGTGAATATTTAGTGACCTTTAGCAATGGGTTTAAATCTGCTGTTGTGGGAAGTGGCCTCAAGCAGGCAGCATATCTCCATTCCCATATCTGGGTACTAGGGCAGCAGAGCCTTTCTGGAAGTCGTGTTCCTAGTTTGTAAATTACATTGGAATGTGCATGGAGAAAGCCCCATAAGTATATGTCTCATTATTTCTTCTTGGTTTTAAATTTTTTTTTTAATTGGGGTAAAGCTTAGAATATTGTTTGTCCTAGGTGTACACCATCTGGTTCGTTTGTACATTATATATGTCTATTCAAGTACAGATCCTCTTCCCATGTAAAATGTTACTGATGGTCCCGCAGACCTCCCTTGCTATATGGTTGGTCTTTTTGAGATATGGATACAATATGTGTTTGTATACATATAGTAACACTAATCTTAATTTATCCATTCCCCCCACCTTTCCTTTTAGATGAGCATAGTTTGTTTTCTAAGTCTGTGAGTGTCTTTCTCTGTGGAAATATGTTCCTTTGTGTCAGTTATTAGATAACGCCTATAAGTGATATCATAGAATATAGGTCTTTTGCTTTCCGACTTACCTCATGTTTCGTGATTATCTCCAGACTCATTTGTGGTGCCTCAGAGAGCAGTGGTTCATTGTTTTCCATGGCTATTATTCCATTGTGTACATGGACCACTTCTTCTTTATCCATTCACCTGTTGTTGGACATTTTGATTGCTCCACTGTCTTGGCTATTGTGAATAAGGCTGCACTGCAGCTTTTGCGGCCTGTGTCTTCTCGATTCTTGTCTTCTCAGGTGAGAGGTCCAATGGTGCGCCTGCTGCATTGAATGGTGCCTGCAGTTTTACTTTTAAACACAGCTCCTTTCTGTTCTCATTATTGGCTGTTACCCCTTCACGTCTCACCAGCAGGTAGAGGGTACACAGTTCCCTAAAACCCCTTCAGCATTTATTGTTTGTAGACTTTTTGCTCATGTTCAGGCGACTGGTGTAAGTTGAAACTTTTTGTAGATTAGATTGCATGGGTCTAACACTCCCTGAGGTTGAGCTTTTATCCATTTTCCTTTTTTTTTAAAAGAGCGTGAGTAAAACTTAACTCTTCATACTCTCTTCTTGAAACATTTGCCTGTTTTGAATTGTTTTGTCCATTCCCTCCTTCAGCACAATTTTTTAGGGCAGGTGTCCTTTACAGCCCTGAGTCCTTGGGAATGTTAAGTGACCATTCGCTGTGAGTTTAAAGCTGTTCTTGCAGGAAACGGCCACAAGGTGGCAGCATTTCCCGTTTACCATATTTGGTTACTAGGGAAACAGAGCCTTAATGGAAGTGGTGTTGTAGGTTGTAAATTAGAATGGAATGTGCCAGGGAAAAGCCCTTTAAGTTTATGTCTCATTACTTCTTGTTCATATTTGTAGTTTACTTTTTATTTTTTATCCCAGTAAATATGATTACAATGGTTTGTTTGTTCTAGGTGTGCAAGATGTGGTTCTTTCACACATATACATGTATCTATTGTTCCTCGCCTCCTTTTCCCATGTAGGTTATGACACAATGTTGAGTAGTCTTCTCCTGGTCTTCCGTACGTCTTTGGTGGTTATATATTTCACATGGTTTGTATATCTCTGTTAACCCCAATGTGGCAATGTATCCAATCCTCATCCCTTTCTATTTGGTGAACCATAAGTTTTTTAATGAATCTGTGATTGCCTTTCTCTGTGGAAATATCTTCATTGGTATCAATTTTTAAGTAACTCTTAAAAGTGATATGATAGGATATGTGTCGTTTGCTTTCTCACTTACTACACGTGGCGTGATTACGTCTAGACTCATCTATGGTGCTGCAAACGGCATTGTTTCTTTTTTTCACTAGCGAATATTCCATCTGTACATGGAGGAGTTCTTCTTTGTCCATCCATCTGTTGGTGGACTTTTTGGTTACTTCCATATCTTGGCTATTGTAATACTGTGCAGTGCAGATTTGCCTGCCTGTGTCTTTCCAATTCTCTCTTCTTAGGTTTTACGTCGAGGAGTGGGCCTGCTGGATCATATAGTAGCTCAATGTTTACCTTTTTAAGGCACCTCCATTCTGTTCTCATTCGTGGCCCTTTCCAAGTTACGTCCCCTTTGAAGTTGAGGGTATGCATTTCTCCACAACACTTTCAGCATTTATTGTTTGTAGTTTTCTTGCTGATGGTTATTCTGACAAGTGTGAGCTGATACCTCTCTGTGGTTGAATTCGAATGTGCCACATAATCTGTTGAAATTGAGCTTTAAGGCATGTCCTTTGCTATTTTTCAAGCTGTGATTACCCCTTAGTTCTTCAAAGTGTTCTCTTTAAGTATGTGTCACATTTTGAAATGTTTTGGCCTTTACCTCCCTCAAGACATTTTGAGGGCCTGTTTCATTTACAGTTCTGCAGTACTTGTTCCTATGAAGTGACCATTAGCACAGGCTTTAAAGCTGCTTTTGCAGGTAACTGCCAGAGGGCGGCAGCCTTTCTATGTCCCCCACCCTGGTAACTAGGGAAAAGCCCTTGCGGCCTGTGGTGTTTCTCGGTTATAAATTAGAGTGGAGTGTGCCCGGACAAACCCACACAAGCTGATGTCTCCTTACTTTTGTTGGATTTTTACATTTAATTTTTATTTTTTATTGGAGTAATTTTCCACTGTGTACGTGGACCACTTCTACTTTGTGCATTCCTCGGTTGATGGACATTTTCATTGCTTCCAAGTGTTGGCTATGGTAAATATTGTTGGAGTGCAGGATTGCCAGGCTGTGACTTTTCGATTCTCATTTTTTCTCAGGTGATAGGCCCAGCAGTGGGTGTGATTGATTGACTGGTAGCACCGTGTTTCCCTTTTCAAAGCACCTTCTTTGTGTTTTCATTAGTGGCTCTTACCACGTCCCCCTTAGAATCGAGGGTACGCATTTCTCCACAATCGCTTCAGCATATATTGTTTGCAGCATTTATGCTAATGGCCCTTCTGGCTGCTGTGAGCTGATAGGTTTTTGTAATTTGGGTTTGCATGTCTTTGAAAATTCGTAAAACTCATCATTTTTCTCCACCGTTTTCTTTTCTGTTAAAAAAAAAGGAAACAATTGGGAGTACAATAGAACTCTTGAAATTGTGTTCTTGGAAGGTTGCCCTCTTTTGAAATTTTTGGTCGATTTTCCACTCCAGAATTTTTTTAGAAAGCAGGTGTCTTTTACCGAACTGCAAGTTTGGTGAATATTTAGTGACCTTTAGCAATGGGTTTAAATCTGCTGTTGTGGGAAGTGGCCTCAAGCAGGCAGCATATCTCCATTCCCATATCTGGGTACTAGGGCAGCAGAGCCTTTCTGGAAGTCGTGTTCCTAGTTTGTAAATTACATTGGAATGTGCATGGAGAAAGCCCCATAAGTATATGTCTCATTATTTCTTCTTGGTTTTAAAATTTTTTTTTAATTGGGGTAAAGCTTAGAATATTGTTTGTCCTAGGTGTACACCATCTGGTTCGTTTGTACATTATATATGTCTATTCAAGTACAGATCCTCTTCCCATGTAAAATGTTACTGACGGTTCCGCAGACCTCCCTTGCTATATGGTTGGTCTTTTTGAGATATGGATACAATATGTGTTTGTATACATATAGTAACACTAATCTTAATTTATCCATTCCCCCCACCTTTCCTTTTAGATGAGCATAGTTTGTTTTCTAAGTCTGTGAGTGTCTTTCTCTGTGGAAATATGTTCCTTTGTGTCAGTTATTAGATAACGCCTATAAGTGATATCATAGAATATAGGTCTTTTGCTTTCCGACTTACCTCATGTTTCGTGATTATCTCCAGACTCATTTGTGGTGCCTCAGAGAGCAGTGGTTCATTGTTTTCCATGGCTATTATTCCATTGTGTACATGGACCACTTCTTCTTTATCCATTCACCTGTTGTTGGACATTTTGATTGCTCCACTGTCTTGGCTATTGTGAATAAGGCTGCACTGCAGCTTTTGCGGCCTGTGTCTTCTCGATTCTTGTCTTCTCAGGTGAGAGGTCCAATGGTGCGCCTGCTGCATTGAATGGTGCCTGCAGTTTTACTTTTAAACACAGCTCCTTTCTGTTCTCATTATTGGCTGTTACCCCTTCACGTCTCACCAGCAGGTAGAGGGTACACAGTTCCCTAAAACCCCTTCAGCATTTATTGTTTGTAGACTTTTTGCTCATGTTCAGGCGACTGGTGTAAGTTGAAACTTTTTGTAGATTAGATTGCATGGGTCTAACACTCCCTGAGGTTGAGCTTTTATCCATTTTCCTTTTTTTTTAAAAGAGCGTGAGTAAAACTTAACTCTTCATACTCTCTTCTTGAAACATTTGCCTGTTTTGAATTGTTTTGTCCATTCCCTCCTTCAGCACAATTTTTTAGGGCAGGTGTCCTTTACAGCCCTGAGTCCTTGGGAATGTTACGTGACCATTCGCTGTGAGTTTAAAGCTGTTCTTGCAGGAAACGGCCACAAGGTGGCAGCATTTCCCCTTTACCATATTTGGTTACTAGGGAAACAGAGCCTTAATGGAAGTGGTGTTGTAGGTTGTAAATTAGAATGGAATGTGCCAGGGAAAAGCCCTTTAAGTTTATGTCTCATTACTTCTTGTTCATATTTGTAGTTTACTTTTTATTTTTTATCCCAGTAAATATGATTACAATGGTTTGTTTGTTCTAGGTGTGCAAGATGTGGTTCTTTCACACATATACATGTATCTATTGTTCCTCGCCTCCTTTTCCCATGTAGGTTATGACACAATGTTGAGTAGTCTTCTCCTGGTCTTCCGTACGTCTTTGGTGGTTATATATTTCACATGGTTTGTATATCTCTGTTAACCCCAATGTGGCAATGTATCCAATCCTCATCCCTTTCTATTTGGTGAACCATAAGTTTTTTAATGAATCTGTGATTGCCTTTCTCTGTGGAAATATCTTCATTGGTATCAATTTTTAAGTAACTCTTAAAAGTGATATGATAGGATATGTGTCGTTTGCTTTCTCACTTACTACACGTGGCGTGATTACGTCTAGACTCATCTATGGTGCTGCAAACGGCATTGTTTCATTTTTTTCACTAGCGAATATTCCATCTGTACATGGAGGAGTTCTTCTTTGTCCATCCATCTGTTGGTGGACTTTTTGGTTACTTCCATATCTTGGCTATTGTAATACTGTGCAGTGCAGATTTGCCTGCCTGTGTCTTTCCAATTCTCTCTTCTTAGGTTTTACGTCGAGGAGTGGGCCTGCTGGATCATATAGTAGCTCAATGTTTACCTTTTTAAGGCACCTCCATTCTGTTCTCATTCGTGGCCCTTTCCAAGTTACGTCCCCTTTGAAGTTGAGGGTATGCATTTCTCCACAACACTTTCAGCATTTATTGTTTGTAGTTTTCTTGCTGATGGTTATTCTGACAAGTGTGAGCTGATACCTCTCTGTGGTTGAATTCGAATGTGCCACATAATCTGTTGAAATTGAGCTTTAAGGCATGTCCTTTGCTATTTTTCAAGCTGTGATTACCCCTTAGTTCTTCAAAGTGTTCTCTTTAAGTATGTGTCACATTTTGAAATGTTTTGGCCTTTACCTCCCTCAAGACATTTTGAGGGCCTGTTTCATTTACAGTTCTGCAGTACTTGTTCCTATGAAGTGACCATTAGCACAGGCTTTAAAGCTGCTTTTGCAGGTAACTGCCAGAGGGCGGCAGCCTTTCTATGTCCCCCACCCTGGTAACTAGGGAAAAGCCCTTGCGGCCTGTGGTGTTTCTCGGTTATAAATTAGAGTGGAGTGTGCCCGGACAAACCCACACAAGCTGATGTCTCCTTACTTTTGTTGGATTTTTACATTTAATTTTTATTTTTTATTGGAGTAATTTTCCACTGTGTACGTGGACCACTTCTACTTTGTGCATTCCTCGGTTGATGGACATTTTCATTGCTTCCAAGTGTTGGCTATGGTAAATATTGTTGGAGTGCAGGATTGCCAGGCTGTGACTTTTCGATTCTCATTTTTTCTCAGGTGATAGGCCCAGCAGTGGGTGTGATTGATTGACTGGTAGCACCGTGTTTCCCTTTTCAAAGCACCTTCTTTGTGTTTTCATTAGTGGCTCTTACCACGTCCCCCTTAGAATCGAGGGTACGCATTTCTCCACAATCGCTTCAGCATATATTGTTTGCAGCATTTATGCTAATGGCCCTTCTGGCTGCTGTGAGCTGATAGGTTTTTGTAATTTGGGTTTGCATGTCTTTGAAAATTCGTAAAACTCATCATTTTTCTCCACCGTTTTCTTTTCTGTTAAAAAAAAAGGAAACAATTGGGAGTACAATAGAACTCTTGAAATTGTGTTCTTGGAAGGTTGCCCTCTTTTGAAATTTTTGGTCGATTTTCCACTCCAGAATTTTTTTAGAAAGCAGGTGTCTTTTAGCGAACTGCAAGTTTGGTGAATATTTAGTGACCTTTAGCAATGGGTTTAAATCTGCTGTTGTGGGAAGTGGCCTCAAGCAGGCAGCATATCTCCATTCCCATATCTGGGTACTAGGGCAGCAGAGCCTTTCTGGAAGTCGTGTTCCTAGTTTGTAAATTACATTGGAATGTGCATGGAGAAAGCCCCATAAGTATATGTCTCATTATTTCTTCTTGGTTTTAAAATTTTTTTTTAATTGGGGTAAAGCTTAGAATATTGTTTGTCCTAGGTGTACACCATCTGGTTCGTTTGTACATTATATATGTCTATTCAAGTACAGATCCTCTTCCCATGTAAAATGTTACTGACGGTTCCGCAGACCTCCCTTGCTATATGGTTGGTCTTTTTGAGATATGGATACAATATGTGTTTGTATACATATAGTAACACTAATCTTAATTTATCCATTCCCCCCACCTTTCCTTTTAGATGAGCATAGTTTGTTTTCTAAGTCTGTGAGTGTCTTTCTCTGTGGAAATATGTTCCTTTGTGTCAGTTATTAGATAACGCCTATAAGTGATATCATAGAATATAGGTCTTTTGCTTTCCGACTTACCTCATGTTTCGTGATTATCTCCAGACTCATTTGTGGTGCCTCAGAGAGCAGTGGTTCATTGTTTTCCATGGCTATTATTCCATTGTGTACATGGACCACTTCTTCTTTATCCATTCACCTGTTGTTGGACATTTTGATTGCTCCACTGTCTTGGCTATTGTGAATAAGGCTGCACTGCAGCTTTTGCGGCCTGTGTCTTCTCGATTCTTGTCTTCTCAGGTGAGAGGTCCAATGGTGCGCCTGCTGCATTGAATGGTGCCTGCAGTTTTACTTTTAAACACAGCTCCTTTCTGTTCTCATTATTGGCTGTTACCCCTTCACGTCTCACCAGCAGGTAGAGGGTACACAGTTCCCTAAAACCCCTTCAGCATTTATTGTTTGTAGACTTTTTGCTCATGTTCAGGCGACTGGTGTAAGTTGAAACTTTTTGTAGATTAGATTGCATGGGTCTAACACTCCCTGAGGTTGAGCTTTTATCCATTTTCCTTTTTTTTTAAAAGAGCGTGAGTAAAACTTAACTCTTCATACTCTCTTCTTGAAACATTTGCCTGTTTTGAATTGTTTTGTCCATTCCCTCCTTCAGCACAATTTTTTAGGGCAGGTGTCCTTTACAGCCCTGAGTCCTTGGGAATGTTAAGTGACCATTAGCTGTGAGTTTAAAGCTGTTCTTGCAGGAAACGGCCACAAGGTGGCAGCATTTCCCCTTTACCATATTTGGTTACTAGGGAAACAGAGCCTTAATGGAAGTGGTGTTGTAGGTTGTAAATTAGAATGGAATGTGCCAGGGAAAAGCCCTTTAAGTTTATGTCTCATTACTTCTTGTTCATATTTGTAGTTTACTTTTTATTTTTTATCCCAGTAAATATGATTACAATGGTTTGTTTGTTCTAGGTGTGCAAGATGTGGTTCTTTCACACATATACATGTATCTATTGTTCCTCGCCTCCTTTTCCCATGTAGGTTATGACACAATGTTGAGTAGTCTTCTCCTGGTCTTCCGTACGTCTTTGGTGGTTATATATTTCACATGGTTTGTATATCTCTGTTAACCCCAATGTGGCAATGTATCCAATCCTCATCCCTTTCTATTTGGTGAACCATAAGTTTTTTAATGAATCTGTGATTGCCTTTCTCTGTGGAAATATCTTCATTGGTATCAATTTTTAAGTAACTCTTAAAAGTGATATGATAGGATATGTGTCTTTTGCTTTCTCACTTACTACACGTGGCGTGATTACGTCTAGACTCATCTATGGTGCTGCAAACGGCATTGTTTCATTTTTTTCACTAGCGAATATTCCATCTGTACATGGAGGAGTTCTTCTTTGTCCATCCATCTGTTGGTGGACTTTTTGGTTACTTCCATATCTTGGCTATTGTAATACTGTGCAGTGCAGATTTGCCTGCCTGTGTCTTTCCAATTCTCTCTTCTTAGGTTTTACGTCGAGGAGTGGGCCTGCTGGATCATATAGTAGCTCAATGTTTACCTTTTTAAGGCACCTCCATTCTGTTCTCATTCGTGGCCCTTTCCAAGTTACGTCCCCTTTGAAGTTGAGGGTATGCATTTCTCCACAACACTTTCAGCATTTATTGTTTGTAGTTTTCTTGCTGATGGTTATTCTGACAAGTGTGAGCTGATACCTCTCTGTGGTTGAATTCGAATGTGCCACATAATCTGTTGAAATTGAGCTTTAAGGCATGTCCTTTGCTATTTTTCAAGCTGTGATTACCCCTTAGTTCTTCAAAGTGTTCTCTTTAAGTATGTGTCACATTTTGAAATGTTTTGGCCTTTACCTCCCTCAAGACATTTTGAGGGCCTGTTTCATTTACAGTTCTGCAGTACTTGTTCCTATGAAGTGACCATTAGCACAGGCTTTAAAGCTGCTTTTGCAGGTAACTGCCAGAGGGCGGCAGCCTTTCTATGTCCCCCACCCTGGTAACTAGGGAAAAGCCCTTGCGGCCTGTGGTGTTTCTCGGTTATAAATTAGAGTGGAGTGTGCCCGGACAAACCCACACAAGCTGATGTCTCCTTACTTTTGTTGGATTTTTACATTTAATTTTTATTTTTTATTGGAGTAATTTTCCACTGTGTACGTGGACCACTTCTACTTTGTGCATTCCTCGGTTGATGGACATTTTCATTGCTTCCAAGTGTTGGCTATGGTAAATATTGTTGGAGTGCAGGATTGCCAGGCTGTGACTTTTCGATTCTCATTTTTTCTCAGGTGATAGGCCCAGCAGTGGGTGTGATTGATTGACTGGTAGCACCGTGTTTCCCTTTTCAAAGCACCTTCTTTGTGTTTTCATTAGTGGCTCTTACCACGTCCCCCTTAGAATCGAGGGTACGCATTTCTCCACAATCGCTTCAGCATATATTGTTTGCAGCATTTATGCTAATGGCCCTTCTGGCTGCTGTGAGCTGATAGGTTTTTGTAATTTGGGTTTGCATGTCTTTGAAAATTCGTAAAACTCATCATTTTTCTCCACCGTTTTCTTTTCTGTTAAAAAAAAGGAAACAATTGGGAGTACAATAGAACTCTTGAAATTGTGTTCTTGGAAGGTTGCCCTCTTTTGAAATTTTTGGTCGATTTTCCACTCCAGAATTTTTTTAGAAAGCAGGTGTCTTTTACCGAACTGCAAGTTTGGTGAATATTTAGTGACCTTTAGCAATGGGTTTAAATCTGCTGTTGTGGGAAGTGGCCTCAAGCAGGCAGCATATCTCCATTCCCATATCTGGGTACTAGGGCAGCAGAGCCTTTCTGGAAGTCGTGTTCCTAGTTTGTAAATTACATTGGAATGTGCATGGAGAAAGCCCCATAAGTATATGTCTCATTATTTCTTCTTGGTTTTAAAATTTTTTTTTAATTGGGGTAAAGCTTAGAATATTGTTTGTCCTAGGTGTACACCATCTGGTTCGTTTGTACATTATATATGTCTATTCAAGTACAGATCCTCTTCCCATGTAAAATGTTACTGACGGTTCCGCAGACCTCCCTTGCTATATGGTTGGTCTTTTTGAGATATGGATACAATATGTGTTTGTATACATATAGTAACACTAATCTTAATTTATCCATTCCCCCCACCTTTCCTTTTAGATGAGCATAGTTTGTTTTCTAAGTCTGTGAGTGTCTTTCTCTGTGGAAATATGTTCCTTTGTGTCAGTTATTAGATAACGCCTATAAGTGATATCATAGAATATAGGTCTTTTGCTTTCCGACTTACCTCATGTTTCGTGATTATCTCCAGACTCATTTGTGGTGCCTCAGAGAGCAGTGGTTCATTGTTTTCCATGGCTATTATTCCATTGTGTACATGGACCACTTCTTCTTTATCCATTCACCTGTTGTTGGACATTTTGATTGCTCCACTGTCTTGGCTATTGTGAATAAGGCTGCACTGCAGCTTTTGCGGCCTGTGTCTTCTCGATTCTTGTCTTCTCAGGTGAGAGGTCCAATGGTGCGCCTGCTGCATTGAATGGTGCCTGCAGTTTTACTTTTAAACACAGCTCCTTTCTGTTCTCATTATTGGCTGTTACCCCTTTACGTCTCACCAGCAGGTAGAGGGTACACAGTTCCCTAAAACCCCTTCAGCATTTATTGTTTGTAGACTTTTTGCTCATGTTCAGGCGACTGGTGTAAGTTGAAACTTTTTGTAGATTAGATTGCATGGGTCTAACACTCCCTGAGGTTGAGCTTTTATCCATTTTCCTTTTTTTTTAAAAGAGCGTGAGTAAAACTTAACTCTTCATAGTCTCTTCTTGAAACATTTGCCTGTTTTGAATTGTTTTTTCCATTACCTCCTTCAGCACAATTTTTTAGGGCAGGTGTCCTTTACAGCCCTGAGTCCTTGGGAATGTTACGTGACCATTCGCTGTGAGTTTAAAGCTGTTCTTGCAGGAAACGGCCACAAGGTGGCAGCATTTCCCCTTTACCATATTTGGTTACTAGGGAAACAGAGCCTTAATGGAAGTGGTGTTGTAGGTTGTAAATTAGAATGGAATGTGCCAGGGAAAAGCCCTTTAAGTTTATGTCTCATTACTTCTTGTTCATATTTGTAGTTTACTTTTTATTTTTTATCCCAGTAAATATGATTACAATGGTTTGTTTGTTCTAGGTGTGCAAGATGTGGTTCTTTCACACATATACATGTATCTATTGTTCCTCGCCTCCTTTTCCCATGTAGGTTATGACACAATGTTGAGTAGTCTTCTCCTGGTCTTCCGTACGTCTTTGGTGGTTATATATTTCACATGGTTTGTATATCTCTGTTAACCCCAATGTGGCAATGTATCCAATCCTCATCCCTTTCTATTTGGTGAACCATAAGTTTTTTAATGAATCTGTGATTGCCTTTCTCTGTGGAAATATCTTCATTGGTATCAATTTTTAAGTAACTCTTAAAAGTGATATGATAGGATATGTGTCTTTTGCTTTCTCACTTACTACACGTGGCGTGATTACGTCTAGACTCATCTATGGTGCTGCAAACGGCATTGTTTCATTTTTTTCACTAGCGAATATTCCATCTGTACATGGAGGAGTTCTTCTTTGTCCATCCATCTGTTGGTGGACTTTTTGGTTACTTCCATATCTTGGCTATTGTAATACTGTGCAGTGCAGATTTGCCTGCCTGTGTCTTTCCAATTCTCTCTTCTTAGGTTTTACGTCGAGGAGTGGGCCTGCTGGATCATATAGTAGCTCAATGTTTACCTTTTTAAGGCACCTCCATTCTGTTCTCATTCGTGGCCCTTTCCAAGTTACGTCCCCTTTGAAGTTGAGGGTATGCATTTCTCCACAACACTTTCAGCATTTATTGTTTGTAGTTTTCTCGCTGATGGTTATTCTGACAAGTGTGAGCTGATACCTCTCTGTGGTTGAATTCGAATGTGCCACATAATCTGTTGAAATTGAGCTTTAAGGCATGTCCTTTGCTATTTTTCAAGCTGTGATTACCCCTTAGTTCTTCAAAGTGTTCTCTTTAAGTATGTGTCACATTTTGAAATGTTTTGGCCTTTACCTCCCTCAAGACATTTAGAGGGCCTGTTTCATTTACAGTTCTGCAGTACTTGTTCCTATGAAGTGACCATTAGCACAGGCTTTAAAGCTGCTTTTGCAGGTAACTGCCAGAGGGCGGCAGCCTTTCTATGTCCCCCACCCTGGTAACTAGGGAAAAGCCCTTGCGGCCTGTGGTGTTTCTCGGTTATAAATTAGAGTGGAGTGTGCCCGGACAAACCCACACAAGCTGATGTCTCCTTACTTTTGTTGGATTTTTACATTTAATTTTTATTTTTTATTGGAGTAATTTTCCACTGTGTACGTGGACCACTTCTACTTTGTGCATTCCTCGGTTGATGGACATTTTCATTGCTTCCAAGTGTTGGCTATGGTAAATATTGTTGGAGTGCAGGATTGCCAGGCTGTGACTTTTCGATTCTCATTTTTTCTCAGGTGATAGGCCCAGCAGTGGGTGTGATTGATTGACTGGTAGCACCGTGTTTCCCTTTTCAAAGCACCTTCTTTGTGTTTTCATTAGTGGCTCTTACCACGTCCCCCTTAGAATCGAGGGTACGCATTTCTCCACAATCGCTTCAGCATATATTGTTTGCAGCATTTATGCTAATGGCCCTTCTGGCTGCTGTGAGCTGATAGGTTTTTGTAATTTGGGTTTGCATGTCTTTGAAAATTCGTAAAACTCATCATTTTTCTCCACCGTTTTCTTTTCTGTTAAAAAAAAGGAAACAATTGGGAGTACAATAGAACTCTTGAAATTGTGTTCTTGGAAGGTTGCCCTCTTTTGAAATTTTTGGTCGATTTTCCACTCCAGAATTTTTTTAGAAAGCAGGTGTCTTTTAGCGAACTGCAAGTTTGGTGAATATTTAGTGACCTTTAGCAATGGGTTTAAATCTGCTGTTGTGGGAAGTGGCCTCAAGCAGGCAGCATATCTCCATTCCCATATCTGGGTACTAGGGCAGCAGAGCCTTTCTGGAAGTCGTGTTCCTAGTTTGTAAATTACATTGGAATGTGCATGGAGAAAGCCCCATAAGTATATGTCTCATTATTTCTTCTTGGTTTTAAAATTTTTTTTTAATTGGGGTAAAGCTTAGAATATTGTTTGTCCTAGGTGTACACCATCTGGTTCGTTTGTACATTATATATGTCTATTCAAGTACAGATCCTCTTCCCATGTAAAATGTTACTGACGGTTCCGCAGACCTCCCTTGCTATATGGTTGGTCTTTTTGAGATATGGATATAATATGTGTTTGTATACATATAGTAACACTAATCTTAATTTATCCATTCCCCCCACCTTTCCTTTTAGATGAGCATAGTTTGTTTTCTAAGTCTGTGAGTGTCTTTCTCTGTGGAAATATGTTCCTTTGTGTCAGTTATTAGATAACGCCTATAAGTGATATCATAGAATATAGGTCTTTTGCTTTCCGACTTACCTCATGTTTCGTGATTATCTCCAGACTCATTTGAGGTGCCTCAGAGAGCAGTGGTTCATTGTTTTCCATGGCTATTATTCCATTGTGTACATGGACCACTTCTTCTTTATCCATTCACCTGTTGTTGGACATTTTGATTGCTCCACTGTCTTGGCTATTGTGAATAAGGCTGCACTGCAGCTTTTGCGGCCTGTGTCTTCTCGATTCTTGTCTTCTCAGGTGAGAGGTCCAATGGTGCGCCTGCTGCATTGAATGGTGCCTGCAGTTTTACTTTTAAACACAGCTCCTTTCTGTTCTCATTATTGGCTGTTACCCCTTTACGTCTCACCAGCAGGTAGAGGGTACACAGTTCCCTAAAACCCCTTCAGCATTTATTGTTTGTAGACTTTTTGCTCATGTTCAGGCGACTGGTGTAAGTTGAAACTTTTTGTAGATTAGATTGCATGGGTCTAACACTCCCTGAGGTTGAGCTTTTATCCATTTTCCTTTTTTTTTAAAAGAGCGTGAGTAAAACTTAACTCTTCATACTCTCTTCTTGAAACATTTGCCTGTTTTGAATTGTTTTGTCCATTCCCTCCTTCAGCACAATTTTTTAGGGCAGGTGTCCTTTACAGCCCTGAGTCCTTGGGAATGTTACGTGACCATTAGCTGTGAGTTTAAAGCTGTTCTTGCAGGAAACGGCCACAAGGTGGCAGCATTTCCCCTTTACCATATTTGGTTACTAGGGAAACAGAGCCTTAATGGAAGTGGTGTTGTAGGTTGTAAATTAGAATGGAATGTGCCAGGGAAAAGCCCTTTAAGTTTATGTCTCATTACTTCTTGTTCATATTTGTAGTTTACTTTTTATTTTTTATCCCAGTAAATATGATTACAATGGTTTGTTTGTTCTAGGTGTGCAAGATGTGGTTCTTTCACACATATACATGTATCTATTGTTCCTCGCCTCCTTTTCCCATGTAGGTTATGACACAATGTTGAGTAGTCTTCTCCTGGTCTTCCGTACGTCTTTGGTGGTTATATATTTCACATGGTTTGTATATCTCTGTTAACCCCAATGTGGCAATGTATCCAATCCTCATCCCTTTCTATTTGGTGAACCATAAGTTTTTTAATGAATCTGTGATTGCCTTTCTCTGTGGAAATATCTTCATTGGTATCAATTTTTAAGTAACTCTTAAAAGTGATATGATAGGATATGTGTCTTTTGCTTTCTCACTTACTACACGTGGCGTGATTACGTCTAGACTCATCTATGGTGCTGCAAACGGCATTGTTTCATTTTTTTCACTAGCGAATATTCCATCTGTACATGGAGGAGTTCTTCTTTGTCCATCCATCTGTTGGTGGACTTTTTGGTTACTTCCATATCTTGGCTATTGTAATACTGTGCAGTGCAGATTTGCCTGCCTGTGTCTTTCCAATTCTCTCTTCTTAGGTTTTACGTCGAGGAGTGGGCCTGCTGGATCATATAGTAGCTCAATGTTTACCTTTTTAAGGCACCTCCATTCTGTTCTCATTCGTGGCCCTTTCCAAGTTACGTCCCCTTTGAAGTTGAGGGTATGCATTTCTCCACAACACTTTCAGCATTTATTGTTTGTAGTTTTCTTGCTGATGGTTATTCTGACAAGTGTGAGCTGATACCTCTCTGTGGTTGAATTCGAATGTGCCACATAATCTGTTGAAATTGAGCTTTAAGGCATGTCCTTTGCTATTTTTCAAGCTGTGATTACCCCTTAGTTCTTCAAAGTGTTCTCTTTAAGTATGTGTCACATTTTGAAATGTTTTGGCCTTTACCTCCCTCAAGACATTTTGAGGGCCTGTTTCATTTACAGTTCTGCAGTACTTGTTCCTATGAAGTGACCATTAGCACAGGCTTTAAAGCTGCTTTTGCAGGTAACTGCCAGAGGGCGGCAGCCTTTCTATGTCCCCCACCCTGGTAACTAGGGAAAAGCCCTTGCGGCCTGTGGTGTTTCTCGGTTATAAATTAGAGTGGAGTGTGCCCGGACAAACCCACACAAGCTGATGTCTCCTTACTTTTGTTGGATTTTTACATTTAATTTTTATTTTTTATTGGAGTAATTTTCCACTGTGTACGTGGACCACTTCTACTTTGTGCATTCCTCGGTTGATGGACATTTTCATTGCTTCCAAGTGTTGGCTATGGTAAATATTGTTGGAGTGCAGGATTGCCAGGCTGTGACTTTTCGATTCTCATTTTCTCAGGTGATAGGCCCAGCAGTGGGTGTAATTTATTGACTGGTAGCACCGTGTTTCCCTTTTCAAAGCACCTTCTTTGTGTTTTCATTAGTGGCTCTTACCACGTCCCCCTTAGAATCGAGGGTACGCATTTCTCCACAATCGCTTCAGCATATATTGTTTGCAGCATTTATGCTAATGGCCCTTCTGGCTGCTGTGAGCTGATAGGTTTTTGTAATTTGGGTTTGCATGTCTTTGAAAATTCGTAAAACTCATCATTTTTCTCCACCGTTTTCTTTTCTGTTAAAAAAAAGGAAACAATTGGGAGTACAATAGAACTCTTGAAATTGTGTTCTTGGAAGGTTGCCCTCTTTTGAAATTTTTGGTCGATTTTCCACTCCAGAATTTTTTTAGAAAGCAGGTGTCTTTTAGCGAACTGCAAGTTTGGTGAATATTTAGTGACCTTTAGCAATGGGTTTAAATCTGCTGTTGTGGGAAGTGGCCTCAAGCAGGCAGCATATCTCCATTCCCATATCTGGGTACTAGGGCAGCAGAGCCTTTCTGGAAGTCGTGTTCCTAGTTTGTAAATTACATTGGAATGTGCATGGAGAAAGCCCCATAAGTATATGTCTCATTATTTCTTCTTGGTTTTAAAATTTTTTTTTAATTGGGGTAAAGCTTAGAATATTGTTTGTCCTAGGTGTACACCATCTGGTTCGTTTGTACATTATATATGTCTATTCAAGTACAGATCCTCTTCCCATGTAAAATGTTACTGACGGTTCCGCAGACCTCCCTTGCTATATGGTTGGTCTTTTTGAGATATGGATACAATATGTGTTTGTATACATATAGTAACACTAATCTTAATTTATCCATTCCCCCCACCTTTCCTTTTAGATGAGCATAGTTTGTTTTCTAAGTCTGTGAGTGTCTTTCTCTGTGGAAATATGTTCCTTTGTGTCAGTTATTAGATAACGCCTATAAGTGATATCATAGAATATAGGTCTTTTGCTTTCCGACTTACCTCATGTTTCGTGATTATCTCCAGACTCATTTGTGGTGCCTCAGAGAGCAGTGGTTCATTGTTTTCCATGGCTATTATTCCATTGTGTACATGGACCACTTCTTCTTTATCCATTCACCTGTTGTTGGACATTTTGATTGCTCCACTGTCTTGGCTATTGTGAATAAGGCTGCACTGCAGCTTTTGCGGCCTGTGTCTTCTCGATTCTTGTCTTCTCAGGTGAGAGGTCCAATGGTGCGCCTGCTGCATTGAATGGTGCCTGCAGTTTTACTTTTAAACACAGCTCCTTTCTGTTCTCATTATTGGCTGTTACCCCTTTACGTCTCACCAGCAGGTAGAGGGTACACAGTTCCCTAAAACCCCTTCAGCATTTATTGTTTGTAGACTTTTTGCTCATGTTCAGGCGACTGGTGTAAGTTGAAACTTTTTGTAGATTAGATTGCATGGGTCTAACACTCCCTGAGGTTGAGCTTTTATCCATTTTCCTTTTTTTTTAAAAGAGCGTGAGTAAAACTTAACTCTTCATACTCTCTTCTTGAAACATTTGCCTGTTTTGAATTGTTTTTTCCATTACCTCCTTCAGCACAATTTTTTAGGGCAGGTGTCCTTTACAGCCCTGAGTCCTTGGGAATGTTAAGTGACCATTCGCTGTGAGTTTAAAGCTGTTCTTGCAGGAAACGGCCACAAGGTGGCAGCATTTCCCCTTTACCATATTTGGTTACTAGGGAAACAGAGCCTTAATGGAAGTGGTGTTGTAGGTTGTAAATTAGAATGGAATGTGCCAGGGAAAAGCCCTTTAAGTTTATGTCTCATTACTTCTTGTTCATATTTGTAGTTTACTTTTTATTTTTTATCCCAGTAAATATGATTACAATGGTTTGTTTGTTCTAGGTGTGCAAGATGTGGTTCTTTCACACATATACATGTATCTATTGTTCCTCGCCTCCTTTTCCCATGTAGGTTATGACACAATGTTGAGTAGTCTTCTCCTGGTCTTCCGTACGTCTTTGGTGGTTATATATTTCACATGGTTTGTATATCTCTGTTAACCCCAATGTGGCAATGTATCCAATCCTCATCCCTTTCTATTTGGTGAACCATAAGTTTTTTAATGAATCTGTGATTGCCTTTCTCTGTGGAAATATCTTCATTGGTATCAATTTTTAAGTAACTCTTAAAAGTGATATGATAGGATATGTGTCGTTTGCTTTCTCACTTACTACACGTGGCGTGATTACGTCTAGACTCATCTATGGTGCTGCAAACGGCATTGTTTCATTTTTTTCACTAGCGAATATTCCATCTGTACATGGAGGAGTTCTTCTTTGTCCATCCATCTGTTGGTGGACTTTTTGGTTACTTCCATATCTTGGCTATTGTAATACTGTGCAGTGCAGATTTGCCTGCCTGTGTCTTTCCAATTCTCTCTTCTTAGGTTTTACGTCGAGGAGTGGGCCTGCTGGATCATATAGTAGCTCAATGTTTACCTTTTTAAGGCACCTCCATTCTGTTCTCATTCGTGGCCCTTTCCAAGTTACGTCCCCTTTGAAGTTGAGGGTATGCATTTCTCCACAACACTTTCAGCATTTATTGTTTGTAGTTTTCTTGCTGATGGTTATTCTGACAAGTGTGAGCTGATACCTCTCTGTGGTTGAATTCGAATGTGCCACATAATCTGTTGAAATTGAGCTTTAAGGCATGTCCTTTGCTATTTTTCAAGCTGTGATTACCCCTTAGTTCTTCAAAGTGTTCTCTTTAAGTATGTGTCACATTTTGAAATGTTTTGGCCTTTACCTCCCTCAAGACATTTTGAGGGCCTGTTTCATTTACAGTTCTGCAGTACTTGTTCCTATGAAGTGACCATTAGCACAGGCTTTAAAGCTGCTTTTGCAGGTAACTGCCAGAGGGCGGCAGCCTTTCTATGTCCCCCACCCTGGTAACTAGGGAAAAGCCCTTGCGGCCTGTGGTGTTTCTCGGTTATAAATTAGAGTGGAGTGTGCCCGGACAAACCCACACAAGCTGATGTCTCCTTACTTTTGTTGGATTTTTACATTTAATTTTTATTTTTTATTGGAGTAATTTTCCACTGTGTACGTGGACCACTTCTACTTTGTGCATTCCTCGGTTGATGGACATTTTCATTGCTTCCAAGTGTTGGCTATGGTAAATATTGTTGGAGTGCAGGATTGCCAGGCTGTGACTTTTCGATTCTCATTTTTTCTCAGGTGATAGGCCCAGCAGTGGGTGTGATTGATTGACTGGTAGCACCGTGTTTCCCTTTTCAAAGCACCTTCTTTGTGTTTTCATTAGTGGCTCTTACCACGTCCCCCTTAGAATCGAGGGTACGCATTTCTCCACAATCGCTTCAGCATATATTGTTTGCAGCATTTATGCTAATGGCCCTTCTGGCTGCTGTGAGCTGATAGGTTTTTGTAATTTGGGTTTGCATGTCTTTGAAAATTCGTAAAACTCATCATTTTTCTCCACCGTTTTCTTTTCTGTTAAAAAAAAAGGAAACAATTGGGAGTACAATAGAACTCTTGAAATTGTGTTCTTGGAAGGTTGCCCTCTTTTGAAATTTTTGGTCGATTTTCCACTCCAGAATTTTTTTAGAAAGCAGGTGTCTTTTACCGAACTGCAAGTTTGGTGAATATTTAGTGACCTTTAGCAATGGGTTTAAATCTGCTGTTGTGGGAAGTGGCCTCAAGCAGGCAGCATATCTCCATTCCCATATCTGGGTACTAGGGCAGCAGAGCCTTTCTGGAAGTCGTGTTCCTAGTTTGTAAATTACATTGGAATGTGCATGGAGAAAGCCCCATAAGTATATGTCTCATTATTTCTTCTTGGTTTTAAAATTTTTTTTAATTGGGGTAAAGCTTAGAATATTGTTTGTCCTAGGTGTACACCATCTGGTTCGTTTGTACATTATATATGTCTATTCAAGTACAGATCCTCTTCCCATGTAAAATGTTACTGACGGTTCCGCAGACCTCCCTTGCTATATGGTTGGTCTTTTTGAGATATGGATATAATATGTGTTTGTATACATATAGTAACACTAATCTTAATTTATCCATTCCCCCCACCTTTCCTTTTAGATGAGCATAGTTTGTTTTCTAAGTCTGTGAGTGTCTTTCTCTGTGGAAATATGTTCCTTTGTGTCAGTTATTAGATAACGCCTATAAGTGATATCATAGAATATAGGTCTTTTGCTTTCCGACTTACCTCATGTTTCGTGATTATCTCCAGACTCATTTGAGGTGCCTCAGAGAGCAGTGGTTCATTGTTTTCCATGGCTATTATTCCATTGTGTACATGGACCACTTCTTCTTTATCCATTCACCTGTTGTTGGACATTTTGATTGCTCCACTGTCTTGGCTATTGTGAATAAGGCTGCACTGCAGCTTTTGCGGCCTGTGTCTTCTCGATTCTTGTCTTCTCAGGTGAGAGGTCCAATGGTGCGCCTGCTGCATTGAATGGTGCCTGCAGTTTTACTTTTAAACACAGCTCCTTTCTGTTCTCATTATTGGCTGTTACCCCTTTACGTCTCACCAGCAGGTAGAGGGTACACAGTTCCCTAAAACCCCTTCAGCATTTATTGTTTGTAGACTTTTTGCTCATGTTCAGGCGACTGGTGTAAGTTGAAACTTTTTGTAGATTAGATTGCATGGGTCTAACACTCCCTGAGGTTGAGCTTTTATCCATTTTCCTTTTTTTTTAAAAGAGCGTGAGTAAAACTTAACTCTTCATACTCTCTTCTTGAAACATTTGCCTGTTTTGAATTGTTTTGTCCATTCCCTCCTTCAGCACAATTTTTTAGGGCAGGTGTCCTTTACAGCCCTGAGTCCTTGGGAATGTTACGTGACCATTAGCTGTGAGTTTAAAGCTGTTCTTGCAGGAAACGGCCACAAGGTGGCAGCATTTCCCCTTTACCATATTTGGTTACTAGGGAAACAGAGCCTTAATGGAAGTGGTGTTGTAGGTTGTAAATTAGAATGGAATGTGCCAGGGAAAAGCCCTTTAAGTTTATGTCTCATTACTTCTTGTTCATATTTGTAGTTTACTTTTTATTTTTTATCCCAGTAAATATGATTACAATGGTTTGTTTGTTCTAGGTGTGCAAGATGTGGTTCTTTCACACATATACATGTATCTATTGTTCCTCGCCTCCTTTTCCCATGTAGGTTATGACACAATGTTGAGTAGTCTTCTCCTGGTCTTCCGTACGTCTTTGGTGGTTATATATTTCACATGGTTTGTATATCTCTGTTAACCCCAATGTGGCAATGTATCCAATCCTCATCCCTTTCTATTTGGTGAACCATAAGTTTTTTAATGAATCTGTGATTGCCTTTCTCTGTGGAAATATCTTCATTGGTATCAATTTTTAAGTAACTCTTAAAAGTGATATGATAGGATATGTGTCGTTTGCTTTCTCACTTACTACACGTGGCGTGATTACGTCTAGACTCATCTATGGTGCTGCAAACGGCATTGTTTCATTTTTTTCACTAGCGAATATTCCATCTGTACATGGAGGAGTTCTTCTTTGTCCATCCATCTGTTGGTGGACTTTTTGGTTACTTCCATATCTTGGCTATTGTAATACTGTGCAGTGCAGATTTGCCTGCCTGTGTCTTTCCAATTCTCTCTTCTTAGGTTTTACGTCGAGGAGTGGGCCTGCTGGATCATATAGTAGCTCAATGTTTACCTTTTTAAGGCACCTCCATTCTGTTCTCATTCGTGGCCCTTTCCAAGTTACGTCCCCTTTGAAGTTGAGGGTATGCATTTCTCCACAACACTTTCAGCATTTATTGTTTGTAGTTTTCTTGCTGATGGTTATTCTGACAAGTGTGAGCTGATACCTCTCTGTGGTTGAATTCGAATGTGCCACATAATCTGTTGAAATTGAGCTTTAAGGCATGTCCTTTGCTATTTTTCAAGCTGTGATTACCCCTTAGTTCTTCAAAGTGTTCTCTTTAAGTATGTGTCACATTTTGAAATGTTTTGGCCTTTACCTCCCTCAAGACATTTTGAGGGCCTGTTTCATTTACAGTTCTGCAGTACTTGTTCCTATGAAGTGACCATTAGCACAGGCTTTAAAGCTGCTTTTGCAGGTAACTGCCAGAGGGCGGCAGCCTTTCTATGTCCCCCACCCTGGTAACTAGGGAAAAGCCCTTGCGGCCTGTGGTGTTTCTCGGTTATAAATTAGAGTGGAGTGTGCCCGGACAAACCCACACAAGCTGATGTCTCCTTACTTTTGTTGGATTTTTACATTTAATTTTTATTTTTTATTGGAGTAATTTTCCACTGTGTACGTGGACCACTTCTACTTTGTGCATTCCTCGGTTGATGGACATTTTCATTGCTTCCAAGTGTTGGCTATGGTAAATATTGTTGGAGTGCAGGATTGCCAGGCTGTGACTTTTCGATTCTCATTTTCTCAGGTGATAGGCCCAGCAGTGGGTGTAATTGATTGACTGGTAGCACCGTGTTTCCCTTTTCAAAGCACCTTCTTTGTGTTTTCATTAGTGGCTCTTACCACGTCCCCCTTAGAATCGAGGGTACGCATTTCTCCACAATCGCTTCAGCATATATTGTTTGCAGCATTTATGCTAATGGCCCTTCTGGCTGCTGTGAGCTGATAGGTTTTTGTAATTTGGGTTTGCATGTCTTTGAAAATTCGTAAAACTCATCATTTTTCTCCACCGTTTTCTTTTCTGTTAAAAAAAAGGAAACAATTGGGAGTACAATAGAACTCTTGAAATTGTGTTCTTGGAAGGTTGCCCTCTTTTGAAATTTTTGGTCGATTTTCCACTCCAGAATTTTTTTAGAAAGCAGGTGTCTTTTACCGAACTGCAAGTTTGGTGAATATTTAGTGACCTTTAGCAATGGGTTTAAATCTGCTGTTGTGGGAAGTGGCCTCAAGCAGGCAGCATATCTCCATTCCCATATCTGGGTACTAGGGCAGCAGAGCCTTTCTGGAAGTCGTGTTCCTAGTTTGTAAATTACATTGGAATGTGCATGGAGAAAGCCCCATAAGTATATGTCTCATTATTTCTTCTTGGTTTTAAAATTTTTTTTTAATTGGGGTAAAGCTTAGAATATTGTTTGTCCTAGGTGTACACCATCTGGTTCGTTTGTACATTATATATGTCTATTCAAGTACAGATCCTCTTCCCATGTAAAATGTTACTGACGGTTCCGCAGACCTCCCTTGCTATATGGTTGGTCTTTTTGAGATATGGATACAATATGTGTTTGTATACATATAGTAACACTAATCTTAATTTATCCATTCCCCCCACCTTTCCTTTTAGATGAGCATAGTTTGTTTTCTAAGTCTGTGAGTGTCTTTCTCTGTGGAAATATGTTCCTTTGTGTCAGTTATTAGATAACGCCTATAAGTGATATCATAGAATATAGGTCTTTTGCTTTCCGACTTACCTCATGTTTCGTGATTATCTCCAGACTCATTTGTGGTGCCTCAGAGAGCAGTGGTTCATTGTTTTCCATGGCTATTATTCCATTGTGTACATGGACCACTTCTTCTTTATCCATTCACCTGTTGTTGGACATTTTGATTGCTCCACTGTCTTGGCTATTGTGAATAAGGCTGCACTGCAGCTTTTGCGGCCTGTGTCTTCTCGATTCTTGTCTTCTCAGGTGAGAGGTCCAATGGTGCGCCTGCTGCATTGAATGGTGCCTGCAGTTTTACTTTTAAACACAGCTCCTTTCTGTTCTCATTATTGGCTGTTACCCCTTTACGTCTCACCAGCAGGTAGAGGGTACACAGTTCCCTAAAACCCCTTCAGCATTTATTGTTTGTAGACTTTTTGCTCATGTTCAGGCGACTGGTGTAAGTTGAAACTTTTTGTAGATTAGATTGCATGGGTCTAACACTCCCTGAGGTTGAGCTTTTATCCATTTTCCTTTTTTTTTAAAAGAGCGTGAGTAAAACTTAACTCTTCATACTCTCTTCTTGAAACATTTGCCTGTTTTGAATTGTTTTGTCCATTCCCTCCTTCAGCACAATTTTTTAGGGCAGGTGTCCTTTACAGCCCTGAGTCCTTGGGAATGTTACGTGACCATTAGCTGTGAGTTTAAAGCTGTTCTTGCAGGAAACGGCCACAAGGTGGCAGCATTTCCCCTTTACCATATTTGGTTACTAGGGAAACAGAGCCTTAATGGAAGTGGTGTTGTAGGTTGTAAATTAGAATGGAATGTGCCAGGGAAAAGCCCTTTAAGTTTATGTCTCATTACTTCTTGTTCATATTTGTAGTTTACTTTTTATTTTTTATCCCAGTAAATATGATTACAATGGTTTGTTTGTTCTAGGTGTGCAAGATGTGGTTCTTTCACACATATACATGTATCTATTGTTCCTCGCCTCCTTTTCCCATGTAGGTTATGACACAATGTTGAGTAGTCTTCTCCTGGTCTTCCGTACGTCTTTGGTGGTTATATATTTCACATGGTTTGTATATCTCTGTTAACCCCAATGTGGCAATGTATCCAATCCTCATCCCTTTCTATTTGGTGAACCATAAGTTTTTTAATGAATCTGTGATTGCCTTTCTCTGTGGAAATATCTTCATTGGTATCAATTTTTAAGTAACTCTTAAAAGTGATATGATAGGATATGTGTCGTTTGCTTTCTCACTTACTACACGTGGCGTGATTACGTCTAGACTCATCTATGGTGCTGCAAACGGCATTGTTTCATTTTTTTCACTAGCGAATATTCCATCTGTACATGGAGGAGTTCTTCTTTGTCCATCCATCTGTTGGTGGACTTTTTGGTTACTTCCATATCTTGGCTATTGTAATACTGTGCAGTGCAGATTTGCCTGCCTGTGTCTTTCCAATTCTCTCTTCTTAGGTTTTACGTCGAGGAGTGGGCCTGCTGGATCATATAGTAGCTCAATGTTTACCTTTTTAAGGCACCTCCATTCTGTTCTCATTCGTGGCCCTTTCCAAGTTACGTCCCCTTTGAAGTTGAGGGTATGCATTTCTCCACAACACTTTCAGCATTTATTGTTTGTAGTTTTCTTGCTGATGGTTATTCTGACAAGTGTGAGCTGATACCTCTCTGTGGTTGAATTCGAATGTGCCACATAATCTGTTGAAATTGAGCTTTAAGGCATGTCCTTTGCTATTTTTCAAGCTGTGATTACCCCTTAGTTCTTCAAAGTGTTCTCTTTAAGTATGTGTCACATTTTGAAATGTTTTGGCCTTTACCTCCCTCAAGACATTTTGAGGGCCTGTTTCATTTACAGTTCTGCAGTACTTGTTCCTATGAAGTGACCATTAGCACAGGCTTTAAAGCTGCTTTTGCAGGTAACTGCCAGAGGGCGGCAGCCTTTCTATGTCCCCCACCCTGGTAACTAGGGAAAAGCCCTTGCGGCCTGTGGTGTTTCTCGGTTATAAATTAGAGTGGAGTGTGCCCGGACAAACCCACACAAGCTGATGTCTCCTTACTTTTGTTGGATTTTTACATTTAATTTTTATTTTTTATTGGAGTAATTTTCCACTGTGTACGTGGACCACTTCTACTTTGTGCATTCCTCGGTTGATGGACATTTTCATTGCTTCCAAGTGTTGGCTATGGTAAATATTGTTGGAGTGCAGGATTGCCAGGCTGTGACTTTTCGATTCTCATTTTCTCAGGTGATAGGCCCAGCAGTGGGTGTAATTGATTGACTGGTAGCACCGTGTTTCCCTTTTCAAAGCACCTTCTTTGTGTTTTCATTAGTGGCTCTTACCACGTCCCCCTTAGAATCGAGGGTACGCATTTCTCCACAATCGCTTCAGCATATATTGTTTGCAGCATTTATGCTAATGGCCCTTCTGGCTGCTGTGAGCTGATAGGTTTTTGTAATTTGGGTTTGCATGTCTTTGAAAATTCGTAAAACTCATCATTTTTCTCCACCGTTTTCTTTTCTGTTAAAAAAAAGGAAACAATTGGGAGTACAATAGAACTCTTGAAATTGTGTTCTTGGAAGGTTGCCCTCTTTTGAAATTTTTGGTCGATTTTCCACTCCAGAATTTTTTTAGAAAGCAGGTGTCTTTTAGCGAACTGCAAGTTTGGTGAATATTTAGTGACCTTTAGCAATGGGTTTAAATCTGCTGTTGTGGGAAGTGGCCTCAAGCAGGCAGCATATCTCCATTCCCATATCTGGGTACTAGGGCAGCAGAGCCTTTCTGGAAGTCGTGTTCCTAGTTTGTAAATTACATTGGAATGTGCATGGAGAAAGCCCCATAAGTATATGTCTCATTATTTCTTCTTGGTTTTAAAATTTTTTTTTAATTGGGGTAAAGCTTAGAATATTGTTTGTCCTAGGTGTACACCATCTGGTTCGTTTGTACATTATATATGTCTATTCAAGTACAGATCCTCTTCCCATGTAAAATGTTACTGACGGTTCCGCAGACCTCCCTTGCTATATGGTTGGTCTTTTTGAGATATGGATACAATATGTGTTTGTATACATATAGTAACACTAATCTTAATTTATCCATTCCCCCCACCTTTCCTTTTAGATGAGCATAGTTTGTTTTCTAAGTCTGTGAGTGTCTTTCTCTGTGGAAATATGTTCCTTTGTGTCAGTTATTAGATAACGCCTATAAGTGATATCATAGAATATAGGTCTTTTGCTTTCCGACTTACCTCATGTTTCGTGATTATCTCCAGACTCATTTGTGGTGCCTCAGAGAGCAGTGGTTCATTGTTTTCCATGGCTATTATTCCATTGTGTACATGGACCACTTCTTCTTTATCCATTCACCTGTTGTTGGACATTTTGATTGCTCCACTGTCTTGGCTATTGTGAATAAGGCTGCACTGCAGCTTTTGCGGCCTGTGTCTTCTCGATTCTTGTCTTCTCAGGTGAGAGGTCCAATGGTGCGCCTGCTGCATTGAATGGTGCCTGCAGTTTTACTTTTAAACACAGCTCCTTTCTGTTCTCATTATTGGCTGTTACCCCTTTACGTCTCACCAGCAGGTAGAGGGTACACAGTTCCCTAAAACCCCTTCAGCATTTATTGTTTGTAGACTTTTTGCTCATGTTCAGGCGACTGGTGTAAGTTGAAACTTTTTGTAGATTAGATTGCATGGGTCTAACACTCCCTGAGGTTGAGCTTTTATCCATTTTCCTTTTTTTTTAAAAGAGCGTGAGTAAAACTTAACTCTTCATACTCTCTTCTTGAAACATTTGCCTGTTTTGAATTGTTTTTTCCATTACCTCCTTCAGCACAATTTTTTAGGGCAGGTGTCCTTTACAGCCCTGAGTCCTTGGGAATGTTAAGTGACCATTCGCTGTGAGTTTAAAGCTGTTCTTGCAGGAAACGGCCACAAGGTGGCAGCATTTCCCCTTTACCATATTTGGTTACTAGGGAAACAGAGCCTTAATGGAAGTGGTGTTGTAGGTTGTAAATTAGAATGGAATGTGCCAGGGAAAAGCCCTTTAAGTTTATGTCTCATTACTTCTTGTTCATATTTGTAGTTTACTTTTTATTTTTTATCCCAGTAAATATGATTACAATGGTTTGTTTGTTCTAGGTGTGCAAGATGTGGTTCTTTCACACATATACATGTATCTATTGTTCCTCGCCTCCTTTTCCCATGTAGGTTATGACACAATGTTGAGTAGTCTTCTCCTGGTCTTCCGTACGTCTTTGGTGGTTATATATTTCACATGGTTTGTATATCTCTGTTAACCCCAATGTGGCAATGTATCCAATCCTCATCCCTTTCTATTTGGTGAACCATAAGTTTTTTAATGAATCTGTGATTGCCTTTCTCTGTGGAAATATCTTCATTGGTATCAATTTTTAAGTAACTCTTAAAAGTGATATGATAGGATATGTGTCGTTTGCTTTCTCACTTACTACACGTGGCGTGATTACGTCTAGACTCATCTATGGTGCTGCAAACGGCATTGTTTCATTTTTTTCACTAGCGAATATTCCATCTGTACATGGAGGAGTTCTTCTTTGTCCATCCATCTGTTGGTGGACTTTTTGGTTACTTCCATATCTTGGCTATTGTAATACTGTGCAGTGCAGATTTGCCTGCCTGTGTCTTTCCAATTCTCTCTTCTTAGGTTTTACGTCGAGGAGTGGGCCTGCTGGATCATATAGTAGCTCAATGTTTACCTTTTTAAGGCACCTCCATTCTGTTCTCATTCGTGGCCCTTTCCAAGTTACGTCCCCTTTGAAGTTGAGGGTATGCATTTCTCCACAACACTTTCAGCATTTATTGTTTGTAGTTTTCTTGCTGATGGTTATTCTGACAAGTGTGAGCTGATACCTCTCTGTGGTTGAATTCGAATGTGCCACATAATCTGTTGAAATTGAGCTTTAAGGCATGTCCTTTGCTATTTTTCAAGCTGTGATTACCCCTTAGTTCTTCAAAGTGTTCTCTTTAAGTATGTGTCACATTTTGAAATGTTTTGGCCTTTACCTCCCTCAAGACATTTTGAGGGCCTGTTTCATTTACAGTTCTGCAGTACTTGTTCCTATGAAGTGACCATTAGCACAGGCTTTAAAGCTGCTTTTGCAGGTAACTGCCAGAGGGCGGCAGCCTTTCTATGTCCCCCACCCTGGTAACTAGGGAAAAGCCCTTGCGGCCTGTGGTGTTTCTCGGTTATAAATTAGAGTGGAGTGTGCCCGGACAAACCCACACAAGCTGATGTCTCCTTACTTTTGTTGGATTTTTACATTTAATTTTTATTTTTTATTGGAGTAATTTTCCACTGTGTACGTGGACCACTTCTACTTTGTGCATTCCTCGGTTGATGGACATTTTCATTGCTTCCAAGTGTTGGCTATGGTAAATATTGTTGGAGTGCAGGATTGCCAGGCTGTGACTTTTCGATTCTCATTTTTTCTCAGGTGATAGGCCCAGCAGTGGGTGTGATTGATTGACTGGTAGCACCGTGTTTCCCTTTTCAAAGCACCTTCTTTGTGTTTTCATTAGTGGCTCTTACCACGTCCCCCTTAGAATCGAGGGTACGCATTTCTCCACAATCGCTTCAGCATATATTGTTTGCAGCATTTATGCTAATGGCCCTTCTGGCTGCTGTGAGCTGATAGGTTTTTGTAATTTGGGTTTGCATGTCTTTGAAAATTCGTAAAACTCATCATTTTTCTCCACCGTTTTCTTTTCTGTTAAAAAAAAAGGAAACAATTGGGAGTACAATAGAACTCTTGAAATTGTGTTCTTGGAAGGTTGCCCTCTTTTGAAATTTTTGGTCGATTTTCCACTCCAGAATTTTTTTAGAAAGCAGGTGTCTTTTACCGAACTGCAAGTTTGGTGAATATTTAGTGACCTTTAGCAATGGGTTTAAATCTGCTGTTGTGGGAAGTGGCCTCAAGCAGGCAGCATATCTCCATTCCCATATCTGGGTACTAGGGCAGCAGAGCCTTTCTGGAAGTCGTGTTCCTAGTTTGTAAATTACATTGGAATGTGCATGGAGAAAGCCCCATAAGTATATGTCTCATTATTTCTTCCTGGTTTTAAAATTTTTTTTTAATTGGGGTAAAGCTTAGAATATTGTTTGTCCTAGGTGTACACCATCTGGTTCGTTTGTACATTATATATGTCTATTCAAGTACAGATCCTCTTCCCATGTAAAATGTTACTGACGGTTCCGCAGACCTCCCTTGCTATATGGTTGGTCTTTTTGAGATATGGATATAATATGTGTTTGTATACATATAGTAACACTAATCTTAATTTATCCATTCCCCCCACCTTTCCTTTTAGATGAGCATAGTTTGTTTTCTAAGTCTGTGAGTGTCTTTCTCTGTGGAAATATGTTCCTTTGTGTCAGTTATTAGATAACGCCTATAAGTGATATCATAGAATATAGGTCTTTTGCTTTCCGACTTACCTCATGTTTCGTGATTATCTCCAGACTCATTTGAGGTGCCTCAGAGAGCAGTGGTTCATTGTTTTCCATGGCTATTATTCCATTGTGTACATGGACCACTTCTTCTTTATCCATTCACCTGTTGTTGGACATTTTGATTGCTCCACTGTCTTGGCTATTGTGAATAAGGCTGCACTGCAGCTTTTGCGGCCTGTGTCTTCTCGATTCTTGTCTTCTCAGGTGAGAGGTCCAATGGTGCGCCTGCTGCATTGAATGGTGCCTGCAGTTTTACTTTTAAACACAGCTCCTTTCTGTTCTCATTATTGGCTGTTACCCCTTTACGTCTCACCAGCAGGTAGAGGGTACACAGTTCCCTAAAACCCCTTCAGCATTTATTGTTTGTAGACTTTTTGCTCATGTTCAGGCGACTGGTGTAAGTTGAAACTTTTTGTAGATTAGATTGCATGGGTCTAACACTCCCTGAGGTTGAGCTTTTATCCATTTTCCTTTTTTTTTAAAAGAGCGTGAGTAAAACTTAACTCTTCATACTCTCTTCTTGAAACATTTGCCTGTTTTGAATTGTTTTGTCCATTCCCTCCTTCAGCACAATTTTTTAGGGCAGGTGTCCTTTACAGCCCTGAGTCCTTGGGAATGTTACGTGACCATTAGCTGTGAGTTTAAAGCTGTTCTTGCAGGAAACGGCCACAAGGTGGCAGCATTTCCCCTTTACCATATTTGGTTACTAGGGAAACAGAGCCTTAATGGAAGTGGTGTTGTAGGTTGTAAATTAGAATGGAATGTGCCAGGGAAAAGCCCTTTAAGTTTATGTCTCATTACTTCTTGTTCATATTTGTAGTTTACTTTTTATTTTTTATCCCAGTAAATATGATTACAATGGTTTGTTTGTTCTAGGTGTGCAAGATGTGGTTCTTTCACACATATACATGTATCTATTGTTCCTCGCCTCCTTTTCCCATGTAGGTTATGACACAATGTTGAGTAGTCTTCTCCTGGTCTTCCGTACGTCTTTGGTGGTTATATATTTCACATGGTTTGTATATCTCTGTTAACCCCAATGTGGCAATGTATCCAATCCTCATCCCTTTCTATTTGGTGAACCATAAGTTTTTTAATGAATCTGTGATTGCCTTTCTCTGTGGAAATATCTTCATTGGTATCAATTTTTAAGTAACTCTTAAAAGTGATATGATAGGATATGTGTCGTTTGCTTTCTCACTTACTACACGTGGCGTGATTACGTCTAGACTCATCTATGGTGCTGCAAACGGCATTGTTTCATTTTTTTCACTAGCGAATATTCCATCTGTACATGGAGGAGTTCTTCTTTGTCCATCCATCTGTTGGTGGACTTTTTGGTTACTTCCATATCTTGGCTATTGTAATACTGTGCAGTGCAGATTTGCCTGCCTGTGTCTTTCCAATTCTCTCTTCTTAGGTTTTACGTCGAGGAGTGGGCCTGCTGGATCATATAGTAGCTCAATGTTTACCTTTTTAAGGCACCTCCATTCTGTTCTCATTCGTGGCCCTTTCCAAGTTACGTCCCCTTTGAAGTTGAGGGTATGCATTTCTCCACAACACTTTCAGCATTTATTGTTTGTAGTTTTCTTGCTGATGGTTATTCTGACAAGTGTGAGCTGATACCTCTCTGTGGTTGAATTCGAATGTGCCACATAATCTGTTGAAATTGAGCTTTAAGGCATGTCCTTTGCTATTTTTCAAGCTGTGATTACCCCTTAGTTCTTCAAAGTGTTCTCTTTAAGTATGTGTCACATTTTGAAATGTTTTGGCCTTTACCTCCCTCAAGACATTTTGAGGGCCTGTTTCATTTACAGTTCTGCAGTACTTGTTCCTATGAAGTGACCATTAGCACAGGCTTTAAAGCTGCTTTTGCAGGTAACTGCCAGAGGGCGGCAGCCTTTCTATGTCCCCCACCCTGGTAACTAGGGAAAAGCCCTTGCGGCCTGTGGTGTTTCTCGGTTATAAATTAGAGTGGAGTGTGCCCGGACAAACCCACACAAGCTGATGTCTCCTTACTTTTGTTGGATTTTTACATTTAATTTTTATTTTTTATTGGAGTAATTTTCCACTGTGTACGTGGACCACTTCTACTTTGTGCATTCCTCGGTTGATGGACATTTTCATTGCTTCCAAGTGTTGGCTATGGTAAATATTGTTGGAGTGCAGGATTGCCAGGCTGTGACTTTTCGATTCTCATTTTCTCAGGTGATAGGCCCAGCAGTGGGTGTAATTGATTGACTGGTAGCACCGTGTTTCCCTTTTCAAAGCACCTTCTTTGTGTTTTCATTAGTGGCTCTTACCACGTCCCCCTTAGAATCGAGGGTACGCATTTCTCCACAATCGCTTCAGCATATATTGTTTGCAGCATTTATGCTAATGGCCCTTCTGGCTGCTGTGAGCTGATAGGTTTTTGTAATTTGGGTTTGCATGTCTTTGAAAATTCGTAAAACTCATCATTTTTCTCCACCGTTTTCTTTTCTGTTAAAAAAAAGGAAACAATTGGGAGTACAATAGAACTCTTGAAATTGTGTTCTTGGAAGGTTGCCCTCTTTTGAAATTTTTGGTCGATTTTCCACTCCAGAATTTTTTTAGAAAGCAGGTGTCTTTTACCGAACTGCAAGTTTGGTGAATATTTAGTGACCTTTAGCAATGGGTTTAAATCTGCTGTTGTGGGAAGTGGCCTCAAGCAGGCAGCATATCTCCATTCCCATATCTGGGTACTAGGGCAGCAGAGCCTTTCTGGAAGTCGTGTTCCTAGTTTGTAAATTACATTGGAATGTGCATGGAGAAAGCCCCATAAGTATATGTCTCATTATTTCTTCTTGGTTTTAAAATTTTTTTTTAATTGGGGTAAAGCTTAGAATATTGTTTGTCCTAGGTGTACACCATCTGGTTCGTTTGTACATTATATATGTCTATTCAAGTACAGATCCTCTTCCCATGTAAAATGTTACTGACGGTTCCGCAGACCTCCCTTGCTATATGGTTGGTCTTTTTGAGATATGGATACAATATGTGTTTGTATACATATAGTAACACTAATCTTAATTTATCCATTCCCCCCACCTTTCCTTTTAGATGAGCATAGTTTGTTTTCTAAGTCTGTGAGTGTCTTTCTCTGTGGAAATATGTTCCTTTGTGTCAGTTATTAGATAACGCCTATAAGTGATATCATAGAATATAGGTCTTTTGCTTTCCGACTTACCTCATGTTTCGTGATTATCTCCAGACTCATTTGTGGTGCCTCAGAGAGCAGTGGTTCATTGTTTTCCATGGCTATTATTCCATTGTGTACATGGACCACTTCTTCTTTATCCATTCACCTGTTGTTGGACATTTTGATTGCTCCACTGTCTTGGCTATTGTGAATAAGGCTGCACTGCAGCTTTTGCGGCCTGTGTCTTCTCGATTCTTGTCTTCTCAGGTGAGAGGTCCAATGGTGCGCCTGCTGCATTGAATGGTGCCTGCAGTTTTACTTTTAAACACAGCTCCTTTCTGTTCTCATTATTGGCTGTTACCCCTTTACGTCTCACCAGCAGGTAGAGGGTACACAGTTCCCTAAAACCCCTTCAGCATTTATTGTTTGTAGACTTTTTGCTCATGTTCAGGCGACTGGTGTAAGTTGAAACTTTTTGTAGATTAGATTGCATGGGTCTAACACTCCCTGAGGTTGAGCTTTTATCCATTTTCCTTTTTTTTTAAAAGAGCGTGAGTAAAACTTAACTCTTCATACTCTCTTCTTGAAACATTTGCCTGTTTTGAATTGTTTTGTCCATTCCCTCCTTCAGCACAATTTTTTAGGGCAGGTGTCCTTTACAGCCCTGAGTCCTTGGGAATGTTACGTGACCATTAGCTGTGAGTTTAAAGCTGTTCTTGCAGGAAACGGCCACAAGGTGGCAGCATTTCCCCTTTACCATATTTGGTTACTAGGGAAACAGAGCCTTAATGGAAGTGGTGTTGTAGGTTGTAAATTAGAATGGAATGTGCCAGGGAAAAGCCCTTTAAGTTTATGTCTCATTACTTCTTGTTCATATTTGTAGTTTACTTTTTATTTTTTATCCCAGTAAATATGATTACAATGGTTTGTTTGTTCTAGGTGTGCAAGATGTGGTTCTTTCACACATATACATGTATCTATTGTTCCTCGCCTCCTTTTCCCATGTAGGTTATGACACAATGTTGAGTAGTCTTCTCCTGGTCTTCCGTACGTCTTTGGTGGTTATATATTTCACATGGTTTGTATATCTCTGTTAACCCCAATGTGGCAATGTATCCAATCCTCATCCCTTTCTATTTGGTGAACCATAAGTTTTTTAATGAATCTGTGATTGCCTTTCTCTGTGGAAATATCTTCATTGGTATCAATTTTTAAGTAACTCTTAAAAGTGATATGATAGGATATGTGTCGTTTGCTTTCTCACTTACTACACGTGGCGTGATTACGTCTAGACTCATCTATGGTGCTGCAAACGGCATTGTTTCATTTTTTTCACTAGCGAATATTCCATCTGTACATGGAGGAGTTCTTCTTTGTCCATCCATCTGTTGGTGGACTTTTTGGTTACTTCCATATCTTGGCTATTGTAATACTGTGCAGTGCAGATTTGCCTGCCTGTGTCTTTCCAATTCTCTCTTCTTAGGTTTTACGTCGAGGAGTGGGCCTGCTGGATCATATAGTAGCTCAATGTTTACCTTTTTAAGGCACCTCCATTCTGTTCTCATTCGTGGCCCTTTCCAAGTTACGTCCCCTTTGAAGTTGAGGGTATGCATTTCTCCACAACACTTTCAGCATTTATTGTTTGTAGTTTTCTTGCTGATGGTTATTCTGACAAGTGTGAGCTGATACCTCTCTGTGGTTGAATTCGAATGTGCCACATAATCTGTTGAAATTGAGCTTTAAGGCATGTCCTTTGCTATTTTTCAAGCTGTGATTACCCCTTAGTTCTTCAAAGTGTTCTCTTTAAGTATGTGTCACATTTTGAAATGTTTTGGCCTTTACCTCCCTCAAGACATTTTGAGGGCCTGTTTCATTTACAGTTCTGCAGTACTTGTTCCTATGAAGTGACCATTAGCACAGGCTTTAAAGCTGCTTTTGCAGGTAACTGCCAGAGGGCGGCAGCCTTTCTATGTCCCCCACCCTGGTAACTAGGGAAAAGCCCTTGCGGCCTGTGGTGTTTCTCGGTTATAAATTAGAGTGGAGTGTGCCCGGACAAACCCACACAAGCTGATGTCTCCTTACTTTTGTTGGATTTTTACATTTAATTTTTATTTTTTATTGGAGTAATTTTCCACTGTGTACGTGGACCACTTCTACTTTGTGCATTCCTCGGTTGATGGACATTTTCATTGCTTCCAAGTGTTGGCTATGGTAAATATTGTTGGAGTGCAGGATTGCCAGGCTGTGACTTTTCGATTCTCATTTTCTCAGGTGATAGGCCCAGCAGTGGGTGTAATTGATTGACTGGTAGCACCGTGTTTCCCTTTTCAAAGCACCTTCTTTGTGTTTTCATTAGTGGCTCTTACCACGTCCCCCTTAGAATCGAGGGTACGCATTTCTCCACAATCGCTTCAGCATATATTGTTTGCAGCATTTATGCTAATGGCCCTTCTGGCTGCTGTGAGCTGATAGGTTTTTGTAATTTGGGTTTGCATGTCTTTGAAAATTCGTAAAACTCATCATTTTTCTCCACCGTTTTCTTTTCTGTTAAAAAAAAGGAAACAATTGGGAGTACAATAGAACTCTTGAAATTGTGTTCTTGGAAGGTTGCCCTCTTTTGAAATTTTTGGTCGATTTTCCACTCCAGAATTTTTTTAGAAAGCAGGTGTCTTTTAGCGAACTGCAAGTTTGGTGAATATTTAGTGACCTTTAGCAATGGGTTTAAATCTGCTGTTGTGGGAAGTGGCCTCAAGCAGGCAGCATATCTCCATTCCCATATCTGGGTACTAGGGCAGCAGAGCCTTTCTGGAAGTCGTGTTCCTAGTTTGTAAATTACATTGGAATGTGCATGGAGAAAGCCCCATAAGTATATGTCTCATTATTTCTTCTTGGTTTTAAAATTTTTTTTTAATTGGGGTAAAGCTTAGAATATTGTTTGTCCTAGGTGTACACCATCTGGTTCGTTTGTACATTATATATGTCTATTCAAGTACAGATCCTCTTCCCATGTAAAATGTTACTGACGGTTCCGCAGACCTCCCTTGCTATATGGTTGGTCTTTTTGAGATATGGATACAATATGTGTTTGTATACATATAGTAACACTAATCTTAATTTATCCATTCCCCCCACCTTTCCTTTTAGATGAGCATAGTTTGTTTTCTAAGTCTGTGAGTGTCTTTCTCTGTGGAAATATGTTCCTTTGTGTCAGTTATTAGATAACGCCTATAAGTGATATCATAGAATATAGGTCTTTTGCTTTCCGACTTACCTCATGTTTCGTGATTATCTCCAGACTCATTTGTGGTGCCTCAGAGAGCAGTGGTTCATTGTTTTCCATGGCTATTATTCCATTGTGTACATGGACCACTTCTTCTTTATCCATTCACCTGTTGTTGGACATTTTGATTGCTCCACTGTCTTGGCTATTGTGAATAAGGCTGCACTGCAGCTTTTGCGGCCTGTGTCTTCTCGATTCTTGTCTTCTCAGGTGAGAGGTCCAATGGTGCGCCTGCTGCATTGAATGGTGCCTGCAGTTTTACTTTTAAACACAGCTCCTTTCTGTTCTCATTATTGGCTGTTACCCCTTTACGTCTCACCAGCAGGTAGAGGGTACACAGTTCCCTAAAACCCCTTCAGCATTTATTGTTTGTAGACTTTTTGCTCATGTTCAGGCGACTGGTGTAAGTTGAAACTTTTTGTAGATTAGATTGCATGGGTCTAACACTCCCTGAGGTTGAGCTTTTATCCATTTTCCTTTTTTTTTAAAAGAGCGTGAGTAAAACTTAACTCTTCATACTCTCTTCTTGAAACATTTGCCTGTTTTGAATTGTTTTTTCCATTACCTCCTTCAGCACAATTTTTTAGGGCAGGTGTCCTTTACAGCCCTGAGTCCTTGGGAATGTTAAGTGACCATTCGCTGTGAGTTTAAAGCTGTTCTTGCAGGAAACGGCCACAAGGTGGCAGCATTTCCCCTTTACCATATTTGGTTACTAGGGAAACAGAGCCTTAATGGAAGTGGTGTTGTAGGTTGTAAATTAGAATGGAATGTGCCAGGGAAAAGCCCTTTAAGTTTATGTCTCATTACTTCTTGTTCATATTTGTAGTTTACTTTTTATTTTTTATCCCAGTAAATATGATTACAATGGTTTGTTTGTTCTAGGTGTGCAAGATGTGGTTCTTTCACACATATACATGTATCTATTGTTCCTCGCCTCCTTTTCCCATGTAGGTTATGACACAATGTTGAGTAGTCTTCTCCTGGTCTTCCGTACGTCTTTGGTGGTTATATATTTCACATGGTTTGTATATCTCTGTTAACCCCAATGTGGCAATGTATCCAATCCTCATCCCTTTCTATTTGGTGAACCATAAGTTTTTTAATGAATCTGTGATTGCCTTTCTCTGTGGAAATATCTTCATTGGTATCAATTTTTAAGTAACTCTTAAAAGTGATATGATAGGATATGTGTCGTTTGCTTTCTCACTTACTACACGTGGCGTGATTACGTCTAGACTCATCTATGGTGCTGCAAACGGCATTGTTTCATTTTTTTCACTAGCGAATATTCCATCTGTACATGGAGGAGTTCTTCTTTGTCCATCCATCTGTTGGTGGACTTTTTGGTTACTTCCATATCTTGGCTATTGTAATACTGTGCAGTGCAGATTTGCCTGCCTGTGTCTTTCCAATTCTCTCTTCTTAGGTTTTACGTCGAGGAGTGGGCCTGCTGGATCATATAGTAGCTCAATGTTTACCTTTTTAAGGCACCTCCATTCTGTTCTCATTCGTGGCCCTTTCCAAGTTACGTCCCCTTTGAAGTTGAGGGTATGCATTTCTCCACAACACTTTCAGCATTTATTGTTTGTAGTTTTCTTGCTGATGGTTATTCTGACAAGTGTGAGCTGATACCTCTCTGTGGTTGAATTCGAATGTGCCACATAATCTGTTGAAATTGAGCTTTAAGGCATGTCCTTTGCTATTTTTCAAGCTGTGATTACCCCTTAGTTCTTCAAAGTGTTCTCTTTAAGTATGTGTCACATTTTGAAATGTTTTGGCCTTTACCTCCCTCAAGACATTTTGAGGGCCTGTTTCATTTACAGTTCTGCAGTACTTGTTCCTATGAAGTGACCATTAGCACAGGCTTTAAAGCTGCTTTTGCAGGTAACTGCCAGAGGGCGGCAGCCTTTCTATGTCCCCCACCCTGGTAACTAGGGAAAAGCCCTTGCGGCCTGTGGTGTTTCTCGGTTATAAATTAGAGTGGAGTGTGCCCGGACAAACCCACACAAGCTGATGTCTCCTTACTTTTGTTGGATTTTTACATTTAATTTTTATTTTTTATTGGAGTAATTTTCCACTGTGTACGTGGACCACTTCTACTTTGTGCATTCCTCGGTTGATGGACATTTTCATTGCTTCCAAGTGTTGGCTATGGTAAATATTGTTGGAGTGCAGGATTGCCAGGCTGTGACTTTTCGATTCTCATTTTTTCTCAGGTGATAGGCCCAGCAGTGGGTGTGATTGATTGACTGGTAGCACCGTGTTTCCCTTTTCAAAGCACCTTCTTTGTGTTTTCATTAGTGGCTCTTACCACGTCCCCCTTAGAATCGAGGGTACGCATTTCTCCACAATCGCTTCAGCATATATTGTTTGCAGCATTTATGCTAATGGCCCTTCTGGCTGCTGTGAGCTGATAGGTTTTTGTAATTTGGGTTTGCATGTCTTTGAAAATTCGTAAAACTCATCATTTTTCTCCACCGTTTTCTTTTCTGTTAAAAAAAAAGGAAACAATTGGGAGTACAATAGAACTCTTGAAATTGTGTTCTTGGAAGGTTGCCCTCTTTTGAAATTTTTGGTCGATTTTCCACTCCAGAATTTTTTTAGAAAGCAGGTGTCTTTTACCGAACTGCAAGTTTGGTGAATATTTAGTGACCTTTAGCAATGGGTTTAAATCTGCTGTTGTGGGAAGTGGCCTCAAGCAGGCAGCATATCTCCATTCCCATATCTGGGTACTAGGGCAGCAGAGCCTTTCTGGAAGTCGTGTTCCTAGTTTGTAAATTACATTGGAATGTGCATGGAGAAAGCCCCATAAGTATATGTCTCATTATTTCTTCTTGGTTTTAAAATTTTTTTTAATTGGGGTAAAGCTTAGAATATTGTTTGTCCTAGGTGTACACCATCTGGTTCGTTTGTACATTATATATGTCTATTCAAGTACAGATCCTCTTCCCATGTAAAATGTTACTGACGGTTCCGCAGACCTCCCTTGCTATATGGTTGGTCTTTTTGAGATATGGATATAATATGTGTTTGTATACATATAGTAACACTAATCTTAATTTATCCATTCCCCCCACCTTTCCTTTTAGATGAGCATAGTTTGTTTTCTAAGTCTGTGAGTGTCTTTCTCTGTGGAAATATGTTCCTTTGTGTCAGTTATTAGATAACGCCTATAAGTGATATCATAGAATATAGGTCTTTTGCTTTCCGACTTACCTCATGTTTCGTGATTATCTCCAGACTCATTTGAGGTGCCTCAGAGAGCAGTGGTTCATTGTTTTCCATGGCTATTATTCCATTGTGTACATGGACCACTTCTTCTTTATCCATTCACCTGTTGTTGGACATTTTGATTGCTCCACTGTCTTGGCTATTGTGAATAAGGCTGCACTGCAGCTTTTGCGGCCTGTGTCTTCTCGATTCTTGTCTTCTCAGGTGAGAGGTCCAATGGTGCGCCTGCTGCATTGAATGGTGCCTGCAGTTTTACTTTTAAACACAGCTCCTTTCTGTTCTCATTATTGGCTGTTACCCCTTTACGTCTCACCAGCAGGTAGAGGGTACACAGTTCCCTAAAACCCCTTCAGCATTTATTGTTTGTAGACTTTTTGCTCATGTTCAGGCGACTGGTGTAAGTTGAAACTTTTTGTAGATTAGATTGCATGGGTCTAACACTCCCTGAGGTTGAGCTTTTATCCATTTTCCTTTTTTTTTAAAAGAGCGTGAGTAAAACTTAACTCTTCATACTCTCTTCTTGAAACATTTGCCTGTTTTGAATTGTTTTGTCCATTCCCTCCTTCAGCACAATTTTTTAGGGCAGGTGTCCTTTACAGCCCTGAGTCCTTGGGAATGTTACGTGACCATTAGCTGTGAGTTTAAAGCTGTTCTTGCAGGAAACGGCCACAAGGTGGCAGCATTTCCCCTTTACCATATTTGGTTACTAGGGAAACAGAGCCTTAATGGAAGTGGTGTTGTAGGTTGTAAATTAGAATGGAATGTGCCAGGGAAAAGCCCTTTAAGTTTATGTCTCATTACTTCTTGTTCATATTTGTAGTTTACTTTTTATTTTTTATCCCAGTAAATATGATTACAATGGTTTGTTTGTTCTAGGTGTGCAAGATGTGGTTCTTTCACACATATACATGTATCTATTGTTCCTCGCCTCCTTTTCCCATGTAGGTTATGACACAATGTTGAGTAGTCTTCTCCTGGTCTTCCGTACGTCTTTGGTGGTTATATATTTCACATGGTTTGTATATCTCTGTTAACCCCAATGTGGCAATGTATCCAATCCTCATCCCTTTCTATTTGGTGAACCATAAGTTTTTTAATGAATCTGTGATTGCCTTTCTCTGTGGAAATATCTTCATTGGTATCAATTTTTAAGTAACTCTTAAAAGTGATATGATAGGATATGTGTCTTTTGCTTTCTCACTTACTACACGTGGCGTGATTACGTCTAGACTCATCTATGGTGCTGCAAACGGCATTGTTTCATTTTTTTCACTAGCGAATATTCCATCTGTACATGGAGGAGTTCTTCTTTGTCCATCCATCTGTTGGTGGACTTTTTGGTTACTTCCATATCTTGGCTATTGTAATACTGTGCAGTGCAGATTTGCCTGCCTGTGTCTTTCCAATTCTCTCTTCTTAGGTTTTACGTCGAGGAGTGGGCCTGCTGGATCATATAGTAGCTCAATGTTTACCTTTTTAAGGCACCTCCATTCTGTTCTCATTCGTGGCCCTTTCCAAGTTACGTCCCCTTTGAAGTTGAGGGTATGCATTTCTCCACAACACTTTCAGCTTTTATTGTTTGTAGTTTTCTTGCTGATGGTTATTCTGACAAGTGTGAGCTGATACCTCTCTGTGGTTGAATTCGAATGTGCCACATAATCTGTTGAAATTGAGCTTTAAGGCATGTCCTTTGCTATTTTTCAAGCTGTGATTACCCCTTAGTTCTTCAAAGTGTTCTCTTTAAGTATGTGTCACATTTTGAAATGTTTTGGCCTTTACCTCCCTCAAGACATTTAGAGGGCCTGTTTCATTTACAGTTCTGCAGTACTTGTTCCTATGAAGTGACCATTAGCACAGGCTTTAAAGCTGCTTTTGCAGGTAACTGCCAGAGGGCGGCAGCCTTTCTATGTCCCCCACCCTGGTAACTAGGGAAAAGCCCTTGCGGCCTGTGGTGTTTCTCGGTTATAAATTAGAGTGGAGTGTGCCCGGACAAACCCACACAAGCTGATGTCTCCTTACTTTTGTTGGATTTTTACATTTAATTTTTATTTTTTATTGGAGTAATTTTCCACTGTGTACGTGGACCACTTCTACTTTGTGCATTCCTCGGTTGATGGACATTTTCATTGCTTCCAAGTGTTGGCTATGGTAAATATTGTTGGAGTGCAGGATTGCCAGGCTGTGACTTTTCGATTCTCATTTTTTCTCAGGTGATAGGCCCAGCAGTGGGTGTGATTGATTGACTGGTAGCACCGTGTTTCCCTTTTCAAAGCACCTTCTTTGTGTTTTCATTAGTGGCTCTTACCACGTCCCCCTTAGAATCGAGGGTACGCATTTCTCCACAATCGCTTCAGCATATATTGTTTGCAGCATTTATGCTAATGGCCCTTCTGGCTGCTGTGAGCTGATAGGTTTTTGTAATTTGGGTTTGCATGTCTTTGAAAATTCGTAAAACTCATCATTTTTCTCCACCGTTTTCTTTTCTGTTAAAAAAAAAGGAAACAATTGGGAGTACAATAGAACTCTTGAAATTGTGTTCTTGGAAGGTTGCCCTCTTTTGAAATTTTTGGTCGATTTTCCACTCCAGAATTTTTTTAGAAAGCAGGTGTCTTTTAGCGAACTGCAAGTTTGGTGAATATTTAGTGACCTTTAGCAATGGGTTTAAATCTGCTGTTGTGGGAAGTGGCCTCAAGCAGGCAGCATATCTCCATTCCCATATCTGGGTACTAGGGCAGCAGAGCCTTTCTGGAAGTCGTGTTCCTAGTTTGTAAATTACATTGGAATGTGCATGGAGAAAGCCCCATAAGTATATGTCTCATTATTTCTTCTTGGTTTTAAAATTTTTTTTAATTGGGGTAAAGCTTAGAATATTGTTTGTCCTAGGTGTACACCATCTGGTTCGTTTGTACATTATATATGTCTATTCAAGTACAGATCCTCTTCCCATGTAAAATGTTACTGACGGTTCCGCAGACCTCCCTTGCTATATGGTTGGTCTTTTTGAGATATGGATATAATATGTGTTTGTATACATATAGTAACACTAATCTTAATTTATCCATTCCCCCCACCTTTCCTTTTAGATGAGCATAGTTTGTTTTCTAAGTCTGTGAGTGTCTTTCTCTGTGGAAATATGTTCCTTTGTGTCAGTTATTAGATAACGCCTATAAGTGATATCATAGAATATAGGTCTTTTGCTTTCCGACTTACCTCATGTTTCGTGATTATCTCCAGACTCATTTGAGGTGCCTCAGAGAGCAGTGGTTCATTGTTTTCCATGGCTATTATTCCATTGTGTACATGGACCACTTCTTCTTTATCCATTCACCTGTTGTTGGACATTTTGATTGCTCCACTGTCTTGGCTATTGTGAATAAGGCTGCACTGCAGCTTTTGCGGCCTGTGTCTTCTCGATTCTTGTCTTCTCAGGTGAGAGGTCCAATGGTGCGCCTGCTGCATTGAATGGTGCCTGCAGTTTTACTTTTAAACACAGCTCCTTTCTGTTCTCATTATTGGCTGTTACCCCTTTACGTCTCACCAGCAGGTAGAGGGTACACAGTTCCCTAAAACCCCTTCAGCATTTATTGTTTGTAGACTTTTTGCTCATGTTCAGGCGACTGGTGTAAGTTGAAACTTTTTGTAGATTAGATTGCATGGGTCTAACACTCCCTGAGGTTGAGCTTTTATCCATTTTCCTTTTTTTTTAAAAGAGCGTGAGTAAAACTTAACTCTTCATACTCTCTTCTTGAAACATTTGCCTGTTTTGAATTGTTTTGTCCATTCCCTCCTTCAGCATAATTTTTTAGGGCAGGTGTCCTTTACAGCCCTGAGTCCTTGGGAATGTTAAGTGACCATTCGCTGTGAGTTTAAAGCTGTTCTTGCAGGAAACGGCCACAAGGTGGCAGCATTTCCCCTTTACCATATTTGGTTACTAGGGAAACAGAGCCTTAATGGAAGTGGTGTTGTAGGTTGTAAATTAGAATGGAATGTGCCAGGGAAAAGCCCTTTAAGTTTATGTCTCATTACTTCTTGTTCATATTTGTAGTTTACTTTTTATTTTTTATCCCAGTAAATATGATTACAATGGTTTGTTTGTTCTAGGTGTGCAAGATGTGGTTCTTTCACACATATACATGTATCTATTGTTCCTCGCATCCTTTTCCCATGTAGGTTATGACACAATGTTGAGTAGTCTTCTCCTGGTCTTCCGTACGTCTTTGGTGGTTCTATATTTCACATGGTTTGTATATCTCTGTTAACCCCAATGTGGCAATGTATCCAATCCTCATCCCTTTCTATTTGGTGAACCATAAGTTTTTTAATGAATCTGTGATTGCCTTTCTCTGTGGAAATATCTTCATTGGTATCAATTTTTAAGTAACTCTTAAAAGTGATATGATAGGATATGTGTCTTTTGCTTTCTCACTTACTACACGTGGCGTGATTACGTCTAGACTCATCTATGGTGCTGCAAACGGCATTGTTTCATTTTTTTCACTAGCGAATATTCCATCTGTACATGGAGGAGTTCTTCTTTGTCCATCCATCTGTTGGTGGACTTTTTGGTTACTTCCATATCTTGGCTATTGTAATACTGTGCAGTGCAGATTTGCCTGCCTGTGTCTTTCCAATTCTCTCTTCTTAGGTTTTACGTCGAGGAGTGGGCCTGCTGGATCATATAGTAGCTCAATGTTTACCTTTTTAAGGCACCTCCATTCTGTTCTCATTCGTGGCCCTTTCCAAGTTACGTCCCCTTTGAAGTTGAGGGTATGCATTTCTCCACAACACTTTCAGCTTTTATTGTTTGTAGTTTTCTTGCTGATGGTTATTCTGAGAAGTGTGAGCTGATACCTCTCTGTGGTTGAATTCGAATGTGCCACATAATCTGTTGAAATTGAGCTTTAAGGCATGTCCTTTGCTATTTTTCAAGCTGTGATTACCCCTTAGTTCTTCAAAGTGTTCTCTTTAAGTATGTGTCACATTTTGAAATGTTTTGGCCTTTACCTCCCTCAAGACATTTAGAGGGCCTGTTTCATTTACAGTTCTGCAGTACTTGTTCCTATGAAGTGACCATTAGCACAGGCTTTAAAGCTGCTTTTGCAGGTAACTGCCAGAGGGCGGCAGCCTTTCTATGTCCCCCACCCTGGTAACTAGGGAAAAGCCCTTGCGGCCTGTGGTGTTTCTCGGTTATAAATTAGAGTGGAGTGTGCCCGGACAAACCCACACAAGCTGATGTCTCCTTACTTTTGTTGGATTTTTACATTTAATTTTTATTTTTTATTGGAGTAATTTTCCACTGTGTACGTGGACCACTTCTACTTTGTGCATTCCTCGGTTGATGGACATTTTCATTGCTTCCAAGTGTTGGCTATGGTAAATATTGTTGGAGTGCAGGATTGCCAGGCTGTGACTTTTCGATTCTCATTTTTTCTCAGGTGATAGGCCCAGCAGTGGGTGTGATTGATTGACTGGTAGCACCGTGTTTCCCTTTTCAAAGCACCTTCTTTGTGTTTTCATTAGTGGCTCTTACCACGTCCCCCTTAGAATCGAGGGTACGCATTTCTCCACAATCGCTTCAGCATATATTGTTTGCAGCATTTATGCTAATGGCCCTTCTGGCTGCTGTGAGCTGATAGGTTTTTGTAATTTGGGTTTGCATGTCTTTGAAAATTCGTAAAACTCATCATTTTTCTCCACCGTTTTCTTTTCTGTTAAAAAAAAAGGAAACAATTGGGAGTACAATAGAACTCTTGAAATTGTGTTCTTGGAATGTTGCCCTCTTTTGAAATTTTTGGTCGATTTTCCACTCCAGAATTTTTTTAGAAAGCAGGTGTCTTTTAGCGAACTGCAAGTTTGGTGAATATTTAGTGACCTTTAGCAATGGGTTTAAATCTGCTGTTGTGGGAAGTGGCCTCAAGCAGGCAGCATATCTCCATTCCCATATCTGGGTACTAGGGCAGCAGAGCCTTTCTGGAAGTCGTGTTCCTAGTTTGTAAATTACATTGGAATGTGCATGGAGAAAGCCCCATAAGTATATGTCTCATTATTTCTTCTTGGTTTTAAAATTTTTTTTAATTGGGGTAAAGCTTAGAATATTGTTTGTCCTAGGTGTACACCATCTGGTTCGTTTGTACATTATATATGTCTATTCAAGTACAGATCCTCTTCCCATGTAAAATGTTACTGACGGTTCCGCAGACCTCCCTTGCTATATGGTTGGTCTTTTTGAGATATGGATATAATATGTGTTTGTATACATATAGTAACACTAATCTTAATTTATCCATTCCCCCCACCTTTCCTTTTAGATGAGCATAGTTTGTTTTCTAAGTCTGTGAGTGTCTTTCTCTGTGGAAATATGTTCCTTTGTGTCAGTTATTAGATAACGCCTATAAGTGATATCATAGAATATAGGTCTTTTGCTTTCCGACTTACCTCATGTTTCGTGATTATCTCCAGACTCATTTGTGGTGACTCAGAGAACAGTGGTTCATTGTTTTCCATGACTATTATTCCATTGTGTACATGGACCACTTCTTCTTTATCCATTCACCTGTTGTTGGACATTTTGATTGCTCCACTGTCTTGGCTATTGTGAATAAGGCTGCACTGCAGCTTTTGCGGCCTGTGTCTTCTCGATTCTTGTCTTCTCAGGTGAGAGGTCCAATGGTGCGCCTGCTGCATTGAATGGTGCCTGCAGTTTTACTTTTAAACACAGCTCCTTTCTGTTCTCATTATTGGCTGTTACCCCTTTACGTCTCACCAGCAGGTAGAGGGTACACAGTTCCCTAAAACCCCTTCAGCATTTATTGTTTGTAGACTTTTTGCTCATGTTCAGGCGACTGGTGTAAGTTGAAACTTTTTGTAGATTAGATTGCATGGGTCTAACACTCCCTGAGGTTGAGCTTTTATCCATTTTCCTTTTTTTTTAAAAGAGCGTGAGTAAAACTTAACTCTTCATACTCTCTTCTTGAAACATTTGCCTGTTTTGAATTGTTTTGTCCATTCCCTCCTTCAGCACAATTTTTTAGGGCAGGTGTCCTTTACAGCCCTGAGTCCTTGGGAATGTTACGTGACCATTCGCTGTGAGTTTAAAGCTGTTCTTGCAGGAAACGGCCACAAGGTGGCAGCATTTCCCCTTTACCATATTTGGTTACTAGGGAAACAGAGCCTTAATGGAAGTGGTGTTGTAGGTTGTAAATTAGAATGGAATGTGCCAGGGAAAAGCCCTTTAAGTTTATGTCTCATTACTTCTTGTTCATATTTGTAGTTTACTTTTTATTTTTTATCCCAGTAAATATGATTACAATGGTTTGTTTGTTCTAGGTGTGCAAGATGTGGTTCTTTCACACATATACATGTATCTATTCTTCCTCGCCTCCTTTTCCCATGTAGGTTATGACACAATGTTGAGTAGTCTTCTCCTGGTCTTCCGTACGTCTTTGGTGGTTATATATTTCACATGGTTTGTATATCTCTGTTAACCCCAATGTGGCAATGTATCCAATCCTCATCCCTTTCTATTTGGTGAACCATAAGTTTTTTAATGAATCTGTGATTGCCTTTCTCTGTGGAAATATCTTCATTGGTATCAATTTTTAAGTAACTCTTAAAAGTGATATGATAGGATATGTGTCTTTTGCTTTCTCACTTACTACACGTGGCGTGATTACGTCTAGACTCATCTATGGTGCTGCAAACGGCATTGTTTCATTTTTTTCACTAGCGAATATTCCATCTGTACATGGAGGAGTTCTTCTTTGTCCATCCATCTGTTGGTGGACCTTTTGGTTACTTCCATATCTTGGCTATTGTAATACTGTGCAGTGCAGATTTGCCTGCCTGTGTCTTTCCAATTCTCTCTTCTTAGGTTTTACGTCGAGGAGTGGGCCTGCTGGATCATATAGTAGCTCAATGTTTACCTTTTTAAGGCACCTCCATTCTGTTCTCATTCGTGGCCCTTTCCAAGTTACGTCCCCTTTGAAGTTGAGGGTATGCATTTCTCCACAACACTTTCAGCATTTATTGTTTGTAGTTTTCTTGCTGATGGTTATTCTGACAAGTGTGAGCTGATACCTCTCTGTGGTTGAATTCGAATGTGCCACATAATCTGTTGAAATTGAGCTTTAAGGCATGTCCTTTGCTATTTTTCAAGCTGTGATTACCCCTTAGTTCTTCAAAGTGTTCTCTTTAAGTATGTGTCACATTTTGAAATGTTTTGGCCTTTACCTCCCTCAAGACATTTTGAGGGCCTGTTTCATTTACAGTTCTGCAGTACTTGTTCCTATGAAGTGACCATTAGCACAGGCTTTAAAGCTGCTTTTGCAGGTAACTGCCAGAGGGCGGCAGCCTTTCTATGTCCCCCACCCTGGTAACTAGGGAAAAGCCCTTGCGGCCTGTGGTGTTTCTCGGTTATAAATTAGAGTGGAGTGTGCCCGGACAAACCCACACAAGCTGATGTCTCCTTACTTTTGTTGGATTTTTACATTTAATTTTTATTTTTTATTGGAGTAATTTTCCACTGTGTACGTGGACCACTTCTACTTTGTGCATTCCTCGGTTGATGGACATTTTCATTGCTTCCAAGTGTTGGCTATGGTAAATATTGTTGGAGTGCAGGATTGCCAGGCTGTGACTTTTCGATTCTCATTTTCTCAGGTGATAGGCCCAGCAGTGGGTGTGATTGATTGACTGGTAGCACGGTGTTTCCCTTTTCAAAGCACCTTCTTTGTGTTTTCATTAGTGGCTCTTACCACGTCCCCCTTAGAATCGAGGGTACGCATTTCTCCACAATCGCTTCAGCATATATTGTTTGCAGCATTTATGCTAATGGCCCTTCTGGCTGCTGTGAGCTGATAGGTTTTTGTAATTTGGGTTTGCATGTCTTTGAAAATTCGTAAAACTCATCATTTTTCTCCACCGTTTTCTTTTCTGTTAAAAAAAAGGAAACAATTGGGAGTACAATAGAACTCTTGAAATTGTGTTCTTGGAAGGTTGCCCTCTTTTGAAATTTTTGGTCGATTTTCCACTCCAGAATTTTTTTAGAAAGCAGGTGTCTTTTACCGAACTGCAAGTTTGGTGAATATTTAGTGACCTTTAGCAATGGGTTTAAATCTGCTGTTGTGGGAAGTGGCCTCAAGCAGGCAGCATATCTCCATTCCCATATCTGGGTACTAGGGCAGCAGAGACTTTCTGGAAGTCGTGTTCCTAGTTTGTAAATTACATTGGAATGTGCATGGAGAAAGCCCCATAAGTATATGTCTCATTATTTCTTCTTGGTTTTAAATTTTTTTTTTAATTGGGGTAAAGCTTAGAATATTGTTTGTCCTAGGTGTACACCATCTGGTTCGTTTGTACATTATATATGTCTATTCAAGTACAGATCCTCTTCCCATGTAAAATGTTACTGACGGTTCCGCAGACCTCCCTTGCTATATGGTTGGTCTTTTTGAGATATGGATACAATATGTGTTTGTATACATATAGTAACACTAATCTTAATTTATCCATTCCCCCCACCTTTCCTTTTAGATGAGCATAGTTTGTTTTCTAAGTCTGTGAGTGTCTTTCTCTGTGGAAATATGTTCCTTTGTGTCAGTTATTAGATAACGCCTATAAGTGATATCATAGAATATAGGTCTTTTGCTTTCCGACTTACCTCATGTTTCGTGATTATCTCCAGACTCATTTGTGGTGCCTCAGAGAGCAGTGGTTCATTGTTTTCCATGGCTATTATTCCATTGTGTACATGGACCACTTCTTCTTTATCCATTCAACTGTTGTTGGACATTTTGATTGCTTCACTGTCTTGGCTATTGTGAATAAGGCTGCAATGCAGCTTTTGCGGCCTGTGTCTTCTCGATTCTTGTCTTCTCAAGTGAGAGGTCCATTGGTGCGCCTGCTGGATTGAATGGTACCTCCATTTTTACTTTTAAACACAGCTCCTTTCTGTTCTCATTATTGGCTGTTACCCCTTTACGTCTCACCAGCAGGTAGAGGGTACACAGTTCCCTAAAACCCCTTCAGCATTTATTGTTTGTAGACTTTTTGCTCATGTTCAGGCGACTGGTGTAAGTTGATACTTTTTGTAGATTAGATTGCATGGGTCTAACACTCCCTGAGGTTGAGCTTTTATCCATTTTCCTTTTTTTTTTAAAAGAGCGTGAGTAAAACTTAACTCTTCATACTCTCTTCTTGAAACATTTGCCTGTTTTGAATTGTTTTGTCCATTCCCTCCTTCAGCACAATTTTTTAGGGCAGGTGTCCTTTACAGCCCTGAGTCCTTGGGAATGTTACGTGACCATTAGCTGTGAGTTTAAAGCTGTTCTTGCAGGAAACGGCCAAAAGGTGGCAGCATTTCCCCTTTACCATATTTGGTTACTAGGGAAACAGAGCCTTAATGGAAGTGGTGTTGTAGGTTGTAAATTAGAATGGAATGTGCCAGGGAAAAGCCCTTTAAGTTTATGTCTCATTACTTCTTGTTCATATTTGTAGTTTACTTTTTATTTTTTATCCCAGTAAATATGATTACAATGGTTTGTTTGTTCTAGGTGTGCAAGATGTGGTTCTTTCACACATATACATGTATCTATTGTTCCTCGCATCCTTTTCCCATGTAGGTTATGACACAATGTTGAGTAGTCTTCTCCTGGTCTTCCGTACGTCTTTGGTGGTTCTATATTTCACATGGTTTGTATATCTCTGTTAACCCCAATGTGGCAATGTATCCAATCCTCATCCCTTTCTATTTGGTGAACCATAAGTTTTTTAATGAATCTGTGATTGCCTTTCTCTGTGGAAATATCTTCATTGGTATCAATTTTTAAGTAACTCTTAAAAGTGATATGATAGGATATGTGTCTTTTGCTTTCTCACTTACTACACGTGGCGTGATTACGTCTAGACTCATCTATGGTGCTGCAAACGGCATTGTTTCATTTTTTTCACTAGCGAATATTCCATCTGTACATGGAGGAGTTCTTCTTTGTCCATCCATCTGTTGGTGGACTTTTTGGTTACTTCCATATCTTGGCTATTGTAATACTGTGCAGTGCAGATTTGCCTGCCTGTGTCTTTCCAATTCTCTCTTCTTAGGTTTTACGTCGAGGAGTGGGCCTGCTGGATCATATAGTAGCTCAATGTTTACCTTTTTAAGGCACCTCCATTCTGTTCTCATTCGTGGCCCTTTCCAAGTTACGTCCCCTTTGAAGTTGAGGGTATGCATTTCTCCACAACACTTTCAGCATTTATTGTTTGTAGTTTTCTTGCTGATGGTTATTCTGACAAGTGTGAGCTGATACCTCTCTGTGGTTGAATTCGAATGTGCCACATAATCTGTTGAAATTGAGCTTTAAGGCATGTCCTTTGCTATTTTTCAAGCTGTGATTACCCCTTAGTTCTTCAAAGTGTTCTCTTTAAGTATGTGTCACATTTTGAAATGTTTTGGCCTTTACCTCCCTCAAGACATTTTGAGGGCCTGTTTCATTTACAGTTCTGCAGTACTTGTTCCTATGAAGTGACCATTAGCACAGGCTTTAAAGCTGCTTTTGCAGGTAACTGCCAGAGGGTGGCAGCCTTTCTATGTCCCCCACCCTGGTAACTAGGGAAAAGCCCTTGCGGCCTGTGGTGTTTCTCGGTTATAAATTAGAGTGGAGTGTGCCCGGACAAACCCACACAAGCTGATGTCTCCTTACTTTTGTTGGATTGTTACATTTAATTTTTATTTTTTATTGGAGTAATTTTCCACTGTGTACGTGGACCACTTCTACTTTGTGCATTCCTCGGTTGATGGACATTTTCATTGCTTCCAAGTGTTGGCTATGGTAAATATTGTTGGAGTGCAGGATTGCCAGGCTGTGACTTTTCGATTCTCATTTTCTCAGGTGATAGGCCCAGCAGTGGGTGTGATTGATTGACTGGTAGCACGGTGTTTCCCTTTTCAAAGCACCTTCTTTGTGTTTTCATTAGTGGCTCTTACCACGTCCCCCTTAGAATCGAGGGTACGCATTTCTCCACAATCGCTTCAGCATATATTGTTTGCAGCATTTATGCTAATGGCCCTTCTGGCTGCTGTGAGCTGATAGGTTTTTGTAATTTGGGTTTGCATGTCTTTGAAAATTCGTAAAACTCATCATTTTTCTCCACCGTTTTCTTTTCTGTTAAAAAAAAGGAAACAATTGGGAGTACAATAGAACTCTTGAAATTGTGTTCTTGGAAGGTTGCCCTCTTTTGAAATTTTTGGTCGATTTTCCACTCCAGAATTTTTTTAGAAAGCAGGTGTCTTTTACCGAACTGCAAGTTTGGTGAATATTTAGTGACCTTTAGCAATGGGTTTAAATCTGCTGTTGTGGGAAGTGGCCTCAAGCAGGCAGCATATCTCCATTCCCATATCTGGGTACTAGGGCAGCAGAGCCTTTCTGGAAGTCGTGTTCCTAGTTTGTAAATTACATTGGAATGTGCATGGAGAAAGCCCCATAAGTATATGTCTCATTATTTCTTCTTGGTTTTAAATTTTTTTTTTAATTGGGGTAAAGCTTAGAATATTGTTTGTCCTAGGTGTACACCATCTGGTTCGTTTGTACATTATATATGTCTATTCAAGTACAGATCCTCTTCCCATGTAAAATGTTACTGACGGTTCCGCAGACCTCCCTTGCTATATGGTTGGTCTTTTTGAGATATGGATACAATATGTGTTTGTATACATATAGTAACACTAATCTTAATTTATCCATTCCCCCCACCTTTCCTTTTAGATGAGCATAGTTTGTTTTCTAAGTCTGTGAGTGTCTTTCTCTGTGGAAATATGTTCCTTTGTGTCAGTTATTAGATAACGCCTATAAGTGATATCATAGAATATAGGTCTTTTGCTTTCCGACTTACCTCATGTTTCGTGATTATCTCCAGACTCATTTGTGGTGCCTCAGAGAGCAGTGGTTCATTGTTTTCCATGGCTATTATTCCATTGTGTACATGGACCACTTCTTCTTTATCCATTCAACTGTTGTTGGACATTTTGATTGCTTCACTGTCTTGGCTATTGTGAATAAGGCTGCAATGCAGCTTTTGCGGCCTGTGTCTTCTCGATTCTTGTCTTCTCAAGTGAGAGGTCCATTGGTGCGCCTGCTGGATTGAATGGTACCTCCATTTTTACTTTTAAACACAGCTCCTTTCTGTTCTCATTATTGGCTGTTACCCCTTTACGTCTCACCAGCAGGTAGAGGGTACACAGTTCCCTAAAACCCCTTCAGCATTTATTGTTTGTAGACTTTTTGCTCATGTTCAGGCGACTGGTGTAAGTTGATACTTTTTGTAGATTAGATTGCATGGGTCTAACACTCCCTGAGGTTGAGCTTTTATCCATTTTCCTTTTTTTTTTAAAAGAGCGTGAGTAAAACTTAACTCTTCATACTCTCTTCTTGAAACATTTGCCTGTTTTGAATTGTTTTGTCCATTCCCTCCTTCAGCACAATTTTTTAGGGCAGGTGTCCTTTACAGCCCTGAGTCCTTGGGAATGTTACGTGACCATTAGCTGTGAGTTTAAAGCTGTTCTTGCAGGAAACGGCCAAAAGGTGGCAGCATTTCCCCTTTACCATATTTGGTTACTAGGGAAACAGAGCCTTAATGGAAGTGGTGTTGTAGGTTGTAAATTAGAATGGAATGTGCCAGGGAAAAGCCCTTTAAGTTTATGTCTCATTACTTCTTGTTCATATTTGTAGTTTACTTTTTATTTTTTATCCCAGTAAATATGATTACAATGGTTTGTTTGTTCTAGGTGTGCAAGATGTGGTTCTTTCACACATATACATGTATCTATTGTTCCTCGCATCCTTTTCCCATGTAGGTTATGACACAATGTTGAGTAGTCTTCTCCTGGTCTTCCGTACGTCTTTGGTGGTTCTATATTTCACATGGTTTGTATATCTCTGTTAACCCCAATGTGGCAATGTATCCAATCCTCATCCCTTTCTATTTGGTGAACCATAAGTTTTTTAATGAATCTGTGATTGCCTTTCTCTGTGGAAATATCTTCATTGGTATCAATTTTTAAGTAACTCTTAAAAGTGATATGATAGGATATGTGTCTTTTGCTTTCTCACTTACTACACGTGGCGTGATTACGTCTAGACTCATCTATGGTGCTGCAAACGGCATTGTTTCATTTTTTTCACTAGCGAATATTCCATCTGTACATGGAGGAGTTCTTCTTTGTCCATCCATCTGTTGGTGGACTTTTTGGTTACTTCCATATCTTGGCTATTGTAATACTGTGCAGTGCAGATTTGCCTGCCTGTGTCTTTCCAATTCTCTCTTCTTAGGTTTTACGTCGAGGAGTGGGCCTGCTGGATCATATAGTAGCTCAATGTTTACCTTTTTAAGGCACCTCCATTCTGTTCTCATTCGTGGCCCTTTCCAAGTTACGTCCCCTTTGAAGTTGAGGGTATGCATTTCTCCACAACACTTTCAGCATTTATTGTTTGTAGTTTTCTTGCTGATGGTTATTCTGACAAGTGTGAGCTGATACCTCTCTGTGGTTGAATTCGAATGTGCCACATAATCTGTAGAAATTGAGCTTTAAGGCATGTCCTTTGCTATTTTTCAAGCTGTGATTACCCCTTAGTTCTTCAAAGTGTTCTCTTTAAGTATGTGTCACATTTTGAAATGTTTTGGCCTTTACCTCCCTCAAGACATTTTGAGGGCCTGTTTCATTTACAGTTCTGCAGTACTTGTTCCTATGAAGTGACCATTAGCACAGGCTTTAAAGCTGCTTTTGCAGGTAACTGCCAGAGGGCGGCAGCCTTTCTAGGTCCCCCACCCTGGTAACTAGGGAAAAGCCCTTGCGGCCTGTGGTGTTTCTCGGTTATAAATTAGAGTGGAGTGTGCCCGGACAAACCCACACAAGCTGATGTCTCCTTACTTTTGTTGGATTTTTACATTTAATTTTTATTTTTTATTGGAGTAAGTTTCCACTGTGTACGTGGACCACTTCTACTTTGTGCATTCCTCGGTTGATGGACATTTTCATTGCTTCCAAGTGTTGGCTATGGTAAATATTGTTGGAGTGCAGGATTGCCAGGCTGTGACTTTTCGATTCTCATTTTCTCAGGTGATAGGCCCAGCAGTGGGTGTGATTGATTGACTGGTAGCACCGTGTTTCCCTTTTCAAAGCACCTTCTTTGTGTTTTCATTAGTGGCTCTTACCACGTCCCCCTTAGAATCGAGGGTACGCATTTCTCCACAATCGCTTCAGCATATATTGTTTGCAGCATTTATGCTAATGGCCCTTCTGGCTGCTGTGAGCTGATAGGTTTTTGTAATTTGGGTTTGCATGTCTTTGAAAATTCGTAAAACTCATCATTTTTCTCCACCGTTTTCTTTTCTGTTAAAAAAAAAGGAAACAATTGGGAGTACAATAGAACTCTTGAAATTGTGTTCTTGGAAGGTTGCCCTCTTTTGAAATTTTTGGTCGATTTTCCACTCCAGAATTTTTTTAGAAAGCAGGTGTCTTTTACCGAACTGCAAGTTTGGTGAATATTTAGTGACCTTTAGCAATGGGTTTAAATCTGCTGTTGTGGGAAGTGGCCTCAAGCAGGCAGCATATCTCCATTCCCATATCTGGGTACTAGGGCAGCAGAGCCTTTCTGGAAGTCGTGTTCCTAGTTTGGAAATTACATTGGAATGTGCATGGAGAAAACCCCATAAGTATATGTCTCATTATTTCTTCTTGGTTTTAAAATTTATTTTAATTGGGGTAAAGCTTAGAATATTGTTTGTCCTAGGTATACACCATCTGGTTCGTTTGTACATTATATATGTCTATTCAAGTACAGATCCTCTTCCCATGTAAAATGTTACTGATGGTTCCGCAGACCTCCCTTGCTATATGGTTGGTCTTTTTGAGATATGGATATAATATGTGTTTGTATACATATAGTAACACTAATCTTAATTTATCCATTCCCCCCACCTTTCCTTTTAGATGAGGATAGTTTGTTTTCTAAGTCTGTGAGTGTCTTTCTCTGTGGAAATATGTTCCTTTGTGTCAGTTATTAGATAACGCCTATAAGTGATATCATAGAATATAGGTCTTTTGCTTTCCGACTTACCTCATGTTTCGTGATTATCTCCAGACTCATTTGTGGTGCCTCAGAGAGCAGTGGTTCATTGTTTTCCATGGCCATTATTCCATTGTGTACATGGACCACTTCTTCTTTATCCATTCAACTGTTGTTGGACATTTTGATTGCTTCACTGTCTTGGCTATTGTGAATAAGGCTGCACTGCAGCTTTTGCGGCCTGTGTCTTCTCGATTCTTGTCTTCTCAAGTGAGAGGTCCATTGGTGCGCCTGCTGGATTGAATGGTACCTCCATTTTTACTTTTAAACACAGCTCCTTTCTGTTCTCATTATTGGCTGTTACCCCTTTACGTCTCACCAGCAGGTAGAGGGTACACAGTTCCCTAAAACCCCTTCAGCATTTATTGTTTGTAGACTTTTTGCTCATGTTCAGGCGACTGGTGTAAGTTGATACTTTTTGTAGATTAGATTGCATGGGTCTAACACTCCCTGAGGTTGAGCTTTTATCCATTTTCCTTTTTTTTTAAAAGAGCGTGAGTAAAACTTAACTCTTCATACTCTCTTCTTGAAACATTTGCCTGTTTTGAATTGTTTTGTCCATTCCCTCCTTCAGCACAATTTTTTAGGGCAGGTGTCCTTTACAGCCCTGAGTCCTTGGGAATGTTACGTGACCATTAGCTGTGAGTTTAAAGCTGTTCTTGCAGGAAACGGCCACAAGGTGGCAGCATTTCCCCTTTACCATATTTGGTTACTAGGGAAACAGAGCCTTAATGGAAGTGGTGTTGTAGGTTGTAAATTAGAATGGAATGTGCCAGGGAAAAGCCCTTTAAGTTTATGTCTCATTACTTCTTGTTCATATTTGTAGTTTACTTTTTATTTTTTATCCCAGTAAATATGATTACAATGGTTTGTTTGTTCTAGGTGTGCAAGATGTGGTTCTTTCACACATATACATGTATCTATTGTTCCTCGCATCCTTTTCCCATGTAGGTTATGACACAATGTTGAGTAGTCTTCTCCTGGTCTTCCGTACGTCTTTGGTGGTTATATATTTCACATGGTTTGTATATCTCTGTTAACCCCAATGTGGCAATGTATCCAATCCTCATCCCTTTCTATTTGGTGAACCATAAGTTTTTTAATGAATCTGTGATTGCCTTTCTCTGTGGAAATATCTTCATTGGTATCAATTTTTAAGTAACTCTTAAAAGTGATATGATAGGATATGTGTCTTTTGCTTTCTCACTTACTACACGTGGCGTGATTACGTCTAGACTCATCTATGGTGCTGCAAACGGCATTGTTTCATTTTTTTCACTAGCGAATATTCCATCTGTACATGGAGGAGTTCTTCTTTGTCCATCCATCTGTTGGTGGACTTTTTGGTTACTTCCATATCTTGGCTATTGTAATACTGTGCAGTGCAGATTTGCCTGCCTGTGTCTTTCCAATTCTCTCTTCTTAGGTTTTACGTCGAGGAGTGGGCCTGCTGGATCATATAGTAGCTCAATGTTTACCTTTTTAAGGCACCTCCATTCTGTTCTCATTCGTGGCCCTTTCCAAGTTACGTCCCCTTTGAAGTTGAGGGTATGCATTTCTCCACAACACTTTCAGCATTTATTGTTTGTAGTTTTCTTGCTGATGGTTATTCTGACAAGTGTGAGCTGATACCTCTCTGTGGTTGAATTCGAATGTGCCACATAATCTGTTGAAATTGAGCTTTAAGGCATGTCCTTTGCTATTTTTCAAGCTGTGATTACCCCTTAGTTCTTCAAAGTGTTCTCTTTAAGTATGTGTCACATTTTGAAATGTTTTGGCCTTTACCTCCCTCAAGACATTTTGAGGGCCTGTTTCATTTACAGTTCTGCAGTACTTGTTCCTATGAAGTGACCATTAGCACAGGCTTTAAAGCTGCTTTTGCAGGTAACTGCCAGAGGGCGGCAGCCTTTCTAGGTCCCCCACCCTGGTAACTAGGGAAAAGCCCTTGCGGCCTGTGGTGTTTCTCGGTTATAAATTAGAGTGGAGTGTGCCCGGACAAACCCACACAAGCTGATGTCTCCTTACTTTTGTTGGATTTTTACATTTAATTTTTATTTTTTATTGGAGTAAGTTTCCACTGTGTACGTGGACCACTTCTACTTTGTGCATTCCTCGGTTGATGGACATTTTCATTGCTTCCAAGTGTTGGCTATGGTAAATATTGTTGGAGTGCAGGATTGCCAGGCTGTGACTTTTCGATTCTCATTTTCTCAGGTGATAGGCCCAGCAGTGGGTGTGATTGATTGACTGGTAGCACGGTGTTTCCCTTTTCAAAGCACCTTCTTTGTGTTTTCATTAGTGGCTCTTACCACGTCCCCCTTAGAATCGAGGGTACGCATTTCTCCACAATCGCTTCAGCATATATTGTTTGCAGCATTTATGCTAATGGCCCTTCTGGCTGCTGTGAGCTGCTAGGTTTTTGTAATTTGGGTTTGCATGTCTTTGAAAATTCGTAAAACTCATCATTTTTCTCCACCGTTTTCTTTTCTGTTAAAAAAAAGGAAACAATTGGGAGTACAATAGAACTCTTGAAATTGTGTTCTTGGAAGGTTGCCCTCTTTTGAAATTTTTGGTCGATTTTCCACTCCAGAATTTTTTTAGAAAGCAGGTGTCTTTTACCGAATTGCAAGTTTGGTGAATATTTAGTGACCTTTAGCAATGGGTTTAAATCTGCTGTTGTGGGAAGTGGCCTCAAGCAGGCAGCATATCTCCATTCCCATATCTGGGTACTAGGGCAGCAGAGCCTTTCTGGAAGTCGTGTTCCTAGTTTGTAAATTACATTGGAATGTGCATGGAGAAAACCCCATAAGTATATGTCTCATTATTTCTTCTTGGTTTTAAAATTTATTTTAATTGGGGTAAAGCTTAGAATATTGTTTGTCCTAGGTGTACACCATCTGGTTCGTTTGTACATTATATATGTCTATTCAAGTACAGATCCTCTTCCCATGTAAAATGTTACTGATGGTTCCGCAGACCTCCCTTGCTATATGGTTGGTCTTTTTGAGATATGGATATAATATGTGTTTGTATACATATAGTAACACTAATCTTAATTTATCCATTCCCCCCACCTTTCCTTTTAGATGAGGATAGTTTGTTTTCTAAGTCTGTGAGTGTCTTTCTCTGTGGAAATATGTTCCTTTGTGTCAGTTATTAGATAACGCCTATAAGTGATATCATAGAATATAGGTCTTTTGCTTTCCGACTTACCTCATGTTTCGTGATTATCTCCAGACTCATTTGTGGTGCCTCAGAGAGCAGTGGTTCATTGTTTTCCATGGCCATTATTCCATTGTGTACATGGACCACTTCTTCTTTATCCATTCAACTGTTGTTGGACATTTTGATTGCTTCACTGTCTTGGCTATTGTGAATAAGGCTGCACTGCAGCTTTTGCGGCCTGTGTCTTCTCGATTCTTGTCTTCTCAAGTGAGAGGTCCATTGGTGCGCCTGCTGGATTGAATGGTACCTCCATTTTTACTTTTAAACACAGCTCCTTTCTGTTCTCATTATTGGCTGTTACCCCTTTACGTCTCACCAGCAGGTAGAGGGTACACAGTTCCCTAAAACCCCTTCAGCATTTATTGTTTGTAGACTTTTTGCTCATGTTCAGGCGACTGGTGTAAGTTGATACTTTTTGTAGATTAGATTGCATGGGTCTAACACTCCCTGAGGTTGAGCTTTTATCCATTTTCCTTTTTTTTTTAAAAGAGCGTGAGTAAAACTTAACTCTTCATACTCTCTTCTTGAAACATTTGCCTGTTTTGAATTGTTTTGTCCATTCCCTCCTTCAGCACAATTTTTTAGGGCAGGTGTCCTTTACAGCCCTGAGTCCTTGGGAATGTTACGTGACCATTAGCTGTGAGTTTAAAGCTGTTCTTGCAGGAAACGGCCACAAGGTGGCAGCATTTCCCCTTTACCATATTTGGTTACTAGGGAAACAGAGCCTTAATGGAAGTGGTGTTGTAGGTTGTAAATTAGAATGGAATGTGCCAGGGAAAAGCCCTTTAAGTTTATGTCTCATTACTTCTTGTTCATATTTGTAGTTTACTTTTTATTTTTTATCCCAGTAAATATGATTACAATGGTTTGTTTGTTCTAGGTGTGCAAGATGTGGTTCTTTCACACATATACATGTATCTATTGTTCCTCGCATCCTTTTCCCATGTAGGTTATGACACAATGTTGAGTAGTCTTCTCCTGGTCTTCCGTACGTCTTTGGTGGTTCTATATTTCACATGGTTTGTATATCTCTGTTAACCCCAATGTGGCAATGTATCCAATCCTCATCCCTTTCTATTTGGTGAACCATAAGTTTTTTAATGAATCTGTGATTGCCTTTCTCTGTGGAAATATCTTCATTGGTATCAATTTTTAAGTAACTCTTAAAAGTGATATGATAGGATATGTGTCTTTTGCTTTCTCACTTACTACACGTGGCGTGATTACGTCTAGACTCATCTATGGTGCTGCAAACGGCATTGTTTCATTTTTTTCACTAGCGAATATTCCATCTGTACATGGAGGAGTTCTTCTTTGTCCATCCATCTGTTGGTGGACTTTTTGGTTACTTCCATATCTTGGCTATTGTAATACTGTGCAGTGCAGATTTGCCTGCCTGTGTCTTTCCAATTCTCTCTTCTTAGGTTTTACGTCGAGGAGTGGGCCTGCTGGATCATATAGTAGCTCAATGTTTACCTTTTTAAGGCACCTCCATTCTGTTCTCATTCGTGGCCCTTTCCAAGTTACGTCCCCTTTGAAGTTGAGGGTATGCATTTCTCCACAACACTTTCAGCATTTATTGTTTGTAGTTTTCTTGCTGATGGTTATTCTGACAAGTGTGAGCTGATACCTCTCTGTGGTTGAATTCGAATGTGCCACATAATCTGTTGAAAGTGAGCTTTAAGGCATGTCCTTTTCTATTTTTCAAGCTGTGATTACCCCTTAGTTCTTCAAAGTGTTCTCTTTAAGTATGTGTCACATTTTGAAATGTTTTGGCCTTTACCTCCCTCAAGACATTTTGAGGGCCTGTTTCATTTACAGTTCTGCAGTACTTGTTCCTATGAAGTGACCATTAGCACAGGCTTTAAAGCTGCTTTTGCAGGTAACTGCCAGAGGGCGGCAGCCTTTCTATGTCCCCCACCCTGGTAACTAGGGAAAAGCCCTTGCGGCCTGTGGTGTTTCTCGGTTATAAATTAGAGTGGAGTGTGCCCGGACAAACCCACACAAGCTGATGTCTCCTTACTTTTGTTGGATTTTTACATTTAATTTTTATTTTTTATTGGAGTAATTTTCCACTGTGTACGTGGACCACTTCTACTTTGTGCATTCCTCGGTTGATGGACATTTTCATTGCTTCCAAGTGTTGGCTATGGTAAATATTGTTGGAGTGCAGGATTGCCAGGCTGTGACTTTTCGATTCTCATTTTCTCAGGTGATAGGCCCAGCAGTGGGTGTGATTGATTGACTGGTAGCACCGTGTTTCCCTTTTCAAAGCACCTTCTTTGTGTTTTCATTAGTGGCTCTTACCACGTCCCCCTTAGAATCGAGGGTACGCATTTCTCCACAATCGCTTCAGCATATATTGTTTGCAGCATTTATGCTAATGGCCCTTCTGGCTGCTGTGAGCTGATAGGTTTTTGTAATTTGGGTTTGCATGTCTTTGAAAATTCGTAAAACTCATCATTTTTCTCCACCGTTTTCTTTTCTGTTAAAAAAAAGGAAACAATTGGGAGTACAATAGAACTCTTGAAATTGTGTTCTTGGAAGGTTGCCCTCTTTTGAAATTTTTGGTCGATTTTCCACTCCAGAATTTTTTTAGAAAGCAGGTGTCTTTTACCGAACTGCAAGTTTGGTGAATATTTAGTGACCTTTAGCAATGGGTTTAAATCTGCTGTTGTGGGAAGTGGCCTCAAGCAGGCAGCATATCTCCATTCCCATATCTGGGTACTAGGGCAGCAGAGCCTTTCTGGAAGTCGTGTTCCTAGTTTGTAAATTACATTGGAATGTGCATGGAGAAAGCCCCATAAGTATATGTCTCATTATTCTTGGTTTTAAAATTTTTTTTTAATTGGGGTAAAGCTTAGAATATTGTTTGTCCTAGGTGTACACCATCTGGTTCGTTTGTACATTATATATGTCTATTCAAGTACAGATCCTCTTCCCATGTAAAATGTTACTGATGGTTCCGCAGACCTCCCTTGCTATATGGTTGGTCTTTTTGAGATATGGATATAATATGTGTTTGTATACATATAGTAACACTAATCTTAATTTATCCATTCCCCCCACCTTTCCTTTTAGATGAGCATAGTTTGTTTTCTAAGTCTGTGAGTGTCTTTCTCTGTGGAAATATGTTCCTTTGTGTCAGTTATTAGATAACGCCTATAAGTGATATCATAGAATATAGGTCTTTTGCTTTCCGACTTACCTCATGTTTTGTGATTATCTCCAGACTCATTTGAGGTGCCTCAGAGAGCAGTGGTTCATTGTTTTCCATGGCTATTATTCCATTGTGTACATGGACCACTTCTTCTTTATCCATTCACCTGTTGTTGGACATTTTGATTGCTCCACTGTCTTGGCTATTGTGAATAAGGCTGCACTGCAGCTTTTGCGGCCTGTGTCTTCTCGATTCTTGTCTTCTCAGGTGAGAGGTCCAATGGTGCGCCTGCTGCATTGAATGGTGCCTGCAGTTTTACTTTTAAACACAGCTCCTTTCTGTTCTCATTATTGGCTGTTACCCCTTCACGTCTCACCAGCAGGTAGAGGGTACACAGTTCTCTAAAACCCCTTCAGCATTTATTGTTTGTAGACTTTTTGCTCATGTTCAGTCGACTGGTGTAAGTTGAAACTTTTTGTAGATTAGATTGCATGGGTCTAACACTCCCTGAGGTTGAGCTTTTATCCATTTTCCTTTTTTTTTAAAAGAGCGTGAGTAAAACTTAACTCTTCATACTCTCTTCTTGAAACATTTGCCTGTTTTGAATTGTTTTGTCCATTCCCTCCTTCAGCACAATTTTTTAGGGCAGGTGTCCTTTACAGCCCTGAGTCCTTGGGAATGTTAAGTGACCATTAGCTGTGAGTTTAAAGCTGTTCTTGCAGGAAACGGCCACAAGGTGGCAGCATTTCCCCTTTACCATATTTGGTTACTAGGGAAACAGAGCCTTAATGGAAGTGGTGTTGTAGGTTGTAAATTAGAATGGAATGTGCCAGGGAAAAGCCCTTTAAGTTTATGTCTCATTACTTCTTGTTCATATTTGTAGTTTACTTTTTATTTTTTATCCCAGTAAATATGATTACAATGGTTTGTTTGTTCTAGGTGTGCAAGATGTGGTTCTTTCACACATATACATGTATCTATTGTTCCTCGCATCCTTTTCCCATGTAGGTTATGACACAATGTTGAGTAGTCTTCTCCTGGTCTTCCGTACGTCTTTGGTGGTTATATATTTCACATGGTTTGTATATCTCTGTTAACCCCAATGTGGCAATGTATCCAATCCTCATCCCTTTCTATTTGGTGAACCATAAGTTTTTTAATGAATCTGTGATTGCCTTTCTCTGTGGAAATATCTTCATTGGTATCAATTTTTAAGTAACTCTTAAAAGTGATATGATAGGATATGTGTCTTTTGCTTTCTCACTTACTACACGTGGCGTGATTACGTCTAGACTCATCTATGGTGCTGCAAACGGCATTGTTTCATTTTTTTCACTAGCGAATATTCCATCTGTACATGGAGGAGTTCTTCTTTGTCCATCCATCTGTTGGTGGACTTTTTGGTTACTTCCATATCTTGGCTATTGTAATACTGTGCAGTGCAGATTTGCCTGCCTGTGTCTTTCCAATTCTCTCTTCTTAGGTTTTACGTCGAGGAGTGGGCCTGCTGGATCATATAGTAGCTCAATGTTTACCTTTTTAAGGCACCTCCATTCTGTTCTCATTCGTGGCCCTTTCCAAGTTACGTCCCCTTTGAAGTTGAGGGTATGCATTTCTCCACAACACTTTCAGCATTTATTGTTTGTAGTTTTCTTGCTGATGGTTATTCTGACAAGTGTGAGCTGATACCTCTCTGTGGTTGAATTCGAATGTGCCACATAATCTGTTGAAAGTGAGCTTTAAGGCATGTCCTTTTCTATTTTTCAAGCTGTGATTACCCCTTAGTTCTTCAAAGTGTTCTCTTTAAGTATGTGTCACATTTTGAAATGTTTTGGCCTTTACCTCCCTCAAGACATTTTGAGGGCCTGTTTCATTTACAGTTCTGCAGTACTTGTTCCTATGAAGTGACCATTAGCACAGGCTTTAAAGCTGCTTTTGCAGGTAACTGCCAGAGGGCGGCAGCCTTTCTATGTCCCCCACCCTGGTAACTAGGGAAAAGCCCTTGCGGCCTGTGGTGTTTCTCGGTTATAAATTAGAGTGGAGTGTGCCCGGACAAACCCACACAAGCTGATGTCTCCTTACTTTTGTTGGATTTTTACATTTAATTTTTATTTTTTATTGGAGTAATTTTCCACTGTGTACGTGGACCACTTCTACTTTGTGCATTCCTCGGTTGATGGACATTTTCATTGCTTCCAAGTGTTGGCTATGGTAAATATTGTTGGAGTGCAGGATTGCCAGCCTGTGACTTTTCGATTCTCATTTTCTCAGGTGATAGGCCCAGCAGTGGGTGTAATTGATTGACTGGTAGCACCGTGTTTCCCTTTTCAAAGCACCTTCTTTGTGTTTTCATTAGTGGCTCTTACCACGTCCCCCTTAGAATCGAGGGTACGCATTTCTCCACAATCGCTTCAGCATATATTGTTTGCAGCATTTATGCTAATGGCCCTTCTGGCTGCTGTGAGCTGATAGGTTTTTGTAATTTGGGTTTGCATGTCTTTGAAAATTCGTAAAACTCATCATTTTTCTCCACCGTTTTCTTTTCTGTTAAAAAAAAGGAAACAATTGGGAGTACAATAGAACTCTTGAAATTGTGTTCTTGGAAGGTTGCCCTCTTTTGAAATTTTTGGTCGATTTTCCACTCCAGAATTTTTTTAGAAAGCAGGTGTCTTTTACCGAACTGCAAGTTTGGTGAATATTTAGTGACCTTTAGCAATGGGTTTAAATCTGCTGTTGTGGGAAGTGGCCTCAAGCAGGCAGCATATCTCCATTCCCATATCTGGGTACTAGGGCAGCAGAGCCTTTCTGGAAGTCGTGTTCCTAGTTTGTAAATTACATTGGAATGTGCATGGAGAAAGCCCCATAAGTATATGTCTCATTATTCTTGGTTTTAAAATTTTTTTTTAATTGGGGTAAAGCTTAGAATATTGTTTGTCCTAGGTGTACACCATCTGGTTCGTTTGTACATTATATATGTCTATTCAAGTACAGATCCTCTTCCCATGTAAAATGTTACTGATGGTTCCGCAGACCTCCCTTGCTATATGGTTGGTCTTTTTGAGATATGGATATAATATGTGTTTGTATACATATAGTAACACTAATCTTAATTTATCCATTCCCCCCACCTTTCCTTTTAGATGAGCATAGTTTGTTTTCTAAGTCTGTGAGTGTCTTTCTCTGTGGAAATATGTTCCTTTGTGTCAGTTATTAGATAACGCCTATAAGTGATATCATAGAATATAGGTCTTTTGCTTTCCGACTTACCTCATGTTTTGTGATTATCTCCAGACTCATTTGAGGTGCCTCAGAGAGCAGTGGTTCATTGTTTTCCATGGCTATTATTCCATTGTGTACATGGACCACTTCTTCTTTATCCATTCACCTGTTGTTGGACATTTTGATTGCTCCACTGTCTTGGCTATTGTGAATAAGGCTGCACTGCAGCTTTTGCGGCCTGTGTCTTCTCGATTCTTGTCTTCTCAGGTGAGAGGTCCAATGGTGCGCCTGCTGCATTGAATGGTGCCTGCAGTTTTACTTTTAAACACAGCTCCTTTCTGTTCTCATTATTGGCTGTTACCCCTTCACGTCTCACCAGCAGGTAGAGGGTACACAGTTCTCTAAAACCCCTTCAGCATTTATTGTTTGTAGACTTTTTGCTCATGTTCAGTCGACTGGTGTAAGTTGAAACTTTTTGTAGATTAGATTGCATGGGTCTAACACTCCCTGAGGTTGAGCTTTTATCCATTTTCCTTTTTTTTTAAAAGAGCGTGAGTAAAACTTAACTCTTCATACTCTCTTCTTGAAACATTTGCCTGTTTTGAATTGTTTTGTCCATTCCCTCCTTCAGCACAATTTTTTAGGGCAGGTGTCCTTTACAGCCCTGAGTCCTTGGGAATGTTAAGTGACCATTAGCTGTGAGTTTAAAGCTGTTCTTGCAGGAAACGGCCACAAGGTGGCAGCATTTCCCCTTTACCATATTTGGTTACTAGGGAAACAGAGCCTTAATGGAAGTGGTGTTGTAGGTTGTAAATTAGAATGGAATGTGCCAGGGAAAAGCCCTTTAAGTTTATGTCTCATTACTTCTTGTTCATATTTGTAGTTTACTTTTTATTTTTTATCCCAGTAAATATGATTACAATGGTTTGTTTGTTCTAGGTGTGCAAGATGTGGTTCTTTCACACATATACATGTATCTATTGTTCCTCGCATCCTTTTCCCATGTAGGTTATGACACAATGTTGAGTAGTCTTCTCCTGGTCTTCCGTACGTCTTTGGTGGTTATATATTTCACATGGTTTGTATATCTCTGTTAACCCCAATGTGGCAATGTATCCAATCCTCATCCCTTTCTATTTGGTGAACCATAAGTTTTTTAATGAATCTGTGATTGCCTTTCTCTGTGGAAATATCTTCATTGGTATCAATTTTTAAGTAACTCTTAAAAGTGATATGATAGGATATGTGTCTTTTGCTTTCTCACTTACTACACGTGGCGTGATTACGTCTAGACTCATCTATGGTGCTGCAAACGGCATTGTTTCATTTTTTTCACTAGCGAATATTCCATCTGTACATGGAGGAGTTCTTCTTTGTCCATCCATCTGTTGGTGGACTTTTTGGTTACTTCCATATCTTGGCTATTGTAATACTGTGCAGTGCAGATTTGCCTGCCTGTGTCTTTCCAATTCTCTCTTCTTAGGTTTTACGTCGAGGAGTGGGCCTGCTGGATCATATAGTAGCTCAATGTTTACCTTTTTAAGGCACCTCCATTCTGTTCTCATTCGTGGCCCTTTCCAAGTTACGTCCCCTTTGAAGTTGAGGGTATGCATTTCTCCACAACACTTTCAGCATTTATTGTTTGTAGTTTTCTTGCTGATGGTTATTCTGACAAGTGTGAGCTGATACCTCTCTGTGGTTGAATTCGAATGTGCCACATAATCTGTTGAAAGTGAGCTTTAAGGCATGTCCTTTTCTATTTTTCAAGCTGTGATTACCCCTTAGTTCTTCAAAGTGTTCTCTTTAAGTATGTGTCACATTTTGAAATGTTTTGGCCTTTACCTCCCTCAAGACATTTTGAGGGCCTGTTTCATTTACAGTTCTGCAGTACTTGTTCCTATGAAGTGACCATTAGCACAGGCTTTAAAGCTGCTTTTGCAGGTAACTGCCAGAGGGCGGCAGCCTTTCTATGTCCCCCACCCTGGTAACTAGGGAAAAGCCCTTGCGGCCTGTGGTGTTTCTCGGTTATAAATTAGAGTGGAGTGTGCCCGGACAAACCCACACAAGCTGATGTCTCCTTACTTTTGTTGGATTTTTACATTTAATTTTTATTTTTTATTGGAGTAATTTTCCACTGTGTACGTGGACCACTTCTACTTTGTGCATTCCTCGGTTGATGGACATTTTCATTGCTTCCAAGTGTTGGCTATGGTAAATATTGTTGGAGTGCAGGATTGCCAGGCTGTGACTTTTCGATTCTCATTTTCTCAGGTGATAGGCCCAGCAGTGGGTGTAATTGATTGACTGGTAGCACCGTGTTTCCCTTTTCAAAGCACCTTCTTTGTGTTTTCATTAGTGGCTCTTACCACGTCCCCCTTAGAATCGAGGGTACGCATTTCTCCACAATCGCTTCAGCATATATTGTTTGCAGCATTTATGCTAATGGCCCTTCTGGCTGCTGTGAGCTGATAGGTTTTTGTAATTTGGGTTTGCATGTCTTTGAAAATTCGTAAAACTCATCATTTTTCTCCACCGTTTTCTTTTCTGTTAAAAAAAAGGAAACAATTGGGAGTACAATAGAACTCTTGAAATTGTGTTCTTGGAAGGTTGCCCTCTTTTGAAATTTTTGGTCGATTTTCCACTCCAGAATTTTTTTAGAAAGCAGGTGTCTTTTAGCGAACTGCAAGTTTGGTGAATATTTAGTGACCTTTAGCAATGGGTTTAAATCTGCTGTTGTGGGAAGTGGCCTCAAGCAGGCAGCATATCTCCATTCCCATATCTGGGTACTAGGGCAGCAGAGCCTTTCTGGAAGTCGTGTTCCTAGTTTGTAAATTACATTGGAATGTGCATGGAGAAAGCCCCATAAGTATATGTCTCATTATTTCTTCTTGGTTTTAAAATTTTTTTTTAATTGGGGTAAAGCTTAGAATATTGTTTGTCCTAGGTGTACACCATCTGGTTCGTTTGTACATTATATATGTCTATTCAAGTACAGATCCTCTTCCCATGTAAAATGTTACTGACGGTTCCGCAGACCTCCCTTGCTATATGGTTGGTCTTTTTGAGATATGGATACAATATGTGTTTGTATACATATAGTAACACTAATCTTAATTTATCCATTCCCCACACCTTTCCTTTTAGATGAGCATAGTTTGTTTTCTAAGTCTGTGAGTGTCTTTCTCTGTGGAAATATGTTCCTTTGTGTCAGTTATTAGATAATGCCTATAAGTGATATCATAGAATATAGGTCTTTTGCTTTCCGACTTACCTCATGTTTCGTGATTATCTCCAGACTCATTTGAGGTGCCTCAGAGAGCAGTGGTTCATTGTTTTCCATGGCTATTATTCCATTGTGTACATGGACCACTTCTTCTTTATCCATTCACCTGTTGTTGGACATTTTGATTGCTCCACTGTCTTGGCTATTGTGAATAAGGCTGCACTGCAGCTTTTGCGGCCTGTGTCTTCTCGATTCTTGTCTTCTCAGGTGAGAGGTCCAATGGTGCGCCTGCTGCATTGAATGGTGCCTGCAGTTTTACTTTTAAACACAGCTACTTTCTGTTCTCATTATTGGCTGTTACCCCTTCACGTCTCACCAGCAGGTAGAGGGTACACAGTTCTCTAAAACCCCTTCAGCATTTATTGTTTGTAGACTTTTTGCTCATGTTCAGTCGACTGGTGTAAGTTGAAACTTTTTGTAGATTAGATTGCATGGGTCTAACACTCCCTGAGGTTGAGCTTTTATCCATTTTCCTTTTTTTTTAAAAGAGCGTGAGTAAAACTTAACTCTTCATACTCTCTTCTTGAAACATTTGCCTGTTTTGAATTGTTTTGTCCATTCCCTCCTTCAGCACAATTTTTTAGGGCAGGTGTCCTTTACAGCCCTGAGTCCTTGGGAATGTTAAGTGACCATTAGCTGTGAGTTTAAAGCTGTTCTTGCAGGAAACGGCCACAAGGTGGCAGCATTTCCCCTTTACCATATTTGGTTACTAGGGAAACAGAGCCTTAATGGAAGTGGTGTTGTAGGTTGTAAATTAGAATGGAATGTGCCAGGGAAAAGCCCTTTAAGTTTATGTCTCATTACTTCTTGTTCATATTTGTAGTTTACTTTTTATTTTTTATCCCAGTAAATATGATTACAATGGTTTGTTTGTTCTAGGTGTGCAAGATGTGGTTCTTTCACACATATACATGTATCTATTGTTCCTCGCATCCTTTTCCCATGTAGGTTATGACACAATGTTGAGTAGTCTTCTCCTGGTCTTCCGTACGTCTTTGGTGGTTATATATTTCACATGGTTTGTATATCTCTGTTAACCCCAATGTGGCAATGTATCCAATCCTCATCCCTTTCTATTTGGTGAACCATAAGTTTTTTAATGAATCTGTGATTGCCTTTCTCTGTGGAAATATCTTCATTGGTATCAATTTTTAAGTAACTCTTAAAAGTGATATGATAGGATATGTGTCTTTTGCTTTCTCACTTACTACACGTGGCGTGATTACGTCTAGACTCATCTATGGTGCTGCAAACGGCATTGTTTCATTTTTTTCACTAGCGAATATTCCATCTGTACATGGAGGAGTTCTTCTTTGTCCATCCATCTGTTGGTGGACTTTTTGGTTACTTCCATATCTTGGCTATTGTAATACTGTGCAGTGCAGATTTGCCTGCCTGTGTCTTTCCAATTCTCTCTTCTTAGGTTTTACGTCGAGGAGTGGGCCTGCTGGATCATATAGTAGCTCAATGTTTACCTTTTTAAGGCACCTCCATTCTGTTCTCATTCGTGGCCCTTTCCAAGTTACGTCCCCTTTGAAGTTGAGGGTATGCATTTCTCCACAACACTTTCAGCATTTATTGTTTGTAGTTTTCTTGCTGATGGTTATTCTGACAAGTGTGAGCTGATACCTCTCTGTGGTTGAATTCGAATGTGCCACATAATCTGTTGAAATTGAGCTTTAAGGCATGTCCTTTGCTATTTTTCAAGCTGTGATTACCCCTTAGTTCTTCAAAGTGTTCTCTTTAAGTATGTGTCACATTTTGAAATGTTTTGGCCTTTACCTCCCTCAAGACATTTAGAGGGCCTGTTTCATTTACAGTTCTGCAGTACTTGTTCCTATGAAGTGACCATTAGCACAGGCTTTAAAGCTGCTTTTGCAGGTAACTGCCAGAGGGCGGCAGCCTTTCTATGTCCCCCACCCTGGTAACTAGGGAAAAGCCCTTGCGGCCTGTGGTGTTTCTCGGTTATAAATTAGAGTGGAGTGTGCCCGGACAAACCCACACAAGCTGATGTCTCCTTACTTTTGTTGGATTTTTACATTTAATTTTTATTTTTTATTGGAGTAATTTTCCACTGTGTACGTGGACCACTTCTACTTTGTGCATTCCTCGGTTGATGGACATTTTCATTGCTTCCAAGTGTTGGCTATGGTAAATATTGTTGGAGTGCAGGATTGCCAGGCTGTGACTTTTCGATTCTCATTTTTTCTCAGGTGATAGGCCCAGCAGTGGGTGTGATTGATTGACTGGTAGCACCGTGTTTCCCTTTTCAAAGCACCTTCTTTGTGTTTTCATTAGTGGCTCTTACCACGTCCCCCTTAGAATCGAGGGTACGCATTTCTCCACAATCGCTTCAGCATATATTGTTTGCAGCATTTATGCTAATGGCCCTTCTGGCTGCTGTGAGCTGATAGGTTTTTGTAATTTGGGTTTGCATGTCTTTGAAAATTCGTAAAACTCATCATTTTTCTCCACCGTTTTCTTTTCTGTTAAAAAAAAGGAAACAATTGGGAGTACAATAGAACTCTTGAAATTGTGTTCTTGGAAGGTTGCCCTCTTTTGAAATTTTTGGTCGATTTTCCACTCCAGAATTTTTTTAGAAAGCAGGTGTCTTTTAGCGAACTGCAAGTTTGGTGAATATTTAGTGACCTTTAGCAATGGGTTTAAATCTGCTGTTGTGGGAAGTGGCCTCAAGCAGGCAGCATATCTCCATTCCCATATCTGGGTACTAGGGCAGCAGAGCCTTTCTGGAAGTCGTGTTCCTAGTTTGTAAATTACATTGGAATGTGCATGGAGAAAGCCCCATAAGTATATGTCTCATTATTTCTTCTTGGTTTTAAAATTTTTTTTTAATTGGGGTAAAGCTTAGAATATTGTTTGTCCTAGGTGTACACCATCTGGTTCGTTTGTACATTATATATGTCTATTCAAGTACAGATCCTCTTCCCATGTAAAATGTTACTGACGGTTCCGCAGACCTCCCTTGCTATATGGTTGGTCTTTTTGAGATATGGATATAATATGTGTTTGTATACATATAGTAACACTAATCTTAATTTATCCATTCCCCCCACCTTTCCTTTTAGATGAGCATAGTTTGTTTTCTAAGTCTGTGAGTGTCTTTCTCTGTGGAAATATGTTCCTTTGTGTCAGTTATTAGATAACGCCTATAAGTGATATCATAGAATATAGGTCTTTTGCTTTCCGACTTACCTCATGTTTCGTGATTATCTCCAGACTCATTTGAGGTGCCTCAGAGAGCAGTGGTTCATTGTTTTCCATGGCTATTATTCCATTGTGTACATGGACCACTTCTTCTTTATCCATTCACCTGTTGTTGGACATTTTGATTGCTCCACTGTCTTGGCTATTGTGAATAAGGCTGCACTGCAGCTTTTGCGGCCTGTGTCTTCTCGATTCTTGTCTTCTCAGGTGAGAGGTCCAATGGTGCGCCTGCTGCATTGAATGGTGCCTGCAGTTTTACTTTTAAACACAGCTCCTTTCTGTTCTCATTATTGGCTGTTACCCCTTTACGTCTCACCAGCAGGTAGAGGGTACACAGTTCCCTAAAACCCCTTCAGCATTTATTGTTTGTAGACTTTTTGCTCATGTTCAGGCGACTGGTGTAAGTTGAAACTTTTTGTAGATTAGATTGCATGGGTCTAACACTCCCTGAGGTTGAGCTTTTATCCATTTTCCTTTTTTTTTAAAAGAGCGTGAGTAAAACTTAACTCTTCATACTCTCTTCTTGAAACATTTGCCTGTTTTGAATTGTTTTGTCCATTCCCTCCTTCAGCACAATTTTTTAGGGCAGGTGTCCTTTACAGCCCTGAGTCCTTGGGAATGTTACGTGACCATTAGCTGTGAGTTTAAAGCTGTTCTTGCAGGAAACGGCCACAAGGTGGCAGCATTTCCCCTTTACCATATTTGGTTACTAGGGAAACAGAGCCTTAATGGAAGTGGTGTTGTAGGTTGTAAATTAGAATGGAATGTGCCAGGGAAAAGCCCTTTAAGTTTATGTCTCATTACTTCTTGTTCATATTTGTAGTTTACTTTTTATTTTTTATCCCAGTAAATATGATTACAATGGTTTGTTTGTTCTAGGTGTGCAAGATGTGGTTCTTTCACACATATACATGTATCTATTGTTCCTCGCCTCCTTTTCCCATGTAGGTTATGACACAATGTTGAGTAGTCTTCTCCTGGTCTTCCGTACGTCTTTGGTGGTTATATATTTCACATGGTTTGTATATCTCTGTTAACCCCAATGTGGCAATGTATCCAATCCTCATCCCTTTCTATTTGGTGAACCATAAGTTTTTTAATGAATCTGTGATTGCCTTTCTCTGTGGAAATATCTTCATTGGTATCAATTTTTAAGTAACTCTTAAAAGTGATATGATAGGATATGTGTCTTTTGCTTTCTCACTTACTACACGTGGCGTGATTACGTCTAGACTCATCTATGGTGCTGCAAACGGCATTGTTTCATTTTTTTCACTAGCGAATATTCCATCTGTACATGGAGGAGTTCTTCTTTGTCCATCCATCTGTTGGTGGACTTTTTGGTTACTTCCATATCTTGGCTATTGTAATACTGTGCAGTGCAGATTTGCCTGCCTGTGTCTTTCCAATTCTCTCTTCTTAGGTTTTACGTCGAGGAGTGGGCCTGCTGGATCATATAGTAGCTCAATGTTTACCTTTTTAAGGCACCTCCATTCTGTTCTCATTCGTGGCCCTTTCCAAGTTACGTCCCCTTTGAAGTTGAGGGTATGCATTTCTCCACAACACCTTCAGCATTTATTGTTTGTAGTTTTCTTGCTGATGGTTATTCTGACAAGTGTGAGCTGATACCTCTCTGTGGTTGAATTCGAATGTGCCACATAATCTGTTGAAATTGAGCTTTAAGGCATGTCCTTTGCTATTTTTCAAGCTGTGATTACCCCTTAGTTCTTCAAAGTGTTCTCTTTAAGTATGTGTCACATTTTGAAATGTTTTGGCCTTTACCTCCCTCAAGACATTTTGAGGGCCTGTTTCATTTACAGTTCTGCAGTACTTGTTCCTATGAAGTGACCATTAGCACAGGCTTTAAAGCTGCTTTTGCAGGTAACTGCCAGAGGGCGGCAGCCTTTCTATGTCCCCCACCCTGGTAACTAGGGAAAAGCCCTTGCGGCCTGTGGTGTTTCTCGGTTATAAATTAGAGTGGAGTGTGCCCGGACAAACCCACACAAGCTGATGTCTCCTTACTTTTGTTGGATTTTTACATTTAATTTTTATTTTTTATTGGAGTAATTTTCCACTGTGTACGTGGACCACTTCTACTTTGTGCATTCCTCGGTTGATGGACATTTTCATTGCTTCCAAGTGTTGGCTATGGTAAATATTGTTGGAGTGCAGGATTGCCAGGCTGTGACTTTTCGATTCTCATTTTCTCAGGTGATAGGCCCAGCAGTGGGTGTAATTGATTGACTGGTAGCACCGTGTTTCCCTTTTCAAAGCACCTTCTTTGTGTTTTCATTAGTGGCTCTTACCACGTCCCCCTTAGAATCGAGGGTACGCATTTCTCCACAATCGCTTCAGCATATATTGTTTGCAGCATTTATGCTAATGGCCCTTCTGGCTGCTGTGAGCTGATAGGTTTTTGTAATTTGGGTTTGCATGTCTTTGAAAATTCGTAAAACTCATCATTTTTCTCCACCGTTTTCTTTTCTGTTAAAAAAAAGGAAACAATTGGGAGTACAATAGAACTCTTGAAATTGTGTTCTTGGAAGGTTGCCCTCTTTTGAAATTTTTGGTCGATTTTCCACTCCAGAATTTTTTTAGAAAGCAGGTGTCTTTTAGCGAACTGCAAGTTTGGTGAATATTTAGTGACCTTTAGCAATGGGTTTAAATCTGCTGTTGTGGGAAGTGGCCTCAAGCAGGCAGCATATCTCCATTCCCATATCTGGGTACTAGGGCAGCAGAGCCTTTCTGGAAGTCGTGTTCCTAGTTTGTAAATTACATTGGAATGTGCATGGAGAAAGCCCCATAAGTATATGTCTCATTATTTCTTCTTGGTTTTAAAATTTTTTTTTAATTGGGGTAAAGCTTAGAATATTGTTTGTCCTAGGTGTACACCATCTGGTTCGTTTGTACATTATATATGTCTATTCAAGTACAGATCCTCTTCCCATGTAAAATGTTACTGACGGTTCCGCAGACCTCCCTTGCTATATGGTTGGTCTTTTTGAGATATGGATACAATATGTGTTTGTATACATATAGTAACACTAATCTTAATTTATCCATTCCCCCCACCTTTCCTTTTAGATGAGCATAGTTTGTTTTCTAAGTCTGTGAGTGTCTTTCTCTGTGGAAATATGTTCCTTTGTGTCAGTTATTAGATAACGCCTATAAGTGATATCATAGAATATAGGTCTTTTGCTTTCCGACTTACCTCATGTTTCGTGATTATCTCCAGACTCATTTGTGGTGCCTCAGAGAGCAGTGGTTCATTGTTTTCCATGGCTATTATTCCATTGTGTACATGGACCACTTCTTCTTTATCCATTCAACTGTTGTTGGACATTTTGATTGCTTCACTGTCTTGGCTATTGTGAATAAGGCTGCACTGCAGCTTTTGCGGCCTGTGTCTTCTCGATTCTTGTCTTCTCAAGTGAGAGGTCCATTGGTGCGCCTGCTGGATTGAATGGTACCTCCATTTTTACTTTTAAACACAGCTCCTTTCTGTTCTCATTATTGGCTGTTACCCCTTTACGTCTCACCAGCAGGTAGAGGGTACACAGTTCCCTAAAACCCCTTCAGCATTTATTGTTTGTAGACTTTTTGCTCATGTTCAGGCGACTGGTGTAAGTTGATACTTTTTGTAGATTAGATTGCATGGGTCTAACACTCCCTGAGGTTGAGCTTTTATCCATTTTCCTTTTTTTTTTAAAAGAGCGTGAGTAAAACTTAACTCTTCATACTCTCTTCTTGAAACATTTGCCTGTTTTGAATTGTTTTGTCCATTCCCTCCTTCAGCACAATTTTTTAGGGCAGGTGTCCTTTACAGCCCTGAGTCCTTGGGAATGTTACGTGACCATTAGCTGTGAGTTTAAAGCTGTTCTTGCAGGAAACGGCCACAAGGTGGCAGCATTTCCCCTTTACCATATTTGGTTACTAGGGAAACAGAGCCTTAATGGAAGTGGTGTTGTAGGTTGTAAATTAGAATGGAATGTGCCAGGGAAAAGCCCTTTAAGTTTATGTCTCATTACTTCTTGTTCATATTTGTAGTTTACTTTTTATTTTTTATCCCAGTAAATATGATTACAATGGTTTGTTTGTTCTAGGTGTGCAAGATGTGGTTCTTTCACACATATACATGTATCTATTGTTCCTCGCATCCTTTTCCCATGTAGGTTATGACACAATGTTGAGTAGTCTTCTCCTGGTCTTCCGTACGTCTTTGGTGGTTCTATATTTCACATGGTTTGTATATCTCTGTTAACCCCAATGTGGCAATGTATCCAATCCTCATCCCTTTCTATTTGGTGAACCATAAGTTTTTTAATGAATCTGTGATTGCCTTTCTCTGTGGAAATATCTTCATTGGTATCAATTTTTAAGTAACTCTTAAAAGTGATATGATAGGATATGTGTCTTTTGCTTTCTCACTTACTACACGTGGCGTGATTACGTCTAGACTCATCTATGGTGCTGCAAACGGCATTGTTTCATTTTTTTCACTAGCGAATATTCCATCTGTACATGGAGGAGTTCTTCTTTGTCCATCCATCTGTTGGTGGACTTTTTGGTTACTTCCATATCTTGGCTATTGTAATACTGTGCAGTGCAGATTTGCCTGCCTGTGTCTTTCCAATTCTCTCTTCTTAGGTTTTACGTCGAGGAGTGGGCCTGCTGGATCATATAGTAGCTCAATGTTTACCTTTTTAAGGCACCTCCATTCTGTTCTCATTCGTGGCCCTTTCCAAGTTACGTCCCCTTTGAAGTTGAGGGTATGCATTTCTCCACAACACTTTCAGCATTTATTGTTTGTAGTTTTCTTGCTGATGGTTATTCTGACAAGTGTGAGCTGATACCTCTCTGTGGTTGAATTCGAATGTGCCACATAATCTGTTGAAAGTGAGCTTTAAGGCATGTCCTTTTCTATTTTTCAAGCTGTGATTACCCCTTAGTTCTTCAAAGTGTTCTCTTTAAGTATGTGTCACATTTTGAAATGTTTTGGCCTTTACCTCCCTCAAGACATTTTGAGGGCCTGTTTCATTTACAGTTCTGCAGTACTTGTTCCTATGAAGTGACCATTAGCACAGGCTTTAAAGCTGCTTTTGCAGGTAACTGCCAGAGGGCGGCAGCCTTTCTATGTCCCCCACCCTGGTAACTAGGGAAAAGCCCTTGCGGCCTGTGGTGTTTCTCGGTTATAAATTAGAGTGGAGTGTGCCCGGACAAACCCACACAAGCTGATGTCTCCTTACTTTTGTTGGATTTTTACATTTAATTTTTATTTTTTATTGGAGTAATTTTCCACTGTGTACGTGGACCACTTCTACTTTGTGCATTCCTCGGTTGATGGACATTTTCATTGCTTCCAAGTGTTGGCTATGGTAAATATTGTTGGAGTGCAGGATTGCCAGGCTGTGACTTTTCGATTCTCATTTTCTCAGGTGATAGGCCCAGCAGTGGGTGTGATTGATTGACTGGTAGCACCGTGTTTCCCTTTTCAAAGCACCTTCTTTGTGTTTTCATTAGTGGCTCTTACCACGTCCCCCTTAGAATCGAGGGTACGCATTTCTCCACAATCGCTTCAGCATATATTGTTTGCAGCATTTATGCTAATGGCCCTTCTGGCTGCTGTGAGCTGATAGGTTTTTGTAATTTGGGTTTGCATGTCTTTGAAAATTCGTAAAACTCATCATTTTTCTCCACCGTTTTCTTTTCTGTTAAAAAAAAGGAAACAATTGGGAGTACAATAGAACTCTTGAAATTGTGTTCTTGGAAGGTTGCCCTCTTTTGAAATTTTTGGTCGATTTTCCACTCCAGAATTTTTTTAGAAAGCAGGTGTCTTTTACCGAACTGCAAGTTTGGTGAATATTTAGTGACCTTTAGCAATGGGTTTAAATCTGCTGTTGTGGGAAGTGGCCTCAAGCAGGCAGCATATCTCCATTCCCATATCTGGGTACTAGGGCAGCAGAGCCTTTCTGGAAGTCGTGTTCCTAGTTTGTAAATTACATTGGAATGTGCATGGAGAAAGCCCCATAAGTATATGTCTCATTATTCTTGGTTTTAAAATTTTTTTTTAATTGGGGTAAAGCTTAGAATATTGTTTGTCCTAGGTGTACACCATCTGGTTCGTTTGTACATTATATATGTCTATTCAAGTACAGATCCTCTTCCCATGTAAAATGTTACTGATGGTTCCGCAGACCTCCCTTGCTATATGGTTGGTCTTTTTGAGATATGGATATAATATGTGTTTGTATACATATAGTAACACTAATCTTAATTTATCCATTCCCCCCACCTTTCCTTTTAGATGAGCATAGTTTGTTTTCTAAGTCTGTGAGTGTCTTTCTCTGTGGAAATATGTTCCTTTGTGTCAGTTATTAGATAACGCCTATAAGTGATATCATAGAATATAGGTCTTTTGCTTTCCGACTTACCTCATGTTTTGTGATTATCTCCAGACTCATTTGAGGTGCCTCAGAGAGCAGTGGTTCATTGTTTTCCATGGCTATTATTCCATTGTGTACATGGACCACTTCTTCTTTATCCATTCACCTGTTGTTGGACATTTTGATTGCTCCACTGTCTTGGCTATTGTGAATAAGGCTGCACTGCAGCTTTTGCGGCCTGTGTCTTCTCGATTCTTGTCTTCTCAGGTGAGAGGTCCAATGGTGCGCCTGCTGCATTGAATGGTGCCTGCAGTTTTACTTTTAAACACAGCTCCTTTCTGTTCTCATTATTGGCTGTTACCCCTTCACGTCTCACCAGCAGGTAGAGGGTACACAGTTCTCTAAAACCCCTTCAGCATTTATTGTTTGTAGACTTTTTGCTCATGTTCAGTCGACTGGTGTAAGTTGAAACTTTTTGTAGATTAGATTGCATGGGTCTAACACTCCCTGAGGTTGAGCTTTTATCCATTTTCCTTTTTTTTTAAAAGAGCGTGAGTAAAACTTAACTCTTCATACTCTCTTCTTGAAACATTTGCCTGTTTTGAATTGTTTTGTCCATTCCCTCCTTCAGCACAATTTTTTAGGGCAGGTGTCCTTTACAGCCCTGAGTCCTTGGGAATGTTAAGTGACCATTAGCTGTGAGTTTAAAGCTGTTCTTGCAGGAAACGGCCACAAGGTGGCAGCATTTCCCCTTTACCATATTTGGTTACTAGGGAAACAGAGCCTTAATGGAAGTGGTGTTGTAGGTTGTAAATTAGAATGGAATGTGCCAGGGAAAAGCCCTTTAAGTTTATGTCTCATTACTTCTTGTTCATATTTGTAGTTTACTTTTTATTTTTTATCCCAGTAAATATGATTACAATGGTTTGTTTGTTCTAGGTGTGCAAGATGTGGTTCTTTCACACATATACATGTATCTATTGTTCCTCGCATCCTTTTCCCATGTAGGTTATGACACAATGTTGAGTAGTCTTCTCCTGGTCTTCCGTACGTCTTTGGTGGTTATATATTTCACATGGTTTGTATATCTCTGTTAACCCCAATGTGGCAATGTATCCAATCCTCATCCCTTTCTATTTGGTGAACCATAAGTTTTTTAATGAATCTGTGATTGCCTTTCTCTGTGGAAATATCTTCATTGGTATCAATTTTTAAGTAACTCTTAAAAGTGATATGATAGGATATGTGTCTTTTGCTTTCTCACTTACTACACGTGGCGTGATTACGTCTAGACTCATCTATGGTGCTGCAAACGGCATTGTTTCATTTTTTTCACTAGCGAATATTCCATCTGTACATGGAGGAGTTCTTCTTTGTCCATCCATCTGTTGGTGGACTTTTTGGTTACTTCCATATCTTGGCTATTGTAATACTGTGCAGTGCAGATTTGCCTGCCTGTGTCTTTCCAATTCTCTCTTCTTAGGTTTTACGTCGAGGAGTGGGCCTGCTGGATCATATAGTAGCTCAATGTTTACCTTTTTAAGGCACCTCCATTCTGTTCTCATTCGTGGCCCTTTCCAAGTTACGTCCCCTTTGAAGTTGAGGGTATGCATTTCTCCACAACACTTTCAGCATTTATTGTTTGTAGTTTTCTTGCTGATGGTTATTCTGACAAGTGTGAGCTGATACCTCTCTGTGGTTGAATTCGAATGTGCCACATAATCTGTTGAAAGTGAGCTTTAAGGCATGTCCTTTTCTATTTTTCAAGCTGTGATTACCCCTTAGTTCTTCAAAGTGTTCTCTTTAAGTATGTGTCACATTTTGAAATGTTTTGGCCTTTACCTCCCTCAAGACATTTTGAGGGCCTGTTTCATTTACAGTTCTGCAGTACTTGTTCCTATGAAGTGACCATTAGCACAGGCTTTAAAGCTGCTTTTGCAGGTAACTGCCAGAGGGCGGCAGCCTTTCTATGTCCCCCACCCTGGTAACTAGGGAAAAGCCCTTGCGGCCTGTGGTGTTTCTCGGTTATAAATTAGAGTGGAGTGTGCCCGGACAAACCCACACAAGCTGATGTCTCCTTACTTTTGTTGGATTTTTACATTTAATTTTTATTTTTTATTGGAGTAATTTTCCACTGTGTACGTGGACCACTTCTACTTTGTGCATTCCTCGGTTGATGGACATTTTCATTGCTTCCAAGTGTTGGCTATGGTAAATATTGTTGGAGTGCAGGATTGCCAGCCTGTGACTTTTCGATTCTCATTTTCTCAGGTGATAGGCCCAGCAGTGGGTGTAATTGATTGACTGGTAGCACCGTGTTTCCCTTTTCAAAGCACCTTCTTTGTGTTTTCATTAGTGGCTCTTACCACGTCCCCCTTAGAATCGAGGGTACGCATTTCTCCACAATCGCTTCAGCATATATTGTTTGCAGCATTTATGCTAATGGCCCTTCTGGCTGCTGTGAGCTGATAGGTTTTTGTAATTTGGGTTTGCATGTCTTTGAAAATTCGTAAAACTCATCATTTTTCTCCACCGTTTTCTTTTCTGTTAAAAAAAAGGAAACAATTGGGAGTACAATAGAACTCTTGAAATTGTGTTCTTGGAAGGTTGCCCTCTTTTGAAATTTTTGGTCGATTTTCCACTCCAGAATTTTTTTAGAAAGCAGGTGTCTTTTACCGAACTGCAAGTTTGGTGAATATTTAGTGACCTTTAGCAATGGGTTTAAATCTGCTGTTGTGGGAAGTGGCCTCAAGCAGGCAGCATATCTCCATTCCCATATCTGGGTACTAGGGCAGCAGAGCCTTTCTGGAAGTCGTGTTCCTAGTTTGTAAATTACATTGGAATGTGCATGGAGAAAGCCCCATAAGTATATGTCTCATTATTCTTGGTTTTAAAATTTTTTTTTAATTGGGGTAAAGCTTAGAATATTGTTTGTCCTAGGTGTACACCATCTGGTTCGTTTGTACATTATATATGTCTATTCAAGTACAGATCCTCTTCCCATGTAAAATGTTACTGATGGTTCCGCAGACCTCCCTTGCTATATGGTTGGTCTTTTTGAGATATGGATATAATATGTGTTTGTATACATATAGTAACACTAATCTTAATTTATCCATTCCCCCCACCTTTCCTTTTAGATGAGCATAGTTTGTTTTCTAAGTCTGTGAGTGTCTTTCTCTGTGGAAATATGTTCCTTTGTGTCAGTTATTAGATAACGCCTATAAGTGATATCATAGAATATAGGTCTTTTGCTTTCCGACTTACCTCATGTTTTGTGATTATCTCCAGACTCATTTGAGGTGCCTCAGAGAGCAGTGGTTCATTGTTTTCCATGGCTATTATTCCATTGTGTACATGGACCACTTCTTCTTTATCCATTCACCTGTTGTTGGACATTTTGATTGCTCCACTGTCTTGGCTATTGTGAATAAGGCTGCACTGCAGCTTTTGCGGCCTGTGTCTTCTCGATTCTTGTCTTCTCAGGTGAGAGGTCCAATGGTGCGCCTGCTGCATTGAATGGTGCCTGCAGTTTTACTTTTAAACACAGCTCCTTTCTGTTCTCATTATTGGCTGTTACCCCTTCACGTCTCACCAGCAGGTAGAGGGTACACAGTTCTCTAAAACCCCTTCAGCATTTATTGTTTGTAGACTTTTTGCTCATGTTCAGTCGACTGGTGTAAGTTGAAACTTTTTGTAGATTAGATTGCATGGGTCTAACACTCCCTGAGGTTGAGCTTTTATCCATTTTCCTTTTTTTTTAAAAGAGCGTGAGTAAAACTTAACTCTTCATACTCTCTTCTTGAAACATTTGCCTGTTTTGAATTGTTTTGTCCATTCCCTCCTTCAGCACAATTTTTTAGGGCAGGTGTCCTTTACAGCCCTGAGTCCTTGGGAATGTTAAGTGACCATTAGCTGTGAGTTTAAAGCTGTTCTTGCAGGAAACGGCCACAAGGTGGCAGCATTTCCCCTTTACCATATTTGGTTACTAGGGAAACAGAGCCTTAATGGAAGTGGTGTTGTAGGTTGTAAATTAGAATGGAATGTGCCAGGGAAAAGCCCTTTAAGTTTATGTCTCATTACTTCTTGTTCATATTTGTAGTTTACTTTTTATTTTTTATCCCAGTAAATATGATTACAATGGTTTGTTTGTTCTAGGTGTGCAAGATGTGGTTCTTTCACACATATACATGTATCTATTGTTCCTCGCATCCTTTTCCCATGTAGGTTATGACACAATGTTGAGTAGTCTTCTCCTGGTCTTCCGTACGTCTTTGGTGGTTATATATTTCACATGGTTTGTATATCTCTGTTAACCCCAATGTGGCAATGTATCCAATCCTCATCCCTTTCTATTTGGTGAACCATAAGTTTTTTAATGAATCTGTGATTGCCTTTCTCTGTGGAAATATCTTCATTGGTATCAATTTTTAAGTAACTCTTAAAAGTGATATGATAGGATATGTGTCTTTTGCTTTCTCACTTACTACACGTGGCGTGATTACGTCTAGACTCATCTATGGTGCTGCAAACGGCATTGTTTCATTTTTTTCACTAGCGAATATTCCATCTGTACATGGAGGAGTTCTTCTTTGTCCATCCATCTGTTGGTGGACTTTTTGGTTACTTCCATATCTTGGCTATTGTAATACTGTGCAGTGCAGATTTGCCTGCCTGTGTCTTTCCAATTCTCTCTTCTTAGGTTTTACGTCGAGGAGTGGGCCTGCTGGATCATATAGTAGCTCAATGTTTACCTTTTTAAGGCACCTCCATTCTGTTCTCATTCGTGGCCCTTTCCAAGTTACGTCCCCTTTGAAGTTGAGGGTATGCATTTCTCCACAACACTTTCAGCATTTATTGTTTGTAGTTTTCTTGCTGATGGTTATTCTGACAAGTGTGAGCTGATACCTCTCTGTGGTTGAATTCGAATGTGCCACATAATCTGTTGAAAGTGAGCTTTAAGGCATGTCCTTTTCTATTTTTCAAGCTGTGATTACCCCTTAGTTCTTCAAAGTGTTCTCTTTAAGTATGTGTCACATTTTGAAATGTTTTGGCCTTTACCTCCCTCAAGACATTTTGAGGGCCTGTTTCATTTACAGTTCTGCAGTACTTGTTCCTATGAAGTGACCATTAGCACAGGCTTTAAAGCTGCTTTTGCAGGTAACTGCCAGAGGGCGGCAGCCTTTCTATGTCCCCCACCCTGGTAACTAGGGAAAAGCCCTTGCGGCCTGTGGTGTTTCTCGGTTATAAATTAGAGTGGAGTGTGCCCGGACAAACCCACACAAGCTGATGTCTCCTTACTTTTGTTGGATTTTTACATTTAATTTTTATTTTTTATTGGAGTAATTTTCCACTGTGTACGTGGACCACTTCTACTTTGTGCATTCCTCGGTTGATGGACATTTTCATTGCTTCCAAGTGTTGGCTATGGTAAATATTGTTGGAGTGCAGGATTGCCAGGCTGTGACTTTTCGATTCTCATTTTCTCAGGTGATAGGCCCAGCAGTGGGTGTAATTGATTGACTGGTAGCACCGTGTTTCCCTTTTCAAAGCACCTTCTTTGTGTTTTCATTAGTGGCTCTTACCACGTCCCCCTTAGAATCGAGGGTACGCATTTCTCCACAATCGCTTCAGCATATATTGTTTGCAGCATTTATGCTAATGGCCCTTCTGGCTGCTGTGAGCTGATAGGTTTTTGTAATTTGGGTTTGCATGTCTTTGAAAATTCGTAAAACTCATCATTTTTCTCCACCGTTTTCTTTTCTGTTAAAAAAAAGGAAACAATTGGGAGTACAATAGAACTCTTGAAATTGTGTTCTTGGAAGGTTGCCCTCTTTTGAAATTTTTGGTCGATTTTCCACTCCAGAATTTTTTTAGAAAGCAGGTGTCTTTTAGCGAACTGCAAGTTTGGTGAATATTTAGTGACCTTTAGCAATGGGTTTAAATCTGCTGTTGTGGGAAGTGGCCTCAAGCAGGCAGCATATCTCCATTCCCATATCTGGGTACTAGGGCAGCAGAGCCTTTCTGGAAGTCGTGTTCCTAGTTTGTAAATTACATTGGAATGTGCATGGAGAAAGCCCCATAAGTATATGTCTCATTATTTCTTCTTGGTTTTAAAATTTTTTTTTAATTGGGGTAAAGCTTAGAATATTGTTTGTCCTAGGTGTACACCATCTGGTTCGTTTGTACATTATATATGTCTATTCAAGTACAGATCCTCTTCCCATGTAAAATGTTACTGACGGTTCCGCAGACCTCCCTTGCTATATGGTTGGTCTTTTTGAGATATGGATACAATATGTGTTTGTATACATATAGTAACACTAATCTTAATTTATCCATTCCCCACACCTTTCCTTTTAGATGAGCATAGTTTGTTTTCTAAGTCTGTGAGTGTCTTTCTCTGTGGAAATATGTTCCTTTGTGTCAGTTATTAGATAATGCCTATAAGTGATATCATAGAATATAGGTCTTTTGCTTTCCGACTTACCTCATGTTTCGTGATTATCTCCAGACTCATTTGAGGTGCCTCAGAGAGCAGTGGTTCATTGTTTTCCATGGCTATTATTCCATTGTGTACATGGACCACTTCTTCTTTATCCATTCACCTGTTGTTGGACATTTTGATTGCTCCACTGTCTTGGCTATTGTGAATAAGGCTGCACTGCAGCTTTTGCGGCCTGTGTCTTCTCGATTCTTGTCTTCTCAGGTGAGAGGTCCAATGGTGCGCCTGCTGCATTGAATGGTGCCTGCAGTTTTACTTTTAAACACAGCTACTTTCTGTTCTCATTATTGGCTGTTACCCCTTCACGTCTCACCAGCAGGTAGAGGGTACACAGTTCTCTAAAACCCCTTCAGCATTTATTGTTTGTAGACTTTTTGCTCATGTTCAGTCGACTGGTGTAAGTTGAAACTTTTTGTAGATTAGATTGCATGGGTCTAACACTCCCTGAGGTTGAGCTTTTATCCATTTTCCTTTTTTTTTAAAAGAGCGTGAGTAAAACTTAACTCTTCATACTCTCTTCTTGAAACATTTGCCTGTTTTGAATTGTTTTGTCCATTCCCTCCTTCAGCACAATTTTTTAGGGCAGGTGTCCTTTACAGCCCTGAGTCCTTGGGAATGTTAAGTGACCATTAGCTGTGAGTTTAAAGCTGTTCTTGCAGGAAACGGCCACAAGGTGGCAGCATTTCCCCTTTACCATATTTGGTTACTAGGGAAACAGAGCCTTAATGGAAGTGGTGTTGTAGGTTGTAAATTAGAATGGAATGTGCCAGGGAAAAGCCCTTTAAGTTTATGTCTCATTACTTCTTGTTCATATTTGTAGTTTACTTTTTATTTTTTATCCCAGTAAATATGATTACAATGGTTTGTTTGTTCTAGGTGTGCAAGATGTGGTTCTTTCACACATATACATGTATCTATTGTTCCTCGCATCCTTTTCCCATGTAGGTTATGACACAATGTTGAGTAGTCTTCTCCTGGTCTTCCGTACGTCTTTGGTGGTTATATATTTCACATGGTTTGTATATCTCTGTTAACCCCAATGTGGCAATGTATCCAATCCTCATCCCTTTCTATTTGGTGAACCATAAGTTTTTTAATGAATCTGTGATTGCCTTTCTCTGTGGAAATATCTTCATTGGTATCAATTTTTAAGTAACTCTTAAAAGTGATATGATAGGATATGTGTCTTTTGCTTTCTCACTTACTACACGTGGCGTGATTACGTCTAGACTCATCTATGGTGCTGCAAACGGCATTGTTTCATTTTTTTCACTAGCGAATATTCCATCTGTACATGGAGGAGTTCTTCTTTGTCCATCCATCTGTTGGTGGACTTTTTGGTTACTTCCATATCTTGGCTATTGTAATACTGTGCAGTGCAGATTTGCCTGCCTGTGTCTTTCCAATTCTCTCTTCTTAGGTTTTACGTCGAGGAGTGGGCCTGCTGGATCATATAGTAGCTCAATGTTTACCTTTTTAAGGCACCTCCATTCTGTTCTCATTCGTGGCCCTTTCCAAGTTACGTCCCCTTTGAAGTTGAGGGTATGCATTTCTCCACAACACTTTCAGCATTTATTGTTTGTAGTTTTCTCGCTGATGGTTATTCTGACAAGTGTGAGCTGATACCTCTCTGTGGTTGAATTCGAATGTGCCACATAATCTGTTGAAATTGAGCTTTAAGGCATGTCCTTTGCTATTTTTCAAGCTGTGATTACCCCTTAGTTCTTCAAAGTGTTCTCTTTAAGTATGTGTCACATTTTGAAATGTTTTGGCCTTTACCTCCCTCAAGACATTTAGAGGGCCTGTTTCATTTACAGTTCTGCAGTACTTGTTCCTATGAAGTGACCATTAGCACAGGCTTTAAAGCTGCTTTTGCAGGTAACTGCCAGAGGGCGGCAGCCTTTCTATGTCCCCCACCCTGGTAACTAGGGAAAAGCCCTTGCGGCCTGTGGTGTTTCTCGGTTATAAATTAGAGTGGAGTGTGCCCGGACAAACCCACACAAGCTGATGTCTCCTTACTTTTGTTGGATTTTTACATTTAATTTTTATTTTTTATTGGAGTAATTTTCCACTGTGTACGTGGACCACTTCTACTTTGTGCATTCCTCGGTTGATGGACATTTTCATTGCTTCCAAGTGTTGGCTATGGTAAATATTGTTGGAGTGCAGGATTGCCAGGCTGTGACTTTTCGATTCTCATTTTTTCTCAGGTGATAGGCCCAGCAGTGGGTGTGATTGATTGACTGGTAGCACCGTGTTTCCCTTTTCAAAGCACCTTCTTTGTGTTTTCATTAGTGGCTCTTACCACGTCCCCCTTAGAATCGAGGGTACGCATTTCTCCACAATCGCTTCAGCATATATTGTTTGCAGCATTTATGCTAATGGCCCTTCTGGCTGCTGTGAGCTGATAGGTTTTTGTAATTTGGGTTTGCATGTCTTTGAAAATTCGTAAAACTCATCATTTTTCTCCACCGTTTTCTTTTCTGTTAAAAAAAAGGAAACAATTGGGAGTACAATAGAACTCTTGAAATTGTGTTCTTGGAAGGTTGCCCTCTTTTGAAATTTTTGGTCGATTTTCCACTCCAGAATTTTTTTAGAAAGCAGGTGTCTTTTAGCGAACTGCAAGTTTGGTGAATATTTAGTGACCTTTAGCAATGGGTTTAAATCTGCTGTTGTGGGAAGTGGCCTCAAGCAGGCAGCATATCTCCATTCCCATATCTGGGTACTAGGGCAGCAGAGCCTTTCTGGAAGTCGTGTTCCTAGTTTGTAAATTACATTGGAATGTGCATGGAGAAAGCCCCATAAGTATATGTCTCATTATTTCTTCTTGGTTTTAAAATTTTTTTTTAATTGGGGTAAAGCTTAGAATATTGTTTGTCCTAGGTGTACACCATCTGGTTCGTTTGTACATTATATATGTCTATTCAAGTACAGATCCTCTTCCCATGTAAAATGTTACTGACGGTTCCGCAGACCTCCCTTGCTATATGGTTGGTCTTTTTGAGATATGGATATAATATGTGTTTGTATACATATAGTAACACTAATCTTAATTTATCCATTCCCCCCACCTTTCCTTTTAGATGAGCATAGTTTGTTTTCTAAGTCTGTGAGTGTCTTTCTCTGTGGAAATATGTTCCTTTGTGTCAGTTATTAGATAACGCCTATAAGTGATATCATAGAATATAGGTCTTTTGCTTTCCGACTTACCTCATGTTTCGTGATTATCTCCAGACTCATTTGAGGTGCCTCAGAGAGCAGTGGTTCATTGTTTTCCATGGCTATTATTCCATTGTGTACATGGACCACTTCTTCTTTATCCATTCACCTGTTGTTGGACATTTTGATTGCTCCACTGTCTTGGCTATTGTGAATAAGGCTGCACTGCAGCTTTTGCGGCCTGTGTCTTCTCGATTCTTGTCTTCTCAGGTGAGAGGTCCAATGGTGCGCCTGCTGCATTGAATGGTGCCTGCAGTTTTACTTTTAAACACAGCTCCTTTCTGTTCTCATTATTGGCTGTTACCCCTTTACGTCTCACCAGCAGGTAGAGGGTACACAGTTCCCTAAAACCCCTTCAGCATTTATTGTTTGTAGACTTTTTGCTCATGTTCAGGCGACTGGTGTAAGTTGAAACTTTTTGTAGATTAGATTGCATGGGTCTAACACTCCCTGAGGTTGAGCTTTTATCCATTTTCCTTTTTTTTTAAAAGAGCGTGAGTAAAACTTAACTCTTCATACTCTCTTCTTGAAACATTTGCCTGTTTTGAATTGTTTTGTCCATTCCCTCCTTCAGCACAATTTTTTAGGGCAGGTGTCCTTTACAGCCCTGAGTCCTTGGGAATGTTACGTGACCATTAGCTGTGAGTTTAAAGCTGTTCTTGCAGGAAACGGCCACAAGGTGGCAGCATTTCCCCTTTACCATATTTGGTTACTAGGGAAACAGAGCCTTAATGGAAGTGGTGTTGTAGGTTGTAAATTAGAATGGAATGTGCCAGGGAAAAGCCCTTTAAGTTTATGTCTCATTACTTCTTGTTCATATTTGTAGTTTACTTTTTATTTTTTATCCCAGTAAATATGATTACAATGGTTTGTTTGTTCTAGGTGTGCAAGATGTGGTTCTTTCACACATATACATGTATCTATTGTTCCTCGCCTCCTTTTCCCATGTAGGTTATGACACAATGTTGAGTAGTCTTCTCCTGGTCTTCCGTACGTCTTTGGTGGTTATATATTTCACATGGTTTGTATATCTCTGTTAACCCCAATGTGGCAATGTATCCAATCCTCATCCCTTTCTATTTGGTGAACCATAAGTTTTTTAATGAATCTGTGATTGCCTTTCTCTGTGGAAATATCTTCATTGGTATCAATTTTTAAGTAACTCTTAAAAGTGATATGATAGGATATGTGTCTTTTGCTTTCTCACTTACTACACGTGGCGTGATTACGTCTAGACTCATCTATGGTGCTGCAAACGGCATTGTTTCATTTTTTTCACTAGCGAATATTCCATCTGTACATGGAGGAGTTCTTCTTTGTCCATCCATCTGTTGGTGGACTTTTTGGTTACTTCCATATCTTGGCTATTGTAATACTGTGCAGTGCAGATTTGCCTGCCTGTGTCTTTCCAATTCTCTCTTCTTAGGTTTTACGTCGAGGAGTGGGCCTGCTGGATCATATAGTAGCTCAATGTTTACCTTTTTAAGGCACCTCCATTCTGTTCTCATTCGTGGCCCTTTCCAAGTTACGTCCCCTTTGAAGTTGAGGGTATGCATTTCTCCACAACACCTTCAGCATTTATTGTTTGTAGTTTTCTTGCTGATGGTTATTCTGACAAGTGTGAGCTGATACCTCTCTGTGGTTGAATTCGAATGTGCCACATAATCTGTTGAAATTGAGCTTTAAGGCATGTCCTTTGCTATTTTTCAAGCTGTGATTACCCCTTAGTTCTTCAAAGTGTTCTCTTTAAGTATGTGTCACATTTTGAAATGTTTTGGCCTTTACCTCCCTCAAGACATTTTGAGGGCCTGTTTCATTTACAGTTCTGCAGTACTTGTTCCTATGAAGTGACCATTAGCACAGGCTTTAAAGCTGCTTTTGCAGGTAACTGCCAGAGGGCGGCAGCCTTTCTATGTCCCCCACCCTGGTAACTAGGGAAAAGCCCTTGCGGCCTGTGGTGTTTCTCGGTTATAAATTAGAGTGGAGTGTGCCCGGACAAACCCACACAAGCTGATGTCTCCTTACTTTTGTTGGATTTTTACATTTAATTTTTATTTTTTATTGGAGTAATTTTCCACTGTGTACGTGGACCACTTCTACTTTGTGCATTCCTCGGTTGATGGACATTTTCATTGCTTCCAAGTGTTGGCTATGGTAAATATTGTTGGAGTGCAGGATTGCCAGGCTGTGACTTTTCGATTCTCATTTTCTCAGGTGATAGGCCCAGCAGTGGGTGTAATTGATTGACTGGTAGCACCGTGTTTCCCTTTTCAAAGCACCTTCTTTGTGTTTTCATTAGTGGCTCTTACCACGTCCCCCTTAGAATCGAGGGTACGCATTTCTCCACAATCGCTTCAGCATATATTGTTTGCAGCATTTATGCTAATGGCCCTTCTGGCTGCTGTGAGCTGATAGGTTTTTGTAATTTGGGTTTGCATGTCTTTGAAAATTCGTAAAACTCATCATTTTTCTCCACCGTTTTCTTTTCTGTTAAAAAAAAGGAAACAATTGGGAGTACAATAGAACTCTTGAAATTGTGTTCTTGGAAGGTTGCCCTCTTTTGAAATTTTTGGTCGATTTTCCACTCCAGAATTTTTTTAGAAAGCAGGTGTCTTTTAGCGAACTGCAAGTTTGGTGAATATTTAGTGACCTTTAGCAATGGGTTTAAATCTGCTGTTGTGGGAAGTGGCCTCAAGCAGGCAGCATATCTCCATTCCCATATCTGGGTACTAGGGCAGCAGAGCCTTTCTGGAAGTCGTGTTCCTAGTTTGTAAATTACATTGGAATGTGCATGGAGAAAGCCCCATAAGTATATGTCTCATTATTTCTTCTTGGTTTTAAAATTTTTTTTTAATTGGGGTAAAGCTTAGAATATTGTTTGTCCTAGGTGTACACCATCTGGTTCGTTTGTACATTATATATGTCTATTCAAGTACAGATCCTCTTCCCATGTAAAATGTTACTGACGGTTCCGCAGACCTCCCTTGCTATATGGTTGGTCTTTTTGAGATATGGATACAATATGTGTTTGTATACATATAGTAACACTAATCTTAATTTATCCATTCCCCCCACCTTTCCTTTTAGATGAGCATAGTTTGTTTTCTAAGTCTGTGAGTGTCTTTCTCTGTGGAAATATGTTCCTTTGTGTCAGTTATTAGATAACGCCTATAAGTGATATCATAGAATATAGGTCTTTTGCTTTCCGACTTACCTCATGTTTCGTGATTATCTCCAGACTCATTTGTGGTGCCTCAGAGAGCAGTGGTTCATTGTTTTCCATGGCTATTATTCCATTGTGTACATGGACCACTTCTTCTTTATCCATTCACCTGTTGTTGGACATTTTGATTGCTCCACTGTCTTGGCTATTGTGAATAAGGCTGCACTGCAGCTTTTGCGGCCTGTGTCTTCTCGATTCTTGTCTTCTCAGGTGAGAGGTCCAATGGTGCGCCTGCTGCATTGAATGGTGCCTGCAGTTTTACTTTTAAACACAGCTCCTTTCTGTTCTCATTATTGGCTGTTACCCCTTTACGTCTCACCAGCAGGTAGAGGGTACACAGTTCCCTAAAACCCCTTCAGCATTTATTGTTTGTAGACTTTTTGCTCATGTTCAGGCGACTGGTGTAAGTTGAAACTTTTTGTAGATTAGATTGCATGGGTCTAACACTCCCTGAGGTTGAGCTTTTATCCATTTTCCTTTTTTTTTAAAAGAGCGTGAGTAAAACTTAACTCTTCATAGTCTCTTCTTGAAACATTTGCCTGTTTTGAATTGTTTTTTCCATTACCTCCTTCAGCACAATTTTTTAGGGCAGGTGTCCTTTACAGCCCTGAGTCCTTGGGAATGTTAAGTGACCATTCGCTGTGAGTTTAAAGCTGTTCTTGCAGGAAACGGCCACAAGGTGGCAGCATTTCCCCTTTACCATATTTGGTTACTAGGGAAACAGAGCCTTAATGGAAGTGGTGTTGTAGGTTGTAAATTAGAATGGAATGTGCCAGGGAAAAGCCCTTTAAGTTTATGTCTCATTACTTCTTGTTCATATTTGTAGTTTACTTTTTATTTTTTATCCCAGTAAATATGATTACAATGGTTTGTTTGTTCTAGGTGTGCAAGATGTGGTTCTTTCACACATATACATGTATCTATTGTTCCTCGCCTCCTTTTCCCATGTAGGTTATGACACAATGTTGAGTAGTCTTCTCCTGGTCTTCCGTACGTCTTTGGTGGTTATATATTTCACATGGTTTGTATATCTCTGTTAACCCCAATGTGGCAATGTATCCAATCCTCATCCCTTTCTATTTGGTGAACCATAAGTTTTTTAATGAATCTGTGATTGCCTTTCTCTGTGGAAATATCTTCATTGGTATCAATTTTTAAGTAACTCTTAAAAGTGATATGATAGGATATGTGTCGTTTGCTTTCTCACTTACTACACGTGGCGTGATTACGTCTAGACTCATCTATGGTGCTGCAAACGGCATTGTTTCATTTTTTTCACTAGCGAATATTCCATCTGTACATGGAGGAGTTCTTCTTTGTCCATCCATCTGTTGGTGGACTTTTTGGTTACTTCCATATCTTGGCTATTGTAATACTGTGCAGTGCAGATTTGCCTGCCTGTGTCTTTCCAATTCTCTCTTCTTAGGTTTTACGTCGAGGAGTGGGCCTGCTGGATCATATAGTAGCTCAATGTTTACCTTTTTAAGGCACCTCCATTCTGTTCTCATTCGTGGCCCTTTCCAAGTTACGTCCCCTTTGAAGTTGAGGGTATGCATTTCTCCACAACACTTTCAGCATTTATTGTTTGTAGTTTTCTTGCTGATGGTTATTCTGACAAGTGTGAGCTGATACCTCTCTGTGGTTGAATTCGAATGTGCCACATAATCTGTTGAAATTGAGCTTTAAGGCATGTCCTTTGCTATTTTTCAAGCTGTGATTACCCCTTAGTTCTTCAAAGTGTTCTCTTTAAGTATGTGTCACATTTTGAAATGTTTTGGCCTTTACCTCCCTCAAGACATTTTGAGGGCCTGTTTCATTTACAGTTCTGCAGTACTTGTTCCTATGAAGTGACCATTAGCACAGGCTTTAAAGCTGCTTTTGCAGGTAACTGCCAGAGGGCGGCAGCCTTTCTATGTCCCCCACCCTGGTAACTAGGGAAAAGCCCTTGCGGCCTGTGGTGTTTCTCGGTTATAAATTAGAGTGGAGTGTGCCCGGACAAACCCACACAAGCTGATGTCTCCTTACTTTTGTTGGATTTTTACATTTAATTTTTATTTTTTATTGGAGTAATTTTCCACTGTGTACGTGGACCACTTCTACTTTGTGCATTCCTCGGTTGATGGACATTTTCATTGCTTCCAAGTGTTGGCTATGGTAAATATTGTTGGAGTGCAGGATTGCCAGGCTGTGACTTTTCGATTCTCATTTTTTCTCAGGTGATAGGCCCAGCAGTGGGTGTGATTGATTGACTGGTAGCACCGTGTTTCCCTTTTCAAAGCACCTTCTTTGTGTTTTCATTAGTGGCTCTTACCACGTCCCCCTTAGAATCGAGGGTACGCATTTCTCCACAATCGCTTCAGCATATATTGTTTGCAGCATTTATGCTAATGGCCCTTCTGGCTGCTGTGAGCTGATAGGTTTTTGTAATTTGGGTTTGCATGTCTTTGAAAATTCGTAAAACTCATCATTTTTCTCCACCGTTTTCTTTTCTGTTAAAAAAAAAGGAAACAATTGGGAGTACAATAGAACTCTTGAAATTGTGTTCTTGGAAGGTTGCCCTCTTTTGAAATTTTTGGTCGATTTTCCACTCCAGAATTTTTTTAGAAAGCAGGTGTCTTTTACCGAACTGCAAGTTTGGTGAATATTTAGTGACCTTTAGCAATGGGTTTAAATCTGCTGTTGTGGGAAGTGGCCTCAAGCAGGCAGCATATCTCCATTCCCATATCTGGGTACTAGGGCAGCAGAGCCTTTCTGGAAGTCGTGTTCCTAGTTTGTAAATTACATTGGAATGTGCATGGAGAAAGCCCCATAAGTATATGTCTCATTATTTCTTCTTGGTTTTAAAATTTTTTTTAATTGGGGTAAAGCTTAGAATATTGTTTGTCCTAGGTGTACACCATCTGGTTCGTTTGTACATTATATATGTCTATTCAAGTACAGATCCTCTTCCCATGTAAAATGTTACTGACGGTTCCGCAGACCTCCCTTGCTATATGGTTGGTCTTTTTGAGATATGGATATAATATGTGTTTGTATACATATAGTAACACTAATCTTAATTTATCCATTCCCCCCACCTTTCCTTTTAGATGAGCATAGTTTGTTTTCTAAGTCTGTGAGTGTCTTTCTCTGTGGAAATATGTTCCTTTGTGTCAGTTATTAGATAACGCCTATAAGTGATATCATAGAATATAGGTCTTTTGCTTTCCGACTTACCTCATGTTTCGTGATTATCTCCAGACTCATTTGAGGTGCCTCAGAGAGCAGTGGTTCATTGTTTTCCATGGCTATTATTCCATTGTGTACATGGACCACTTCTTCTTTATCCATTCACCTGTTGTTGGACATTTTGATTGCTCCACTGTCTTGGCTATTGTGAATAAGGCTGCACTGCAGCTTTTGCGGCCTGTGTCTTCTCGATTCTTGTCTTCTCAGGTGAGAGGTCCAATGGTGCGCCTGCTGCATTGAATGGTGCCTGCAGTTTTACTTTTAAACACAGCTCCTTTCTGTTCTCATTATTGGCTGTTACCCCTTTACGTCTCACCAGCAGGTAGAGGGTACACAGTTCCCTAAAACCCCTTCAGCATTTATTGTTTGTAGACTTTTTGCTCATGTTCAGGCGACTGGTGTAAGTTGAAACTTTTTGTAGATTAGATTGCATGGGTCTAACACTCCCTGAGGTTGAGCTTTTATCCATTTTCCTTTTTTTTTAAAAGAGCGTGAGTAAAACTTAACTCTTCATACTCTCTTCTTGAAACATTTGCCTGTTTTGAATTGTTTTGTCCATTCCCTCCTTCAGCACAATTTTTTAGGGCAGGTGTCCTTTACAGCCCTGAGTCCTTGGGAATGTTACGTGACCATTAGCTGTGAGTTTAAAGCTGTTCTTGCAGGAAACGGCCACAAGGTGGCAGCATTTCCCCTTTACCATATTTGGTTACTAGGGAAACAGAGCCTTAATGGAAGTGGTGTTGTAGGTTGTAAATTAGAATGGAATGTGCCAGGGAAAAGCCCTTTAAGTTTATGTCTCATTACTTCTTGTTCATATTTGTAGTTTACTTTTTATTTTTTATCCCAGTAAATATGATTACAATGGTTTGTTTGTTCTAGGTGTGCAAGATGTGGTTCTTTCACACATATACATGTATCTATTGTTCCTCGCCTCCTTTTCCCATGTAGGTTATGACACAATGTTGAGTAGTCTTCTCCTGGTCTTCCGTACGTCTTTGGTGGTTATATATTTCACATGGTTTGTATATCTCTGTTAACCCCAATGTGGCAATGTATCCAATCCTCATCCCTTTCTATTTGGTGAACCATAAGTTTTTTAATGAATCTGTGATTGCCTTTCTCTGTGGAAATATCTTCATTGGTATCAATTTTTAAGTAACTCTTAAAAGTGATATGATAGGATATGTGTCGTTTGCTTTCTCACTTACTACACGTGGCGTGATTACGTCTAGACTCATCTATGGTGCTGCAAACGGCATTGTTTCATTTTTTTCACTAGCGAATATTCCATCTGTACATGGAGGAGTTCTTCTTTGTCCATCCATCTGTTGGTGGACTTTTTGGTTACTTCCATATCTTGGCTATTGTAATACTGTGCAGTGCAGATTTGCCTGCCTGTGTCTTTCCAATTCTCTCTTCTTAGGTTTTACGTCGAGGAGTGGGCCTGCTGGATCATATAGTAGCTCAATGTTTACCTTTTTAAGGCACCTCCATTCTGTTCTCATTCGTGGCCCTTTCCAAGTTACGTCCCCTTTGAAGTTGAGGGTATGCATTTCTCCACAACACTTTCAGCATTTATTGTTTGTAGTTTTCTTGCTGATGGTTATTCTGACAAGTGTGAGCTGATACCTCTCTGTGGTTGAATTCGAATGTGCCACATAATCTGTTGAAATTGAGCTTTAAGGCATGTCCTTTGCTATTTTTCAAGCTGTGATTACCCCTTAGTTCTTCAAAGTGTTCTCTTTAAGTATGTGTCACATTTTGAAATGTTTTGGCCTTTACCTCCCTCAAGACATTTTGAGGGCCTGTTTCATTTACAGTTCTGCAGTACTTGTTCCTATGAAGTGACCATTAGCACAGGCTTTAAAGCTGCTTTTGCAGGTAACTGCCAGAGGGCGGCAGCCTTTCTATGTCCCCCACCCTGGTAACTAGGGAAAAGCCCTTGCGGCCTGTGGTGTTTCTCGGTTATAAATTAGAGTGGAGTGTGCCCGGACAAACCCACACAAGCTGATGTCTCCTTACTTTTGTTGGATTTTTACATTTAATTTTTATTTTTTATTGGAGTAATTTTCCACTGTGTACGTGGACCACTTCTACTTTGTGCATTCCTCGGTTGATGGACATTTTCATTGCTTCCAAGTGTTGGCTATGGTAAATATTGTTGGAGTGCAGGATTGCCAGGCTGTGACTTTTCGATTCTCATTTTCTCAGGTGATAGGCCCAGCAGTGGGTGTAATTGATTGACTGGTAGCACCGTGTTTCCCTTTTCAAAGCACCTTCTTTGTGTTTTCATTAGTGGCTCTTACCACGTCCCCCTTAGAATCGAGGGTACGCATTTCTCCACAATCGCTTCAGCATATATTGTTTGCAGCATTTATGCTAATGGCCCTTCTGGCTGCTGTGAGCTGATAGGTTTTTGTAATTTGGGTTTGCATGTCTTTGAAAATTCGTAAAACTCATCATTTTTCTCCACCGTTTTCTTTTCTGTTAAAAAAAAGGAAACAATTGGGAGTACAATAGAACTCTTGAAATTGTGTTCTTGGAAGGTTGCCCTCTTTTGAAATTTTTGGTCGATTTTCCACTCCAGAATTTTTTTAGAAAGCAGGTGTCTTTTACCGAACTGCAAGTTTGGTGAATATTTAGTGACCTTTAGCAATGGGTTTAAATCTGCTGTTGTGGGAAGTGGCCTCAAGCAGGCAGCATATCTCCATTCCCATATCTGGGTACTAGGGCAGCAGAGCCTTTCTGGAAGTCGTGTTCCTAGTTTGTAAATTACATTGGAATGTGCATGGAGAAAGCCCCATAAGTATATGTCTCATTATTTCTTCTTGGTTTTAAAATTTTTTTTTAATTGGGGTAAAGCTTAGAATATTGTTTGTCCTAGGTGTACACCATCTGGTTCGTTTGTACATTATATATGTCTATTCAAGTACAGATCCTCTTCCCATGTAAAATGTTACTGACGGTTCCGCAGACCTCCCTTGCTATATGGTTGGTCTTTTTGAGATATGGATACAATATGTGTTTGTATACATATAGTAACACTAATCTTAATTTATCCATTCCCCCCACCTTTCCTTTTAGATGAGCATAGTTTGTTTTCTAAGTCTGTGAGTGTCTTTCTCTGTGGAAATATGTTCCTTTGTGTCAGTTATTAGATAACGCCTATAAGTGATATCATAGAATATAGGTCTTTTGCTTTCCGACTTACCTCATGTTTCGTGATTATCTCCAGACTCATTTGTGGTGCCTCAGAGAGCAGTGGTTCATTGTTTTCCATGGCTATTATTCCATTGTGTACATGGACCACTTCTTCTTTATCCATTCACCTGTTGTTGGACATTTTGATTGCTCCACTGTCTTGGCTATTGTGAATAAGGCTGCACTGCAGCTTTTGCGGCCTGTGTCTTCTCGATTCTTGTCTTCTCAGGTGAGAGGTCCAATGGTGCGCCTGCTGCATTGAATGGTGCCTGCAGTTTTACTTTTAAACACAGCTCCTTTCTGTTCTCATTATTGGCTGTTACCCCTTTACGTCTCACCAGCAGGTAGAGGGTACACAGTTCCCTAAAACCCCTTCAGCATTTATTGTTTGTAGACTTTTTGCTCATGTTCAGGCGACTGGTGTAAGTTGAAACTTTTTGTAGATTAGATTGCATGGGTCTAACACTCCCTGAGGTTGAGCTTTTATCCATTTTCCTTTTTTTTTAAAAGAGCGTGAGTAAAACTTAACTCTTCATACTCTCTTCTTGAAACATTTGCCTGTTTTGAATTGTTTTGTCCATTCCCTCCTTCAGCACAATTTTTTAGGGCAGGTGTCCTTTACAGCCCTGAGTCCTTGGGAATGTTACGTGACCATTAGCTGTGAGTTTAAAGCTGTTCTTGCAGGAAACGGCCACAAGGTGGCAGCATTTCCCCTTTACCATATTTGGTTACTAGGGAAACAGAGCCTTAATGGAAGTGGTGTTGTAGGTTGTAAATTAGAATGGAATGTGCCAGGGAAAAGCCCTTTAAGTTTATGTCTCATTACTTCTTGTTCATATTTGTAGTTTACTTTTTATTTTTTATCCCAGTAAATATGATTACAATGGTTTGTTTGTTCTAGGTGTGCAAGATGTGGTTCTTTCACACATATACATGTATCTATTGTTCCTCGCCTCCTTTTCCCATGTAGGTTATGACACAATGTTGAGTAGTCTTCTCCTGGTCTTCCGTACGTCTTTGGTGGTTATATATTTCACATGGTTTGTATATCTCTGTTAACCCCAATGTGGCAATGTATCCAATCCTCATCCCTTTCTATTTGGTGAACCATAAGTTTTTTAATGAATCTGTGATTGCCTTTCTCTGTGGAAATATCTTCATTGGTATCAATTTTTAAGTAACTCTTAAAAGTGATATGATAGGATATGTGTCGTTTGCTTTCTCACTTACTACACGTGGCGTGATTACGTCTAGACTCATCTATGGTGCTGCAAACGGCATTGTTTCATTTTTTTCACTAGCGAATATTCCATCTGTACATGGAGGAGTTCTTCTTTGTCCATCCATCTGTTGGTGGACTTTTTGGTTACTTCCATATCTTGGCTATTGTAATACTGTGCAGTGCAGATTTGCCTGCCTGTGTCTTTCCAATTCTCTCTTCTTAGGTTTTACGTCGAGGAGTGGGCCTGCTGGATCATATAGTAGCTCAATGTTTACCTTTTTAAGGCACCTCCATTCTGTTCTCATTCGTGGCCCTTTCCAAGTTACGTCCCCTTTGAAGTTGAGGGTATGCATTTCTCCACAACACTTTCAGCATTTATTGTTTGTAGTTTTCTTGCTGATGGTTATTCTGACAAGTGTGAGCTGATACCTCTCTGTGGTTGAATTCGAATGTGCCACATAATCTGTTGAAATTGAGCTTTAAGGCATGTCCTTTGCTATTTTTCAAGCTGTGATTACCCCTTAGTTCTTCAAAGTGTTCTCTTTAAGTATGTGTCACATTTTGAAATGTTTTGGCCTTTACCTCCCTCAAGACATTTTGAGGGCCTGTTTCATTTACAGTTCTGCAGTACTTGTTCCTATGAAGTGACCATTAGCACAGGCTTTAAAGCTGCTTTTGCAGGTAACTGCCAGAGGGCGGCAGCCTTTCTATGTCCCCCACCCTGGTAACTAGGGAAAAGCCCTTGCGGCCTGTGGTGTTTCTCGGTTATAAATTAGAGTGGAGTGTGCCCGGACAAACCCACACAAGCTGATGTCTCCTTACTTTTGTTGGATTTTTACATTTAATTTTTATTTTTTATTGGAGTAATTTTCCACTGTGTACGTGGACCACTTCTACTTTGTGCATTCCTCGGTTGATGGACATTTTCATTGCTTCCAAGTGTTGGCTATGGTAAATATTGTTGGAGTGCAGGATTGCCAGGCTGTGACTTTTCGATTCTCATTTTCTCAGGTGATAGGCCCAGCAGTGGGTGTAATTGATTGACTGGTAGCACCGTGTTTCCCTTTTCAAAGCACCTTCTTTGTGTTTTCATTAGTGGCTCTTACCACGTCCCCCTTAGAATCGAGGGTACGCATTTCTCCACAATCGCTTCAGCATATATTGTTTGCAGCATTTATGCTAATGGCCCTTCTGGCTGCTGTGAGCTGATAGGTTTTTGTAATTTGGGTTTGCATGTCTTTGAAAATTCGTAAAACTCATCATTTTTCTCCACCGTTTTCTTTTCTGTTAAAAAAAAGGAAACAATTGGGAGTACAATAGAACTCTTGAAATTGTGTTCTTGGAAGGTTGCCCTCTTTTGAAATTTTTGGTCGATTTTCCACTCCAGAATTTTTTTAGAAAGCAGGTGTCTTTTAGCGAACTGCAAGTTTGGTGAATATTTAGTGACCTTTAGCAATGGGTTTAAATCTGCTGTTGTGGGAAGTGGCCTCAAGCAGGCAGCATATCTCCATTCCCATATCTGGGTACTAGGGCAGCAGAGCCTTTCTGGAAGTCGTGTTCCTAGTTTGTAAATTACATTGGAATGTGCATGGAGAAAGCCCCATAAGTATATGTCTCATTATTTCTTCTTGGTTTTAAAATTTTTTTTTAATTGGGGTAAAGCTTAGAATATTGTTTGTCCTAGGTGTACACCATCTGGTTCGTTTGTACATTATATATGTCTATTCAAGTACAGATCCTCTTCCCATGTAAAATGTTACTGACGGTTCCGCAGACCTCCCTTGCTATATGGTTGGTCTTTTTGAGATATGGATACAATATGTGTTTGTATACATATAGTAACACTAATCTTAATTTATCCATTCCCCCCACCTTTCCTTTTAGATGAGCATAGTTTGTTTTCTAAGTCTGTGAGTGTCTTTCTCTGTGGAAATATGTTCCTTTGTGTCAGTTATTAGATAACGCCTATAAGTGATATCATAGAATATAGGTCTTTTGCTTTCCGACTTACCTCATGTTTCGTGATTATCTCCAGACTCATTTGTGGTGCCTCAGAGAGCAGTGGTTCATTGTTTTCCATGGCTATTATTCCATTGTGTACATGGACCACTTCTTCTTTATCCATTCACCTGTTGTTGGACATTTTGATTGCTCCACTGTCTTGGCTATTGTGAATAAGGCTGCACTGCAGCTTTTGCGGCCTGTGTCTTCTCGATTCTTGTCTTCTCAGGTGAGAGGTCCAATGGTGCGCCTGCTGCATTGAATGGTGCCTGCAGTTTTACTTTTAAACACAGCTCCTTTCTGTTCTCATTATTGGCTGTTACCCCTTTACGTCTCACCAGCAGGTAGAGGGTACACAGTTCCCTAAAACCCCTTCAGCATTTATTGTTTGTAGACTTTTTGCTCATGTTCAGGCGACTGGTGTAAGTTGAAACTTTTTGTAGATTAGATTGCATGGGTCTAACACTCCCTGAGGTTGAGCTTTTATCCATTTTCCTTTTTTTTTAAAAGAGCGTGAGTAAAACTTAACTCTTCATACTCTCTTCTTGAAACATTTGCCTGTTTTGAATTGTTTTTTCCATTACCTCCTTCAGCACAATTTTTTAGGGCAGGTGTCCTTTACAGCCCTGAGTCCTTGGGAATGTTAAGTGACCATTCGCTGTGAGTTTAAAGCTGTTCTTGCAGGAAACGGCCACAAGGTGGCAGCATTTCCCCTTTACCATATTTGGTTACTAGGGAAACAGAGCCTTAATGGAAGTGGTGTTGTAGGTTGTAAATTAGAATGGAATGTGCCAGGGAAAAGCCCTTTAAGTTTATGTCTCATTACTTCTTGTTCATATTTGTAGTTTACTTTTTATTTTTTATCCCAGTAAATATGATTACAATGGTTTGTTTGTTCTAGGTGTGCAAGATGTGGTTCTTTCACACATATACATGTATCTATTGTTCCTCGCCTCCTTTTCCCATGTAGGTTATGACACAATGTTGAGTAGTCTTCTCCTGGTCTTCCGTACGTCTTTGGTGGTTATATATTTCACATGGTTTGTATATCTCTGTTAACCCCAATGTGGCAATGTATCCAATCCTCATCCCTTTCTATTTGGTGAACCATAAGTTTTTTAATGAATCTGTGATTGCCTTTCTCTGTGGAAATATCTTCATTGGTATCAATTTTTAAGTAACTCTTAAAAGTGATATGATAGGATATGTGTCGTTTGCTTTCTCACTTACTACACGTGGCGTGATTACGTCTAGACTCATCTATGGTGCTGCAAACGGCATTGTTTCATTTTTTTCACTAGCGAATATTCCATCTGTACATGGAGGAGTTCTTCTTTGTCCATCCATCTGTTGGTGGACTTTTTGGTTACTTCCATATCTTGGCTATTGTAATACTGTGCAGTGCAGATTTGCCTGCCTGTGTCTTTCCAATTCTCTCTTCTTAGGTTTTACGTCGAGGAGTGGGCCTGCTGGATCATATAGTAGCTCAATGTTTACCTTTTTAAGGCACCTCCATTCTGTTCTCATTCGTGGCCCTTTCCAAGTTACGTCCCCTTTGAAGTTGAGGGTATGCATTTCTCCACAACACTTTCAGCATTTATTGTTTGTAGTTTTCTTGCTGATGGTTATTCTGACAAGTGTGAGCTGATACCTCTCTGTGGTTGAATTCGAATGTGCCACATAATCTGTTGAAATTGAGCTTTAAGGCATGTCCTTTGCTATTTTTCAAGCTGTGATTACCCCTTAGTTCTTCAAAGTGTTCTCTTTAAGTATGTGTCACATTTTGAAATGTTTTGGCCTTTACCTCCCTCAAGACATTTTGAGGGCCTGTTTCATTTACAGTTCTGCAGTACTTGTTCCTATGAAGTGACCATTAGCACAGGCTTTAAAGCTGCTTTTGCAGGTAACTGCCAGAGGGCGGCAGCCTTTCTATGTCCCCCACCCTGGTAACTAGGGAAAAGCCCTTGCGGCCTGTGGTGTTTCTCGGTTATAAATTAGAGTGGAGTGTGCCCGGACAAACCCACACAAGCTGATGTCTCCTTACTTTTGTTGGATTTTTACATTTAATTTTTATTTTTTATTGGAGTAATTTTCCACTGTGTACGTGGACCACTTCTACTTTGTGCATTCCTCGGTTGATGGACATTTTCATTGCTTCCAAGTGTTGGCTATGGTAAATATTGTTGGAGTGCAGGATTGCCAGGCTGTGACTTTTCGATTCTCATTTTTTCTCAGGTGATAGGCCCAGCAGTGGGTGTGATTGATTGACTGGTAGCACCGTGTTTCCCTTTTCAAAGCACCTTCTTTGTGTTTTCATTAGTGGCTCTTACCACGTCCCCCTTAGAATCGAGGGTACGCATTTCTCCACAATCGCTTCAGCATATATTGTTTGCAGCATTTATGCTAATGGCCCTTCTGGCTGCTGTGAGCTGATAGGTTTTTGTAATTTGGGTTTGCATGTCTTTGAAAATTCGTAAAACTCATCATTTTTCTCCACCGTTTTCTTTTCTGTTAAAAAAAAAGGAAACAATTGGGAGTACAATAGAACTCTTGAAATTGTGTTCTTGGAAGGTTGCCCTCTTTTGAAATTTTTGGTCGATTTTCCACTCCAGAATTTTTTTAGAAAGCAGGTGTCTTTTACCGAACTGCAAGTTTGGTGAATATTTAGTGACCTTTAGCAATGGGTTTAAATCTGCTGTTGTGGGAAGTGGCCTCAAGCAGGCAGCATATCTCCATTCCCATATCTGGGTACTAGGGCAGCAGAGCCTTTCTGGAAGTCGTGTTCCTAGTTTGTAAATTACATTGGAATGTGCATGGAGAAAGCCCCATAAGTATATGTCTCATTATTTCTTCCTGGTTTTAAAATTTTTTTTTAATTGGGGTAAAGCTTAGAATATTGTTTGTCCTAGGTGTACACCATCTGGTTCGTTTGTACATTATATATGTCTATTCAAGTACAGATCCTCTTCCCATGTAAAATGTTACTGACGGTTCCGCAGACCTCCCTTGCTATATGGTTGGTCTTTTTGAGATATGGATATAATATGTGTTTGTATACATATAGTAACACTAATCTTAATTTATCCATTCCCCCCACCTTTCCTTTTAGATGAGCATAGTTTGTTTTCTAAGTCTGTGAGTGTCTTTCTCTGTGGAAATATGTTCCTTTGTGTCAGTTATTAGATAACGCCTATAAGTGATATCATAGAATATAGGTCTTTTGCTTTCCGACTTACCTCATGTTTCGTGATTATCTCCAGACTCATTTGAGGTGCCTCAGAGAGCAGTGGTTCATTGTTTTCCATGGCTATTATTCCATTGTGTACATGGACCACTTCTTCTTTATCCATTCACCTGTTGTTGGACATTTTGATTGCTCCACTGTCTTGGCTATTGTGAATAAGGCTGCACTGCAGCTTTTGCGGCCTGTGTCTTCTCGATTCTTGTCTTCTCAGGTGAGAGGTCCAATGGTGCGCCTGCTGCATTGAATGGTGCCTGCAGTTTTACTTTTAAACACAGCTCCTTTCTGTTCTCATTATTGGCTGTTACCCCTTTACGTCTCACCAGCAGGTAGAGGGTACACAGTTCCCTAAAACCCCTTCAGCATTTATTGTTTGTAGACTTTTTGCTCATGTTCAGGCGACTGGTGTAAGTTGAAACTTTTTGTAGATTAGATTGCATGGGTCTAACACTCCCTGAGGTTGAGCTTTTATCCATTTTCCTTTTTTTTTAAAAGAGCGTGAGTAAAACTTAACTCTTCATACTCTCTTCTTGAAACATTTGCCTGTTTTGAATTGTTTTGTCCATTCCCTCCTTCAGCACAATTTTTTAGGGCAGGTGTCCTTTACAGCCCTGAGTCCTTGGGAATGTTACGTGACCATTAGCTGTGAGTTTAAAGCTGTTCTTGCAGGAAACGGCCACAAGGTGGCAGCATTTCCCCTTTACCATATTTGGTTACTAGGGAAACAGAGCCTTAATGGAAGTGGTGTTGTAGGTTGTAAATTAGAATGGAATGTGCCAGGGAAAAGCCCTTTAAGTTTATGTCTCATTACTTCTTGTTCATATTTGTAGTTTACTTTTTATTTTTTATCCCAGTAAATATGATTACAATGGTTTGTTTGTTCTAGGTGTGCAAGATGTGGTTCTTTCACACATATACATGTATCTATTGTTCCTCGCCTCCTTTTCCCATGTAGGTTATGACACAATGTTGAGTAGTCTTCTCCTGGTCTTCCGTACGTCTTTGGTGGTTATATATTTCACATGGTTTGTATATCTCTGTTAACCCCAATGTGGCAATGTATCCAATCCTCATCCCTTTCTATTTGGTGAACCATAAGTTTTTTAATGAATCTGTGATTGCCTTTCTCTGTGGAAATATCTTCATTGGTATCAATTTTTAAGTAACTCTTAAAAGTGATATGATAGGATATGTGTCGTTTGCTTTCTCACTTACTACACGTGGCGTGATTACGTCTAGACTCATCTATGGTGCTGCAAACGGCATTGTTTCATTTTTTTCACTAGCGAATATTCCATCTGTACATGGAGGAGTTCTTCTTTGTCCATCCATCTGTTGGTGGACTTTTTGGTTACTTCCATATCTTGGCTATTGTAATACTGTGCAGTGCAGATTTGCCTGCCTGTGTCTTTCCAATTCTCTCTTCTTAGGTTTTACGTCGAGGAGTGGGCCTGCTGGATCATATAGTAGCTCAATGTTTACCTTTTTAAGGCACCTCCATTCTGTTCTCATTCGTGGCCCTTTCCAAGTTACGTCCCCTTTGAAGTTGAGGGTATGCATTTCTCCACAACACTTTCAGCATTTATTGTTTGTAGTTTTCTTGCTGATGGTTATTCTGACAAGTGTGAGCTGATACCTCTCTGTGGTTGAATTCGAATGTGCCACATAATCTGTTGAAATTGAGCTTTAAGGCATGTCCTTTGCTATTTTTCAAGCTGTGATTACCCCTTAGTTCTTCAAAGTGTTCTCTTTAAGTATGTGTCACATTTTGAAATGTTTTGGCCTTTACCTCCCTCAAGACATTTTGAGGGCCTGTTTCATTTACAGTTCTGCAGTACTTGTTCCTATGAAGTGACCATTAGCACAGGCTTTAAAGCTGCTTTTGCAGGTAACTGCCAGAGGGCGGCAGCCTTTCTATGTCCCCCACCCTGGTAACTAGGGAAAAGCCCTTGCGGCCTGTGGTGTTTCTCGGTTATAAATTAGAGTGGAGTGTGCCCGGACAAACCCACACAAGCTGATGTCTCCTTACTTTTGTTGGATTTTTACATTTAATTTTTATTTTTTATTGGAGTAATTTTCCACTGTGTACGTGGACCACTTCTACTTTGTGCATTCCTCGGTTGATGGACATTTTCATTGCTTCCAAGTGTTGGCTATGGTAAATATTGTTGGAGTGCAGGATTGCCAGGCTGTGACTTTTCGATTCTCATTTTCTCAGGTGATAGGCCCAGCAGTGGGTGTAATTGATTGACTGGTAGCACCGTGTTTCCCTTTTCAAAGCACCTTCTTTGTGTTTTCATTAGTGGCTCTTACCACGTCCCCCTTAGAATCGAGGGTACGCATTTCTCCACAATCGCTTCAGCATATATTGTTTGCAGCATTTATGCTAATGGCCCTTCTGGCTGCTGTGAGCTGATAGGTTTTTGTAATTTGGGTTTGCATGTCTTTGAAAATTCGTAAAACTCATCATTTTTCTCCACCGTTTTCTTTTCTGTTAAAAAAAAGGAAACAATTGGGAGTACAATAGAACTCTTGAAATTGTGTTCTTGGAAGGTTGCCCTCTTTTGAAATTTTTGGTCGATTTTCCACTCCAGAATTTTTTTAGAAAGCAGGTGTCTTTTACCGAACTGCAAGTTTGGTGAATATTTAGTGACCTTTAGCAATGGGTTTAAATCTGCTGTTGTGGGAAGTGGCCTCAAGCAGGCAGCATATCTCCATTCCCATATCTGGGTACTAGGGCAGCAGAGCCTTTCTGGAAGTCGTGTTCCTAGTTTGTAAATTACATTGGAATGTGCATGGAGAAAGCCCCATAAGTATATGTCTCATTATTTCTTCTTGGTTTTAAAATTTTTTTTTAATTGGGGTAAAGCTTAGAATATTGTTTGTCCTAGGTGTACACCATCTGGTTCGTTTGTACATTATATATGTCTATTCAAGTACAGATCCTCTTCCCATGTAAAATGTTACTGACGGTTCCGCAGACCTCCCTTGCTATATGGTTGGTCTTTTTGAGATATGGATACAATATGTGTTTGTATACATATAGTAACACTAATCTTAATTTATCCATTCCCCCCACCTTTCCTTTTAGATGAGCATAGTTTGTTTTCTAAGTCTGTGAGTGTCTTTCTCTGTGGAAATATGTTCCTTTGTGTCAGTTATTAGATAACGCCTATAAGTGATATCATAGAATATAGGTCTTTTGCTTTCCGACTTACCTCATGTTTCGTGATTATCTCCAGACTCATTTGTGGTGCCTCAGAGAGCAGTGGTTCATTGTTTTCCATGGCTATTATTCCATTGTGTACATGGACCACTTCTTCTTTATCCATTCACCTGTTGTTGGACATTTTGATTGCTCCACTGTCTTGGCTATTGTGAATAAGGCTGCACTGCAGCTTTTGCGGCCTGTGTCTTCTCGATTCTTGTCTTCTCAGGTGAGAGGTCCAATGGTGCGCCTGCTGCATTGAATGGTGCCTGCAGTTTTACTTTTAAACACAGCTCCTTTCTGTTCTCATTATTGGCTGTTACCCCTTTACGTCTCACCAGCAGGTAGAGGGTACACAGTTCCCTAAAACCCCTTCAGCATTTATTGTTTGTAGACTTTTTGCTCATGTTCAGGCGACTGGTGTAAGTTGAAACTTTTTGTAGATTAGATTGCATGGGTCTAACACTCCCTGAGGTTGAGCTTTTATCCATTTTCCTTTTTTTTTAAAAGAGCGTGAGTAAAACTTAACTCTTCATACTCTCTTCTTGAAACATTTGCCTGTTTTGAATTGTTTTGTCCATTCCCTCCTTCAGCACAATTTTTTAGGGCAGGTGTCCTTTACAGCCCTGAGTCCTTGGGAATGTTACGTGACCATTAGCTGTGAGTTTAAAGCTGTTCTTGCAGGAAACGGCCACAAGGTGGCAGCATTTCCCCTTTACCATATTTGGTTACTAGGGAAACAGAGCCTTAATGGAAGTGGTGTTGTAGGTTGTAAATTAGAATGGAATGTGCCAGGGAAAAGCCCTTTAAGTTTATGTCTCATTACTTCTTGTTCATATTTGTAGTTTACTTTTTATTTTTTATCCCAGTAAATATGATTACAATGGTTTGTTTGTTCTAGGTGTGCAAGATGTGGTTCTTTCACACATATACATGTATCTATTGTTCCTCGCCTCCTTTTCCCATGTAGGTTATGACACAATGTTGAGTAGTCTTCTCCTGGTCTTCCGTACGTCTTTGGTGGTTATATATTTCACATGGTTTGTATATCTCTGTTAACCCCAATGTGGCAATGTATCCAATCCTCATCCCTTTCTATTTGGTGAACCATAAGTTTTTTAATGAATCTGTGATTGCCTTTCTCTGTGGAAATATCTTCATTGGTATCAATTTTTAAGTAACTCTTAAAAGTGATATGATAGGATATGTGTCGTTTGCTTTCTCACTTACTACACGTGGCGTGATTACGTCTAGACTCATCTATGGTGCTGCAAACGGCATTGTTTCATTTTTTTCACTAGCGAATATTCCATCTGTACATGGAGGAGTTCTTCTTTGTCCATCCATCTGTTGGTGGACTTTTTGGTTACTTCCATATCTTGGCTATTGTAATACTGTGCAGTGCAGATTTGCCTGCCTGTGTCTTTCCAATTCTCTCTTCTTAGGTTTTACGTCGAGGAGTGGGCCTGCTGGATCATATAGTAGCTCAATGTTTACCTTTTTAAGGCACCTCCATTCTGTTCTCATTCGTGGCCCTTTCCAAGTTACGTCCCCTTTGAAGTTGAGGGTATGCATTTCTCCACAACACTTTCAGCATTTATTGTTTGTAGTTTTCTTGCTGATGGTTATTCTGACAAGTGTGAGCTGATACCTCTCTGTGGTTGAATTCGAATGTGCCACATAATCTGTTGAAATTGAGCTTTAAGGCATGTCCTTTGCTATTTTTCAAGCTGTGATTACCCCTTAGTTCTTCAAAGTGTTCTCTTTAAGTATGTGTCACATTTTGAAATGTTTTGGCCTTTACCTCCCTCAAGACATTTTGAGGGCCTGTTTCATTTACAGTTCTGCAGTACTTGTTCCTATGAAGTGACCATTAGCACAGGCTTTAAAGCTGCTTTTGCAGGTAACTGCCAGAGGGCGGCAGCCTTTCTATGTCCCCCACCCTGGTAACTAGGGAAAAGCCCTTGCGGCCTGTGGTGTTTCTCGGTTATAAATTAGAGTGGAGTGTGCCCGGACAAACCCACACAAGCTGATGTCTCCTTACTTTTGTTGGATTTTTACATTTAATTTTTATTTTTTATTGGAGTAATTTTCCACTGTGTACGTGGACCACTTCTACTTTGTGCATTCCTCGGTTGATGGACATTTTCATTGCTTCCAAGTGTTGGCTATGGTAAATATTGTTGGAGTGCAGGATTGCCAGGCTGTGACTTTTCGATTCTCATTTTCTCAGGTGATAGGCCCAGCAGTGGGTGTAATTGATTGACTGGTAGCACCGTGTTTCCCTTTTCAAAGCACCTTCTTTGTGTTTTCATTAGTGGCTCTTACCACGTCCCCCTTAGAATCGAGGGTACGCATTTCTCCACAATCGCTTCAGCATATATTGTTTGCAGCATTTATGCTAATGGCCCTTCTGGCTGCTGTGAGCTGATAGGTTTTTGTAATTTGGGTTTGCATGTCTTTGAAAATTCGTAAAACTCATCATTTTTCTCCACCGTTTTCTTTTCTGTTAAAAAAAAGGAAACAATTGGGAGTACAATAGAACTCTTGAAATTGTGTTCTTGGAAGGTTGCCCTCTTTTGAAATTTTTGGTCGATTTTCCACTCCAGAATTTTTTTAGAAAGCAGGTGTCTTTTAGCGAACTGCAAGTTTGGTGAATATTTAGTGACCTTTAGCAATGGGTTTAAATCTGCTGTTGTGGGAAGTGGCCTCAAGCAGGCAGCATATCTCCATTCCCATATCTGGGTACTAGGGCAGCAGAGCCTTTCTGGAAGTCGTGTTCCTAGTTTGTAAATTACATTGGAATGTGCATGGAGAAAGCCCCATAAGTATATGTCTCATTATTTCTTCTTGGTTTTAAAATTTTTTTTTAATTGGGGTAAAGCTTAGAATATTGTTTGTCCTAGGTGTACACCATCTGGTTCGTTTGTACATTATATATGTCTATTCAAGTACAGATCCTCTTCCCATGTAAAATGTTACTGACGGTTCCGCAGACCTCCCTTGCTATATGGTTGGTCTTTTTGAGATATGGATACAATATGTGTTTGTATACATATAGTAACACTAATCTTAATTTATCCATTCCCCCCACCTTTCCTTTTAGATGAGCATAGTTTGTTTTCTAAGTCTGTGAGTGTCTTTCTCTGTGGAAATATGTTCCTTTGTGTCAGTTATTAGATAACGCCTATAAGTGATATCATAGAATATAGGTCTTTTGCTTTCCGACTTACCTCATGTTTCGTGATTATCTCCAGACTCATTTGTGGTGCCTCAGAGAGCAGTGGTTCATTGTTTTCCATGGCTATTATTCCATTGTGTACATGGACCACTTCTTCTTTATCCATTCACCTGTTGTTGGACATTTTGATTGCTCCACTGTCTTGGCTATTGTGAATAAGGCTGCACTGCAGCTTTTGCGGCCTGTGTCTTCTCGATTCTTGTCTTCTCAGGTGAGAGGTCCAATGGTGCGCCTGCTGCATTGAATGGTGCCTGCAGTTTTACTTTTAAACACAGCTCCTTTCTGTTCTCATTATTGGCTGTTACCCCTTTACGTCTCACCAGCAGGTAGAGGGTACACAGTTCCCTAAAACCCCTTCAGCATTTATTGTTTGTAGACTTTTTGCTCATGTTCAGGCGACTGGTGTAAGTTGAAACTTTTTGTAGATTAGATTGCATGGGTCTAACACTCCCTGAGGTTGAGCTTTTATCCATTTTCCTTTTTTTTTAAAAGAGCGTGAGTAAAACTTAACTCTTCATACTCTCTTCTTGAAACATTTGCCTGTTTTGAATTGTTTTTTCCATTACCTCCTTCAGCACAATTTTTTAGGGCAGGTGTCCTTTACAGCCCTGAGTCCTTGGGAATGTTAAGTGACCATTCGCTGTGAGTTTAAAGCTGTTCTTGCAGGAAACGGCCACAAGGTGGCAGCATTTCCCCTTTACCATATTTGGTTACTAGGGAAACAGAGCCTTAATGGAAGTGGTGTTGTAGGTTGTAAATTAGAATGGAATGTGCCAGGGAAAAGCCCTTTAAGTTTATGTCTCATTACTTCTTGTTCATATTTGTAGTTTACTTTTTATTTTTTATCCCAGTAAATATGATTACAATGGTTTGTTTGTTCTAGGTGTGCAAGATGTGGTTCTTTCACACATATACATGTATCTATTGTTCCTCGCCTCCTTTTCCCATGTAGGTTATGACACAATGTTGAGTAGTCTTCTCCTGGTCTTCCGTACGTCTTTGGTGGTTATATATTTCACATGGTTTGTATATCTCTGTTAACCCCAATGTGGCAATGTATCCAATCCTCATCCCTTTCTATTTGGTGAACCATAAGTTTTTTAATGAATCTGTGATTGCCTTTCTCTGTGGAAATATCTTCATTGGTATCAATTTTTAAGTAACTCTTAAAAGTGATATGATAGGATATGTGTCGTTTGCTTTCTCACTTACTACACGTGGCGTGATTACGTCTAGACTCATCTATGGTGCTGCAAACGGCATTGTTTCATTTTTTTCACTAGCGAATATTCCATCTGTACATGGAGGAGTTCTTCTTTGTCCATCCATCTGTTGGTGGACTTTTCGGTTACTTCCATATCTTGGCTATTGTAATACTGTGCAGTGCAGATTTGCCTGCCTGTGTCTTTCCAATTCTCTCTTCTTAGGTTTTACGTCGAGGAGTGGGCCTGCTGGATCATATAGTAGCTCAATGTTTACCTTTTTAAGGCACCTCCATTCTGTTCTCATTCGTGGCCCTTTCCAAGTTACGTCCCCTTTGAAGTTGAGGGTATGCATTTCTCCACAACACTTTCAGCATTTATTGTTTGTAGTTTTCTTGCTGATGGTTATTCTGACAAGTGTGAGCTGATACCTCTCTGTGGTTGAATTCGAATGTGCCACATAATCTGTTGAAATTGAGCTTTAAGGCATGTCCTTTGCTATTTTTCAAGCTGTGATTACCCCTTAGTTCTTCAAAGTGTTCTCTTTAAGTATGTGTCACATTTTGAAATGTTTTGGCCTTTACCTCCCTCAAGACATTTTGAGGGCCTGTTTCATTTACAGTTCTGCAGTACTTGTTCCTATGAAGTGACCATTAGCACAGGCTTTAAAGCTGCTTTTGCAGGTAACTGCCAGAGGGCGGCAGCCTTTCTATGTCCCCCACCCTGGTAACTAGGGAAAAGCCCTTGCGGCCTGTGGTGTTTCTCGGTTATAAATTAGAGTGGAGTGTGCCCGGACAAACCCACACAAGCTGATGTCTCCTTACTTTTGTTGGATTTTTACATTTAATTTTTATTTTTTATTGGAGTAATTTTCCACTGTGTACGTGGACCACTTCTACTTTGTGCATTCCTCGGTTGATGGACATTTTCATTGCTTCCAAGTGTTGGCTATGGTAAATATTGTTGGAGTGCAGGATTGCCAGGCTGTGACTTTTCGATTCTCATTTTTTCTCAGGTGATAGGCCCAGCAGTGGGTGTGATTGATTGACTGGTAGCACCGTGTTTCCCTTTTCAAAGCACCTTCTTTGTGTTTTCATTAGTGGCTCTTACCACGTCCCCCTTAGAATCGAGGGTACGCATTTCTCCACAATCGCTTCAGCATATATTGTTTGCAGCATTTATGCTAATGGCCCTTCTGGCTGCTGTGAGCTGATAGGTTTTTGTAATTTGGGTTTGCATGTCTTTGAAAATTCGTAAAACTCATCATTTTTCTCCACCGTTTTCTTTTCTGTTAAAAAAAAAGGAAACAATTGGGAGTACAATAGAACTCTTGAAATTGTGTTCTTGGAAGGTTGCCCTCTTTTGAAATTTTTGGTCGATTTTCCACTCCAGAATTTTTTTAGAAAGCAGGTGTCTTTTACCGAACTGCAAGTTTGGTGAATATTTAGTGACCTTTAGCAATGGGTTTAAATCTGCTGTTGTGGGAAGTGGCCTCAAGCAGGCAGCATATCTCCATTCCCATATCTGGGTACTAGGGCAGCAGAGCCTTTCTGGAAGTCGTGTTCCTAGTTTGTAAATTACATTGGAATGTGCATGGAGAAAGCCCCATAAGTATATGTCTCATTATTTCTTCTTGGTTTTAAAATTTTTTTTAATTGGGGTAAAGCTTAGAATATTGTTTGTCCTAGGTGTACACCATCTGGTTCGTTTGTACATTATATATGTCTATTCAAGTACAGATCCTCTTCCCATGTAAAATGTTACTGACGGTTCCGCAGACCTCCCTTGCTATATGGTTGGTCTTTTTGAGATATGGATATAATATGTGTTTGTATACATATAGTAACACTAATCTTAATTTATCCATTCCCCCCACCTTTCCTTTTAGATGAGCATAGTTTGTTTTCTAAGTCTGTGAGTGTCTTTCTCTGTGGAAATATGTTCCTTTGTGTCAGTTATTAGATAACGCCTATAAGTGATATCATAGAATATAGGTCTTTTGCTTTCCGACTTACCTCATGTTTCGTGATTATCTCCAGACTCATTTGAGGTGCCTCAGAGAGCAGTGGTTCATTGTTTTCCATGGCTATTATTCCATTGTGTACATGGACCACTTCTTCTTTATCCATTCACCTGTTGTTGGACATTTTGATTGCTCCACTGTCTTGGCTATTGTGAATAAGGCTGCACTGCAGCTTTTGCGGCCTGTGTCTTCTCGATTCTTGTCTTCTCAGGTGAGAGGTCCAATGGTGCGCCTGCTGCATTGAATGGTGCCTGCAGTTTTACTTTTAAACACAGCTCCTTTCTGTTCTCATTATTGGCTGTTACCCCTTTACGTCTCACCAGCAGGTAGAGGGTACACAGTTCCCTAAAACCCCTTCAGCATTTATTGTTTGTAGACTTTTTGCTCATGTTCAGGCGACTGGTGTAAGTTGAAACTTTTTGTAGATTAGATTGCATGGGTCTAACACTCCCTGAGGTTGAGCTTTTATCCATTTTCCTTTTTTTTTAAAAGAGCGTGAGTAAAACTTAACTCTTCATACTCTCTTCTTGAAACATTTGCCTGTTTTGAATTGTTTTGTCCATTCCCTCCTTCAGCACAATTTTTTAGGGCAGGTGTCCTTTACAGCCCTGAGTCCTTGGGAATGTTACGTGACCATTAGCTGTGAGTTTAAAGCTGTTCTTGCAGGAAACGGCCACAAGGTGGCAGCATTTCCCCTTTACCATATTTGGTTACTAGGGAAACAGAGCCTTAATGGAAGTGGTGTTGTAGGTTGTAAATTAGAATGGAATGTGCCAGGGAAAAGCCCTTTAAGTTTATGTCTCATTACTTCTTGTTCATATTTGTAGTTTACTTTTTATTTTTTATCCCAGTAAATATGATTACAATGGTTTGTTTGTTCTAGGTGTGCAAGATGTGGTTCTTTCACACATATACATGTATCTATTGTTCCTCGCCTCCTTTTCCCATGTAGGTTATGACACAATGTTGAGTAGTCTTCTCCTGGTCTTCCGTACGTCTTTGGTGGTTATATATTTCACATGGTTTGTATATCTCTGTTAACCCCAATGTGGCAATGTATCCAATCCTCATCCCTTTCTATTTGGTGAACCATAAGTTTTTTAATGAATCTGTGATTGCCTTTCTCTGTGGAAATATCTTCATTGGTATCAATTTTTAAGTAACTCTTAAAAGTGATATGATAGGATATGTGTCTTTTGCTTTCTCACTTACTACACGTGGCGTGATTACGTCTAGACTCATCTATGGTGCTGCAAACGGCATTGTTTCATTTTTTTCACTAGCGAATATTCCATCTGTACATGGAGGAGTTCTTCTTTGTCCATCCATCTGTTGGTGGACTTTTTGGTTACTTCCATATCTTGGCTATTGTAATACTGTGCAGTGCAGATTTGCCTGCCTGTGTCTTTCCAATTCTCTCTTCTTAGGTTTTACGTCGAGGAGTGGGCCTGCTGGATCATATAGTAGCTCAATGTTTACCTTTTTAAGGCACCTCCATTCTGTTCTCATTCGTGGCCCTTTCCAAGTTACGTCCCCTTTGAAGTTGAGGGTATGCATTTCTCCACAACACTTTCAGCTTTTATTGTTTGTAGTTTTCTTGCTGATGGTTATTCTGACAAGTGTGAGCTGATACCTCTCTGTGGTTGAATTCGAATGTGCCACATAATCTGTTGAAATTGAGCTTTAAGGCATGTCCTTTGCTATTTTTCAAGCTGTGATTACCCCTTAGTTCTTCAAAGTGTTCTCTTTAAGTATGTGTCACATTTTGAAATGTTTTGGCCTTTACCTCCCTCAAGACATTTAGAGGGCCTGTTTCATTTACAGTTCTGCAGTACTTGTTCCTATGAAGTGACCATTAGCACAGGCTTTAAAGCTGCTTTTGCAGGTAACTGCCAGAGGGCGGCAGCCTTTCTATGTCCCCCACCCTGGTAACTAGGGAAAAGCCCTTGCGGCCTGTGGTGTTTCTCGGTTATAAATTAGAGTGGAGTGTGCCCGGACAAACCCACACAAGCTGATGTCTCCTTACTTTTGTTGGATTTTTACATTTAATTTTTATTTTTTATTGGAGTAATTTTCCACTGTGTACGTGGACCACTTCTACTTTGTGCATTCCTCGGTTGATGGACATTTTCATTGCTTCCAAGTGTTGGCTATGGTAAATATTGTTGGAGTGCAGGATTGCCAGGCTGTGACTTTTCGATTCTCATTTTTTCTCAGGTGATAGGCCCAGCAGTGGGTGTGATTGATTGACTGGTAGCACCGTGTTTCCCTTTTCAAAGCACCTTCTTTGTGTTTTCATTAGTGGCTCTTACCACGTCCCCCTTAGAATCGAGGGTACGCATTTCTCCACAATCGCTTCAGCATATATTGTTTGCAGCATTTATGCTAATGGCCCTTCTGGCTGCTGTGAGCTGATAGGTTTTTGTAATTTGGGTTTGCATGTCTTTGAAAATTCGTAAAACTCATCATTTTTCTCCACCGTTTTCTTTTCTGTTAAAAAAAAAGGAAACAATTGGGAGTACAATAGAACTCTTGAAATTGTGTTCTTGGAAGGTTGCCCTCTTTTGAAATTTTTGGTCGATTTTCCACTCCAGAATTTTTTTAGAAAGCAGGTGTCTTTTAGCGAACTGCAAGTTTGGTGAATATTTAGTGACCTTTAGCAATGGGTTTAAATCTGCTGTTGTGGGAAGTGGCCTCAAGCAGGCAGCATATCTCCATTCCCATATCTGGGTACTAGGGCAGCAGAGCCTTTCTGGAAGTCGTGTTCCTAGTTTGTAAATTACATTGGAATGTGCATGGAGAAAGCCCCATAAGTATATGTCTCATTATTTCTTCTTGGTTTTAAAATTTTTTTTAATTGGGGTAAAGCTTAGAATATTGTTTGTCCTAGGTGTACACCATCTGGTTCGTTTGTACATTATATATGTCTATTCAAGTACAGATCCTCTTCCCATGTAAAATGTTACTGACGGTTCCGCAGACCTCCCTTGCTATATGGTTGGTCTTTTTGAGATATGGATATAATATGTGTTTGTATACATATAGTAACACTAATCTTAATTTATCCATTCCCCCCACCTTTCCTTTTAGATGAGCATAGTTTGTTTTCTAAGTCTGTGAGTGTCTTTCTCTGTGGAAATATGTTCCTTTGTGTCAGTTATTAGATAACGCCTATAAGTGATATCATAGAATATAGGTCTTTTGCTTTCCGACTTACCTCATGTTTCGTGATTATCTCCAGACTCATTTGAGGTGCCTCAGAGAGCAGTGGTTCATTGTTTTCCATGGCTATTATTCCATTGTGTACATGGACCACTTCTTCTTTATCCATTCACCTGTTGTTGGACATTTTGATTGCTCCACTGTCTTGGCTATTGTGAATAAGGCTGCACTGCAGCTTTTGCGGCCTGTGTCTTCTCGATTCTTGTCTTCTCAGGTGAGAGGTCCAATGGTGCGCCTGCTGCATTGAATGGTGCCTGCAGTTTTACTTTTAAACACAGCTCCTTTCTGTTCTCATTATTGGCTGTTACCCCTTTACGTCTCACCAGCAGGTAGAGGGTACACAGTTCCCTAAAACCCCTTCAGCATTTATTGTTTGTAGACTTTTTGCTCATGTTCAGGCGACTGGTGTAAGTTGAAACTTTTTGTAGATTAGATTGCATGGGTCTAACACTCCCTGAGGTTGAGCTTTTATCCATTTTCCTTTTTTTTTAAAAGAGCGTGAGTAAAACTTAACTCTTCATACTCTCTTCTTGAAACATTTGCCTGTTTTGAATTGTTTTGTCCATTCCCTCCTTCAGCATAATTTTTTAGGGCAGGTGTCCTTTACAGCCCTGAGTCCTTGGGAATGTTAAGTGACCATTCGCTGTGAGTTTAAAGCTGTTCTTGCAGGAAACGGCCACAAGGTGGCAGCATTTCCCCTTTACCATATTTGGTTACTAGGGAAACAGAGCCTTAATGGAAGTGGTGTTGTAGGTTGTAAATTAGAATGGAATGTGCCAGGGAAAAGCCCTTTAAGTTTATGTCTCATTACTTCTTGTTCATATTTGTAGTTTACTTTTTATTTTTTATCCCAGTAAATATGATTACAATGGTTTGTTTGTTCTAGGTGTGCAAGATGTGGTTCTTTCACACATATACATGTATCTATTGTTCCTCGCATCCTTTTCCCATGTAGGTTATGACACAATGTTGAGTAGTCTTCTCCTGGTCTTCCGTACGTCTTTGGTGGTTCTATATTTCACATGGTTTGTATATCTCTGTTAACCCCAATGTGGCAATGTATCCAATCCTCATCCCTTTCTATTTGGTGAACCATAAGTTTTTTAATGAATCTGTGATTGCCTTTCTCTGTGGAAATATCTTCATTGGTATCAATTTTTAAGTAACTCTTAAAAGTGATATGATAGGATATGTGTCTTTTGCTTTCTCACTTACTACACGTGGCGTGATTACGTCTAGACTCATCTATGGTGCTGCAAACGGCATTGTTTCATTTTTTTCACTAGCGAATATTCCATCTGTACATGGAGGAGTTCTTCTTTGTCCATCCATCTGTTGGTGGACTTTTTGGTTACTTCCATATCTTGGCTATTGTAATACTGTGCAGTGCAGATTTGCCTGCCTGTGTCTTTCCAATTCTCTCTTCTTAGGTTTTACGTCGAGGAGTGGGCCTGCTGGATCATATAGTAGCTCAATGTTTACCTTTTTAAGGCACCTCCATTCTGTTCTCATTCGTGGCCCTTTCCAAGTTACGTCCCCTTTGAAGTTGAGGGTATGCATTTCTCCACAACACTTTCAGCTTTTATTGTTTGTAGTTTTCTTGCTGATGGTTATTCTGAGAAGTGTGAGCTGATACCTCTCTGTGGTTGAATTCGAATGTGCCACATAATCTGTTGAAATTGAGCTTTAAGGCATGTCCTTTGCTATTTTTCAAGCTGTGATTACCCCTTAGTTCTTCAAAGTGTTCTCTTTAAGTATGTGTCACATTTTGAAATGTTTTGGCCTTTACCTCCCTCAAGACATTTAGAGGGCCTGTTTCATTTACAGTTCTGCAGTACTTGTTCCTATGAAGTGACCATTAGCACAGGCTTTAAAGCTGCTTTTGCAGGTAACTGCCAGAGGGCGGCAGCCTTTCTATGTCCCCCACCCTGGTAACTAGGGAAAAGCCCTTGCGGCCTGTGGTGTTTCTCGGTTATAAATTAGAGTGGAGTGTGCCCGGACAAACCCACACAAGCTGATGTCTCCTTACTTTTGTTGGATTTTTACATTTAATTTTTATTTTTTATTGGAGTAATTTTCCACTGTGTACGTGGACCACTTCTACTTTGTGCATTCCTCGGTTGATGGACATTTTCATTGCTTCCAAGTGTTGGCTATGGTAAATATTGTTGGAGTGCAGGATTGCCAGGCTGTGACTTTTCGATTCTCATTTTTTCTCAGGTGATAGGCCCAGCAGTGGGTGTGATTGATTGACTGGTAGCACCGTGTTTCCCTTTTCAAAGCACCTTCTTTGTGTTTTCATTAGTGGCTCTTACCACGTCCCCCTTAGAATCGAGGGTACGCATTTCTCCACAATCGCTTCAGCATATATTGTTTGCAGCATTTATGCTAATGGCCCTTCTGGCTGCTGTGAGCTGATAGGTTTTTGTAATTTGGGTTTGCATGTCTTTGAAAATTCGTAAAACTCATCATTTTTCTCCACCGTTTTCTTTTCTGTTAAAAAAAAAGGAAACAATTGGGAGTACAATAGAACTCTTGAAATTGTGTTCTTGGAATGTTGCCCTCTTTTGAAATTTTTGGTCGATTTTCCACTCCAGAATTTTTTTAGAAAGCAGGTGTCTTTTAGCGAACTGCAAGTTTGGTGAATATTTAGTGACCTTTAGCAATGGGTTTAAATCTGCTGTTGTGGGAAGTGGCCTCAAGCAGGCAGCATATCTCCATTCCCATATCTGGGTACTAGGGCAGCAGAGCCTTTCTGGAAGTCGTGTTCCTAGTTTGTAAATTACATTGGAATGTGCATGGAGAAAGCCCCATAAGTATATGTCTCATTATTTCTTCTTGGTTTTAAAATTTTTTTTAATTGGGGTAAAGCTTAGAATATTGTTTGTCCTAGGTGTACACCATCTGGTTCGTTTGTACATTATATATGTCTATTCAAGTACAGATCCTCTTCCCATGTAAAATGTTACTGACGGTTCCGCAGACCTCCCTTGCTATATGGTTGGTCTTTTTGAGATATGGATATAATATGTGTTTGTATACATATAGTAACACTAATCTTAATTTATCCATTCCCCCCACCTTTCCTTTTAGATGAGCATAGTTTGTTTTCTAAGTCTGTGAGTGTCTTTCTCTGTGGAAATATGTTCCTTTGTGTCAGTTATTAGATAACGCCTATAAGTGATATCATAGAATATAGGTCTTTTGCTTTCCGACTTACCTCATGTTTCGTGATTATCTCCAGACTCATTTGTGGTGACTCAGAGAACAGTGGTTCATTGTTTTCCATGACTATTATTCCATTGTGTACATGGACCACTTCTTCTTTATCCATTCACCTGTTGTTGGACATTTTGATTGCTCCACTGTCTTGGCTATTGTGAATAAGGCTGCACTGCAGCTTTTGCGGCCTGTGTCTTCTCGATTCTTGTCTTCTCAGGTGAGAGGTCCAATGGTGCGCCTGCTGCATTGAATGGTGCCTGCAGTTTTACTTTTAAACACAGCTCCTTTCTGTTCTCATTATTGGCTGTTACCCCTTTACGTCTCACCAGCAGGTAGAGGGTACACAGTTCCCTAAAACCCCTTCAGCATTTATTGTTTGTAGACTTTTTGCTCATGTTCAGGCGACTGGTGTAAGTTGAAACTTTTTGTAGATTAGATTGCATGGGTCTAACACTCCCTGAGGTTGAGCTTTTATCCATTTTCCTTTTTTTTTAAAAGAGCGTGAGTAAAACTTAACTCTTCATACTCTCTTCTTGAAACATTTGCCTGTTTTGAATTGTTTTGTCCATTCCCTCCTTCAGCACAATTTTTTAGGGCAGGTGTCCTTTACAGCCCTGAGTCCTTGGGAATGTTACGTGACCATTCGCTGTGAGTTTAAAGCTGTTCTTGCAGGAAACGGCCACAAGGTGGCAGCATTTCCCCTTTACCATATTTGGTTACTAGGGAAACAGAGCCTTAATGGAAGTGGTGTTGTAGGTTGTAAATTAGAATGGAATGTGCCAGGGAAAAGCCCTTTAAGTTTATGTCTCATTACTTCTTGTTCATATTTGTAGTTTACTTTTTATTTTTTATCCCAGTAAATATGATTACAATGGTTTGTTTGTTCTAGGTGTGCAAGATGTGGTTCTTTCACACATATACATGTATCTATTCTTCCTCGCCTCCTTTTCCCATGTAGGTTATGACACAATGTTGAGTAGTCTTCTCCTGGTCTTCCGTACGTCTTTGGTGGTTATATATTTCACATGGTTTGTATATCTCTGTTAACCCCAATGTGGCAATGTATCCAATCCTCATCCCTTTCTATTTGGTGAACCATAAGTTTTTTAATGAATCTGTGATTGCCTTTCTCTGTGGAAATATCTTCATTGGTATCAATTTTTAAGTAACTCTTAAAAGTGATATGATAGGATATGTGTCTTTTGCTTTCTCACTTACTACACGTGGCGTGATTACGTCTAGACTCATCTATGGTGCTGCAAACGGCATTGTTTCATTTTTTTCACTAGCGAATATTCCATCTGTACATGGAGGAGTTCTTCTTTGTCCATCCATCTGTTGGTGGACCTTTTGGTTACTTCCATATCTTGGCTATTGTAATACTGTGCAGTGCAGATTTGCCTGCCTGTGTCTTTCCAATTCTCTCTTCTTAGGTTTTACGTCGAGGAGTGGGCCTGCTGGATCATATAGTAGCTCAATGTTTACCTTTTTAAGGCACCTCCATTCTGTTCTCATTCGTGGCCCTTTCCAAGTTACGTCCCCTTTGAAGTTGAGGGTATGCATTTCTCCACAACACTTTCAGCATTTATTGTTTGTAGTTTTCTTGCTGATGGTTATTCTGACAAGTGTGAGCTGATACCTCTCTGTGGTTGAATTCGAATGTGCCACATAATCTGTTGAAATTGAGCTTTAAGGCATGTCCTTTGCTATTTTTCAAGCTGTGATTACCCCTTAGTTCTTCAAAGTGTTCTCTTTAAGTATGTGTCACATTTTGAAATGTTTTGGCCTTTACCTCCCTCAAGACATTTTGAGGGCCTGTTTCATTTACAGTTCTGCAGTACTTGTTCCTATGAAGTGACCATTAGCACAGGCTTTAAAGCTGCTTTTGCAGGTAACTGCCAGAGGGCGGCAGCCTTTCTATGTCCCCCACCCTGGTAACTAGGGAAAAGCCCTTGCGGCCTGTGGTGTTTCTCGGTTATAAATTAGAGTGGAGTGTGCCCGGACAAACCCACACAAGCTGATGTCTCCTTACTTTTGTTGGATTTTTACATTTAATTTTTATTTTTTATTGGAGTAATTTTCCACTGTGTACGTGGACCACTTCTACTTTGTGCATTCCTCGGTTGATGGACATTTTCATTGCTTCCAAGTGTTGGCTATGGTAAATATTGTTGGAGTGCAGGATTGCCAGGCTGTGACTTTTCGATTCTCATTTTCTCAGGTGATAGGCCCAGCAGTGGGTGTGATTGATTGACTGGTAGCACGGTGTTTCCCTTTTCAAAGCACCTTCTTTGTGTTTTCATTAGTGGCTCTTACCACGTCCCCCTTAGAATCGAGGGTACGCATTTCTCCACAATCGCTTCAGCATATATTGTTTGCAGCATTTATGCTAATGGCCCTTCTGGCTGCTGTGAGCTGATAGGTTTTTGTAATTTGGGTTTGCATGTCTTTGAAAATTCGTAAAACTCATCATTTTTCTCCACCGTTTTCTTTTCTGTTAAAAAAAAGGAAACAATTGGGAGTACAATAGAACTCTTGAAATTGTGTTCTTGGAAGGTTGCCCTCTTTTGAAATTTTTGGTCGATTTTCCACTCCAGAATTTTTTTAGAAAGCAGGTGTCTTTTACCGAACTGCAAGTTTGGTGAATATTTAGTGACCTTTAGCAATGGGTTTAAATCTGCTGTTGTGGGAAGTGGCCTCAAGCAGGCAGCATATCTCCATTCCCATATCTGGGTACTAGGGCAGCAGAGACTTTCTGGAAGTCGTGTTCCTAGTTTGTAAATTACATTGGAATGTGCATGGAGAAAGCCCCATAAGTATATGTCTCATTATTTCTTCTTGGTTTTAAATTTTTTTTTTAATTGGGGTAAAGCTTAGAATATTGTTTGTCCTAGGTGTACACCATCTGGTTCGTTTGTACATTATATATGTCTATTCAAGTACAGATCCTCTTCCCATGTAAAATGTTACTGACGGTTCCGCAGACCTCCCTTGCTATATGGTTGGTCTTTTTGAGATATGGATACAATATGTGTTTGTATACATATAGTAACACTAATCTTAATTTATCCATTCCCCCCACCTTTCCTTTTAGATGAGCATAGTTTGTTTTCTAAGTCTGTGAGTGTCTTTCTCTGTGGAAATATGTTCCTTTGTGTCAGTTATTAGATAACGCCTATAAGTGATATCATAGAATATAGGTCTTTTGCTTTCCGACTTACCTCATGTTTCGTGATTATCTCCAGACTCATTTGTGGTGCCTCAGAGAGCAGTGGTTCATTGTTTTCCATGGCTATTATTCCATTGTGTACATGGACCACTTCTTCTTTATCCATTCAACTGTTGTTGGACATTTTGATTGCTTCACTGTCTTGGCTATTGTGAATAAGGCTGCAATGCAGCTTTTGCGGCCTGTGTCTTCTCGATTCTTGTCTTCTCAAGTGAGAGGTCCATTGGTGCGCCTGCTGGATTGAATGGTACCTCCATTTTTACTTTTAAACACAGCTCCTTTCTGTTCTCATTATTGGCTGTTACCCCTTTACGTCTCACCAGCAGGTAGAGGGTACACAGTTCCCTAAAACCCCTTCAGCATTTATTGTTTGTAGACTTTTTGCTCATGTTCAGGCGACTGGTGTAAGTTGATACTTTTTGTAGATTAGATTGCATGGGTCTAACACTCCCTGAGGTTGAGCTTTTATCCATTTTCCTTTTTTTTTTAAAAGAGCGTGAGTAAAACTTAACTCTTCATACTCTCTTCTTGAAACATTTGCCTGTTTTGAATTGTTTTGTCCATTCCCTCCTTCAGCACAATTTTTTAGGGCAGGTGTCCTTTACAGCCCTGAGTCCTTGGGAATGTTACGTGACCATTAGCTGTGAGTTTAAAGCTGTTCTTGCAGGAAACGGCCAAAAGGTGGCAGCATTTCCCCTTTACCATATTTGGTTACTAGGGAAACAGAGCCTTAATGGAAGTGGTGTTGTAGGTTGTAAATTAGAATGGAATGTGCCAGGGAAAAGCCCTTTAAGTTTATGTCTCATTACTTCTTGTTCATATTTGTAGTTTACTTTTTATTTTTTATCCCAGTAAATATGATTACAATGGTTTGTTTGTTCTAGGTGTGCAAGATGTGGTTCTTTCACACATATACATGTATCTATTGTTCCTCGCATCCTTTTCCCATGTAGGTTATGACACAATGTTGAGTAGTCTTCTCCTGGTCTTCCGTACGTCTTTGGTGGTTCTATATTTCACATGGTTTGTATATCTCTGTTAACCCCAATGTGGCAATGTATCCAATCCTCATCCCTTTCTATTTGGTGAACCATAAGTTTTTTAATGAATCTGTGATTGCCTTTCTCTGTGGAAATATCTTCATTGGTATCAATTTTTAAGTAACTCTTAAAAGTGATATGATAGGATATGTGTCTTTTGCTTTCTCACTTACTACACGTGGCGTGATTACGTCTAGACTCATCTATGGTGCTGCAAACGGCATTGTTTCATTTTTTTCACTAGCGAATATTCCATCTGTACATGGAGGAGTTCTTCTTTGTCCATCCATCTGTTGGTGGACTTTTTGGTTACTTCCATATCTTGGCTATTGTAATACTGTGCAGTGCAGATTTGCCTGCCTGTGTCTTTCCAATTCTCTCTTCTTAGGTTTTACGTCGAGGAGTGGGCCTGCTGGATCATATAGTAGCTCAATGTTTACCTTTTTAAGGCACCTCCATTCTGTTCTCATTCGTGGCCCTTTCCAAGTTACGTCCCCTTTGAAGTTGAGGGTATGCATTTCTCCACAACACTTTCAGCATTTATTGTTTGTAGTTTTCTTGCTGATGGTTATTCTGACAAGTGTGAGCTGATACCTCTCTGTGGTTGAATTCGAATGTGCCACATAATCTGTTGAAATTGAGCTTTAAGGCATGTCCTTTGCTATTTTTCAAGCTGTGATTACCCCTTAGTTCTTCAAAGTGTTCTCTTTAAGTATGTGTCACATTTTGAAATGTTTTGGCCTTTACCTCCCTCAAGACATTTTGAGGGCCTGTTTCATTTACAGTTCTGCAGTACTTGTTCCTATGAAGTGACCATTAGCACAGGCTTTAAAGCTGCTTTTGCAGGTAACTGCCAGAGGGTGGCAGCCTTTCTATGTCCCCCACCCTGGTAACTAGGGAAAAGCCCTTGCGGCCTGTGGTGTTTCTCGGTTATAAATTAGAGTGGAGTGTGCCCGGACAAACCCACACAAGCTGATGTCTCCTTACTTTTGTTGGATTGTTACATTTAATTTTTATTTTTTATTGGAGTAATTTTCCACTGTGTACGTGGACCACTTCTACTTTGTGCATTCCTCGGTTGATGGACATTTTCATTGCTTCCAAGTGTTGGCTATGGTAAATATTGTTGGAGTGCAGGATTGCCAGGCTGTGACTTTTCGATTCTCATTTTCTCAGGTGATAGGCCCAGCAGTGGGTGTGATTGATTGACTGGTAGCACGGTGTTTCCCTTTTCAAAGCACCTTCTTTGTGTTTTCATTAGTGGCTCTTACCACGTCCCCCTTAGAATCGAGGGTACGCATTTCTCCACAATCGCTTCAGCATATATTGTTTGCAGCATTTATGCTAATGGCCCTTCTGGCTGCTGTGAGCTGATAGGTTTTTGTAATTTGGGTTTGCATGTCTTTGAAAATTCGTAAAACTCATCATTTTTCTCCACCGTTTTCTTTTCTGTTAAAAAAAAGGAAACAATTGGGAGTACAATAGAACTCTTGAAATTGTGTTCTTGGAAGGTTGCCCTCTTTTGAAATTTTTGGTCGATTTTCCACTCCAGAATTTTTTTAGAAAGCAGGTGTCTTTTACCGAACTGCAAGTTTGGTGAATATTTAGTGACCTTTAGCAATGGGTTTAAATCTGCTGTTGTGGGAAGTGGCCTCAAGCAGGCAGCATATCTCCATTCCCATATCTGGGTACTAGGGCAGCAGAGCCTTTCTGGAAGTCGTGTTCCTAGTTTGTAAATTACATTGGAATGTGCATGGAGAAAGCCCCATAAGTATATGTCTCATTATTTCTTCTTGGTTTTAAATTTTTTTTTTAATTGGGGTAAAGCTTAGAATATTGTTTGTCCTAGGTGTACACCATCTGGTTCGTTTGTACATTATATATGTCTATTCAAGTACAGATCCTCTTCCCATGTAAAATGTTACTGACGGTTCCGCAGACCTCCCTTGCTATATGGTTGGTCTTTTTGAGATATGGATACAATATGTGTTTGTATACATATAGTAACACTAATCTTAATTTATCCATTCCCCCCACCTTTCCTTTTAGATGAGCATAGTTTGTTTTCTAAGTCTGTGAGTGTCTTTCTCTGTGGAAATATGTTCCTTTGTGTCAGTTATTAGATAACGCCTATAAGTGATATCATAGAATATAGGTCTTTTGCTTTCCGACTTACCTCATGTTTCGTGATTATCTCCAGACTCATTTGTGGTGCCTCAGAGAGCAGTGGTTCATTGTTTTCCATGGCTATTATTCCATTGTGTACATGGACCACTTCTTCTTTATCCATTCAACTGTTGTTGGACATTTTGATTGCTTCACTGTCTTGGCTATTGTGAATAAGGCTGCAATGCAGCTTTTGCGGCCTGTGTCTTCTCGATTCTTGTCTTCTCAAGTGAGAGGTCCATTGGTGCGCCTGCTGGATTGAATGGTACCTCCATTTTTACTTTTAAACACAGCTCCTTTCTGTTCTCATTATTGGCTGTTACCCCTTTACGTCTCACCAGCAGGTAGAGGGTACACAGTTCCCTAAAACCCCTTCAGCATTTATTGTTTGTAGACTTTTTGCTCATGTTCAGGCGACTGGTGTAAGTTGATACTTTTTGTAGATTAGATTGCATGGGTCTAACACTCCCTGAGGTTGAGCTTTTATCCATTTTCCTTTTTTTTTTAAAAGAGCGTGAGTAAAACTTAACTCTTCATACTCTCTTCTTGAAACATTTGCCTGTTTTGAATTGTTTTGTCCATTCCCTCCTTCAGCACAATTTTTTAGGGCAGGTGTCCTTTACAGCCCTGAGTCCTTGGGAATGTTACGTGACCATTAGCTGTGAGTTTAAAGCTGTTCTTGCAGGAAACGGCCAAAAGGTGGCAGCATTTCCCCTTTACCATATTTGGTTACTAGGGAAACAGAGCCTTAATGGAAGTGGTGTTGTAGGTTGTAAATTAGAATGGAATGTGCCAGGGAAAAGCCCTTTAAGTTTATGTCTCATTACTTCTTGTTCATATTTGTAGTTTACTTTTTATTTTTTATCCCAGTAAATATGATTACAATGGTTTGTTTGTTCTAGGTGTGCAAGATGTGGTTCTTTCACACATATACATGTATCTATTGTTCCTCGCATCCTTTTCCCATGTAGGTTATGACACAATGTTGAGTAGTCTTCTCCTGGTCTTCCGTACGTCTTTGGTGGTTCTATATTTCACATGGTTTGTATATCTCTGTTAACCCCAATGTGGCAATGTATCCAATCCTCATCCCTTTCTATTTGGTGAACCATAAGTTTTTTAATGAATCTGTGATTGCCTTTCTCTGTGGAAATATCTTCATTGGTATCAATTTTTAAGTAACTCTTAAAAGTGATATGATAGGATATGTGTCTTTTGCTTTCTCACTTACTACACGTGGCGTGATTACGTCTAGACTCATCTATGGTGCTGCAAACGGCATTGTTTCATTTTTTTCACTAGCGAATATTCCATCTGTACATGGAGGAGTTCTTCTTTGTCCATCCATCTGTTGGTGGACTTTTTGGTTACTTCCATATCTTGGCTATTGTAATACTGTGCAGTGCAGATTTGCCTGCCTGTGTCTTTCCAATTCTCTCTTCTTAGGTTTTACGTCGAGGAGTGGGCCTGCTGGATCATATAGTAGCTCAATGTTTACCTTTTTAAGGCACCTCCATTCTGTTCTCATTCGTGGCCCTTTCCAAGTTACGTCCCCTTTGAAGTTGAGGGTATGCATTTCTCCACAACACTTTCAGCATTTATTGTTTGTAGTTTTCTTGCTGATGGTTATTCTGACAAGTGTGAGCTGATACCTCTCTGTGGTTGAATTCGAATGTGCCACATAATCTGTAGAAATTGAGCTTTAAGGCATGTCCTTTGCTATTTTTCAAGCTGTGATTACCCCTTAGTTCTTCAAAGTGTTCTCTTTAAGTATGTGTCACATTTTGAAATGTTTTGGCCTTTACCTCCCTCAAGACATTTTGAGGGCCTGTTTCATTTACAGTTCTGCAGTACTTGTTCCTATGAAGTGACCATTAGCACAGGCTTTAAAGCTGCTTTTGCAGGTAACTGCCAGAGGGCGGCAGCCTTTCTAGGTCCCCCACCCTGGTAACTAGGGAAAAGCCCTTGCGGCCTGTGGTGTTTCTCGGTTATAAATTAGAGTGGAGTGTGCCCGGACAAACCCACACAAGCTGATGTCTCCTTACTTTTGTTGGATTTTTACATTTAATTTTTATTTTTTATTGGAGTAAGTTTCCACTGTGTACGTGGACCACTTCTACTTTGTGCATTCCTCGGTTGATGGACATTTTCATTGCTTCCAAGTGTTGGCTATGGTAAATATTGTTGGAGTGCAGGATTGCCAGGCTGTGACTTTTCGATTCTCATTTTCTCAGGTGATAGGCCCAGCAGTGGGTGTGATTGATTGACTGGTAGCACCGTGTTTCCCTTTTCAAAGCACCTTCTTTGTGTTTTCATTAGTGGCTCTTACCACGTCCCCCTTAGAATCGAGGGTACGCATTTCTCCACAATCGCTTCAGCATATATTGTTTGCAGCATTTATGCTAATGGCCCTTCTGGCTGCTGTGAGCTGATAGGTTTTTGTAATTTGGGTTTGCATGTCTTTGAAAATTCGTAAAACTCATCATTTTTCTCCACCGTTTTCTTTTCTGTTAAAAAAAAAGGAAACAATTGGGAGTACAATAGAACTCTTGAAATTGTGTTCTTGGAAGGTTGCCCTCTTTTGAAATTTTTGGTCGATTTTCCACTCCAGAATTTTTTTAGAAAGCAGGTGTCTTTTACCGAACTGCAAGTTTGGTGAATATTTAGTGACCTTTAGCAATGGGTTTAAATCTGCTGTTGTGGGAAGTGGCCTCAAGCAGGCAGCATATCTCCATTCCCATATCTGGGTACTAGGGCAGCAGAGCCTTTCTGGAAGTCGTGTTCCTAGTTTGGAAATTACATTGGAATGTGCATGGAGAAAACCCCATAAGTATATGTCTCATTATTTCTTCTTGGTTTTAAAATTTATTTTAATTGGGGTAAAGCTTAGAATATTGTTTGTCCTAGGTATACACCATCTGGTTCGTTTGTACATTATATATGTCTATTCAAGTACAGATCCTCTTCCCATGTAAAATGTTACTGATGGTTCCGCAGACCTCCCTTGCTATATGGTTGGTCTTTTTGAGATATGGATATAATATGTGTTTGTATACATATAGTAACACTAATCTTAATTTATCCATTCCCCCCACCTTTCCTTTTAGATGAGGATAGTTTGTTTTCTAAGTCTGTGAGTGTCTTTCTCTGTGGAAATATGTTCCTTTGTGTCAGTTATTAGATAACGCCTATAAGTGATATCATAGAATATAGGTCTTTTGCTTTCCGACTTACCTCATGTTTCGTGATTATCTCCAGACTCATTTGTGGTGCCTCAGAGAGCAGTGGTTCATTGTTTTCCATGGCCATTATTCCATTGTGTACATGGACCACTTCTTCTTTATCCATTCAACTGTTGTTGGACATTTTGATTGCTTCACTGTCTTGGCTATTGTGAATAAGGCTGCACTGCAGCTTTTGCGGCCTGTGTCTTCTCGATTCTTGTCTTCTCAAGTGAGAGGTCCATTGGTGCGCCTGCTGGATTGAATGGTACCTCCATTTTTACTTTTAAACACAGCTCCTTTCTGTTCTCATTATTGGCTGTTACCCCTTTACGTCTCACCAGCAGGTAGAGGGTACACAGTTCCCTAAAACCCCTTCAGCATTTATTGTTTGTAGACTTTTTGCTCATGTTCAGGCGACTGGTGTAAGTTGATACTTTTTGTAGATTAGATTGCATGGGTCTAACACTCCCTGAGGTTGAGCTTTTATCCATTTTCCTTTTTTTTTAAAAGAGCGTGAGTAAAACTTAACTCTTCATACTCTCTTCTTGAAACATTTGCCTGTTTTGAATTGTTTTGTCCATTCCCTCCTTCAGCACAATTTTTTAGGGCAGGTGTCCTTTACAGCCCTGAGTCCTTGGGAATGTTACGTGACCATTAGCTGTGAGTTTAAAGCTGTTCTTGCAGGAAACGGCCACAAGGTGGCAGCATTTCCCCTTTACCATATTTGGTTACTAGGGAAACAGAGCCTTAATGGAAGTGGTGTTGTAGGTTGTAAATTAGAATGGAATGTGCCAGGGAAAAGCCCTTTAAGTTTATGTCTCATTACTTCTTGTTCATATTTGTAGTTTACTTTTTATTTTTTATCCCAGTAAATATGATTACAATGGTTTGTTTGTTCTAGGTGTGCAAGATGTGGTTCTTTCACACATATACATGTATCTATTGTTCCTCGCATCCTTTTCCCATGTAGGTTATGACACAATGTTGAGTAGTCTTCTCCTGGTCTTCCGTACGTCTTTGGTGGTTATATATTTCACATGGTTTGTATATCTCTGTTAACCCCAATGTGGCAATGTATCCAATCCTCATCCCTTTCTATTTGGTGAACCATAAGTTTTTTAATGAATCTGTGATTGCCTTTCTCTGTGGAAATATCTTCATTGGTATCAATTTTTAAGTAACTCTTAAAAGTGATATGATAGGATATGTGTCTTTTGCTTTCTCACTTACTACACGTGGCGTGATTACGTCTAGACTCATCTATGGTGCTGCAAACGGCATTGTTTCATTTTTTTCACTAGCGAATATTCCATCTGTACATGGAGGAGTTCTTCTTTGTCCATCCATCTGTTGGTGGACTTTTTGGTTACTTCCATATCTTGGCTATTGTAATACTGTGCAGTGCAGATTTGCCTGCCTGTGTCTTTCCAATTCTCTCTTCTTAGGTTTTACGTCGAGGAGTGGGCCTGCTGGATCATATAGTAGCTCAATGTTTACCTTTTTAAGGCACCTCCATTCTGTTCTCATTCGTGGCCCTTTCCAAGTTACGTCCCCTTTGAAGTTGAGGGTATGCATTTCTCCACAACACTTTCAGCATTTATTGTTTGTAGTTTTCTTGCTGATGGTTATTCTGACAAGTGTGAGCTGATACCTCTCTGTGGTTGAATTCGAATGTGCCACATAATCTGTTGAAATTGAGCTTTAAGGCATGTCCTTTGCTATTTTTCAAGCTGTGATTACCCCTTAGTTCTTCAAAGTGTTCTCTTTAAGTATGTGTCACATTTTGAAATGTTTTGGCCTTTACCTCCCTCAAGACATTTTGAGGGCCTGTTTCATTTACAGTTCTGCAGTACTTGTTCCTATGAAGTGACCATTAGCACAGGCTTTAAAGCTGCTTTTGCAGGTAACTGCCAGAGGGCGGCAGCCTTTCTAGGTCCCCCACCCTGGTAACTAGGGAAAAGCCCTTGCGGCCTGTGGTGTTTCTCGGTTATAAATTAGAGTGGAGTGTGCCCGGACAAACCCACACAAGCTGATGTCTCCTTACTTTTGTTGGATTTTTACATTTAATTTTTATTTTTTATTGGAGTAAGTTTCCACTGTGTACGTGGACCACTTCTACTTTGTGCATTCCTCGGTTGATGGACATTTTCATTGCTTCCAAGTGTTGGCTATGGTAAATATTGTTGGAGTGCAGGATTGCCAGGCTGTGACTTTTCGATTCTCATTTTCTCAGGTGATAGGCCCAGCAGTGGGTGTGATTGATTGACTGGTAGCACGGTGTTTCCCTTTTCAAAGCACCTTCTTTGTGTTTTCATTAGTGGCTCTTACCACGTCCCCCTTAGAATCGAGGGTACGCATTTCTCCACAATCGCTTCAGCATATATTGTTTGCAGCATTTATGCTAATGGCCCTTCTGGCTGCTGTGAGCTGCTAGGTTTTTGTAATTTGGGTTTGCATGTCTTTGAAAATTCGTAAAACTCATCATTTTTCTCCACCGTTTTCTTTTCTGTTAAAAAAAAGGAAACAATTGGGAGTACAATAGAACTCTTGAAATTGTGTTCTTGGAAGGTTGCCCTCTTTTGAAATTTTTGGTCGATTTTCCACTCCAGAATTTTTTTAGAAAGCAGGTGTCTTTTACCGAATTGCAAGTTTGGTGAATATTTAGTGACCTTTAGCAATGGGTTTAAATCTGCTGTTGTGGGAAGTGGCCTCAAGCAGGCAGCATATCTCCATTCCCATATCTGGGTACTAGGGCAGCAGAGCCTTTCTGGAAGTCGTGTTCCTAGTTTGTAAATTACATTGGAATGTGCATGGAGAAAACCCCATAAGTATATGTCTCATTATTTCTTCTTGGTTTTAAAATTTATTTTAATTGGGGTAAAGCTTAGAATATTGTTTGTCCTAGGTGTACACCATCTGGTTCGTTTGTACATTATATATGTCTATTCAAGTACAGATCCTCTTCCCATGTAAAATGTTACTGATGGTTCCGCAGACCTCCCTTGCTATATGGTTGGTCTTTTTGAGATATGGATATAATATGTGTTTGTATACATATAGTAACACTAATCTTAATTTATCCATTCCCCCCACCTTTCCTTTTAGATGAGGATAGTTTGTTTTCTAAGTCTGTGAGTGTCTTTCTCTGTGGAAATATGTTCCTTTGTGTCAGTTATTAGATAACGCCTATAAGTGATATCATAGAATATAGGTCTTTTGCTTTCCGACTTACCTCATGTTTCGTGATTATCTCCAGACTCATTTGTGGTGCCTCAGAGAGCAGTGGTTCATTGTTTTCCATGGCCATTATTCCATTGTGTACATGGACCACTTCTTCTTTATCCATTCAACTGTTGTTGGACATTTTGATTGCTTCACTGTCTTGGCTATTGTGAATAAGGCTGCACTGCAGCTTTTGCGGCCTGTGTCTTCTCGATTCTTGTCTTCTCAAGTGAGAGGTCCATTGGTGCGCCTGCTGGATTGAATGGTACCTCCATTTTTACTTTTAAACACAGCTCCTTTCTGTTCTCATTATTGGCTGTTACCCCTTTACGTCTCACCAGCAGGTAGAGGGTACACAGTTCCCTAAAACCCCTTCAGCATTTATTGTTTGTAGACTTTTTGCTCATGTTCAGGCGACTGGTGTAAGTTGATACTTTTTGTAGATTAGATTGCATGGGTCTAACACTCCCTGAGGTTGAGCTTTTATCCATTTTCCTTTTTTTTTTAAAAGAGCGTGAGTAAAACTTAACTCTTCATACTCTCTTCTTGAAACATTTGCCTGTTTTGAATTGTTTTGTCCATTCCCTCCTTCAGCACAATTTTTTAGGGCAGGTGTCCTTTACAGCCCTGAGTCCTTGGGAATGTTACGTGACCATTAGCTGTGAGTTTAAAGCTGTTCTTGCAGGAAACGGCCACAAGGTGGCAGCATTTCCCCTTTACCATATTTGGTTACTAGGGAAACAGAGCCTTAATGGAAGTGGTGTTGTAGGTTGTAAATTAGAATGGAATGTGCCAGGGAAAAGCCCTTTAAGTTTATGTCTCATTACTTCTTGTTCATATTTGTAGTTTACTTTTTATTTTTTATCCCAGTAAATATGATTACAATGGTTTGTTTGTTCTAGGTGTGCAAGATGTGGTTCTTTCACACATATACATGTATCTATTGTTCCTCGCATCCTTTTCCCATGTAGGTTATGACACAATGTTGAGTAGTCTTCTCCTGGTCTTCCGTACGTCTTTGGTGGTTCTATATTTCACATGGTTTGTATATCTCTGTTAACCCCAATGTGGCAATGTATCCAATCCTCATCCCTTTCTATTTGGTGAACCATAAGTTTTTTAATGAATCTGTGATTGCCTTTCTCTGTGGAAATATCTTCATTGGTATCAATTTTTAAGTAACTCTTAAAAGTGATATGATAGGATATGTGTCTTTTGCTTTCTCACTTACTACACGTGGCGTGATTACGTCTAGACTCATCTATGGTGCTGCAAACGGCATTGTTTCATTTTTTTCACTAGCGAATATTCCATCTGTACATGGAGGAGTTCTTCTTTGTCCATCCATCTGTTGGTGGACTTTTTGGTTACTTCCATATCTTGGCTATTGTAATACTGTGCAGTGCAGATTTGCCTGCCTGTGTCTTTCCAATTCTCTCTTCTTAGGTTTTACGTCGAGGAGTGGGCCTGCTGGATCATATAGTAGCTCAATGTTTACCTTTTTAAGGCACCTCCATTCTGTTCTCATTCGTGGCCCTTTCCAAGTTACGTCCCCTTTGAAGTTGAGGGTATGCATTTCTCCACAACACTTTCAGCATTTATTGTTTGTAGTTTTCTTGCTGATGGTTATTCTGACAAGTGTGAGCTGATACCTCTCTGTGGTTGAATTCGAATGTGCCACATAATCTGTTGAAAGTGAGCTTTAAGGCATGTCCTTTTCTATTTTTCAAGCTGTGATTACCCCTTAGTTCTTCAAAGTGTTCTCTTTAAGTATGTGTCACATTTTGAAATGTTTTGGCCTTTACCTCCCTCAAGACATTTTGAGGGCCTGTTTCATTTACAGTTCTGCAGTACTTGTTCCTATGAAGTGACCATTAGCACAGGCTTTAAAGCTGCTTTTGCAGGTAACTGCCAGAGGGCGGCAGCCTTTCTATGTCCCCCACCCTGGTAACTAGGGAAAAGCCCTTGCGGCCTGTGGTGTTTCTCGGTTATAAATTAGAGTGGAGTGTGCCCGGACAAACCCACACAAGCTGATGTCTCCTTACTTTTGTTGGATTTTTACATTTAATTTTTATTTTTTATTGGAGTAATTTTCCACTGTGTACGTGGACCACTTCTACTTTGTGCATTCCTCGGTTGATGGACATTTTCATTGCTTCCAAGTGTTGGCTATGGTAAATATTGTTGGAGTGCAGGATTGCCAGGCTGTGACTTTTCGATTCTCATTTTCTCAGGTGATAGGCCCAGCAGTGGGTGTGATTGATTGACTGGTAGCACCGTGTTTCCCTTTTCAAAGCACCTTCTTTGTGTTTTCATTAGTGGCTCTTACCACGTCCCCCTTAGAATCGAGGGTACGCATTTCTCCACAATCGCTTCAGCATATATTGTTTGCAGCATTTATGCTAATGGCCCTTCTGGCTGCTGTGAGCTGATAGGTTTTTGTAATTTGGGTTTGCATGTCTTTGAAAATTCGTAAAACTCATCATTTTTCTCCACCGTTTTCTTTTCTGTTAAAAAAAAGGAAACAATTGGGAGTACAATAGAACTCTTGAAATTGTGTTCTTGGAAGGTTGCCCTCTTTTGAAATTTTTGGTCGATTTTCCACTCCAGAATTTTTTTAGAAAGCAGGTGTCTTTTACCGAACTGCAAGTTTGGTGAATATTTAGTGACCTTTAGCAATGGGTTTAAATCTGCTGTTGTGGGAAGTGGCCTCAAGCAGGCAGCATATCTCCATTCCCATATCTGGGTACTAGGGCAGCAGAGCCTTTCTGGAAGTCGTGTTCCTAGTTTGTAAATTACATTGGAATGTGCATGGAGAAAGCCCCATAAGTATATGTCTCATTATTCTTGGTTTTAAAATTTTTTTTTAATTGGGGTAAAGCTTAGAATATTGTTTGTCCTAGGTGTACACCATCTGGTTCGTTTGTACATTATATATGTCTATTCAAGTACAGATCCTCTTCCCATGTAAAATGTTACTGATGGTTCCGCAGACCTCCCTTGCTATATGGTTGGTCTTTTTGAGATATGGATATAATATGTGTTTGTATACATATAGTAACACTAATCTTAATTTATCCATTCCCCCCACCTTTCCTTTTAGATGAGCATAGTTTGTTTTCTAAGTCTGTGAGTGTCTTTCTCTGTGGAAATATGTTCCTTTGTGTCAGTTATTAGATAACGCCTATAAGTGATATCATAGAATATAGGTCTTTTGCTTTCCGACTTACCTCATGTTTTGTGATTATCTCCAGACTCATTTGAGGTGCCTCAGAGAGCAGTGGTTCATTGTTTTCCATGGCTATTATTCCATTGTGTACATGGACCACTTCTTCTTTATCCATTCACCTGTTGTTGGACATTTTGATTGCTCCACTGTCTTGGCTATTGTGAATAAGGCTGCACTGCAGCTTTTGCGGCCTGTGTCTTCTCGATTCTTGTCTTCTCAGGTGAGAGGTCCAATGGTGCGCCTGCTGCATTGAATGGTGCCTGCAGTTTTACTTTTAAACACAGCTCCTTTCTGTTCTCATTATTGGCTGTTACCCCTTCACGTCTCACCAGCAGGTAGAGGGTACACAGTTCTCTAAAACCCCTTCAGCATTTATTGTTTGTAGACTTTTTGCTCATGTTCAGTCGACTGGTGTAAGTTGAAACTTTTTGTAGATTAGATTGCATGGGTCTAACACTCCCTGAGGTTGAGCTTTTATCCATTTTCCTTTTTTTTTAAAAGAGCGTGAGTAAAACTTAACTCTTCATACTCTCTTCTTGAAACATTTGCCTGTTTTGAATTGTTTTGTCCATTCCCTCCTTCAGCACAATTTTTTAGGGCAGGTGTCCTTTACAGCCCTGAGTCCTTGGGAATGTTAAGTGACCATTAGCTGTGAGTTTAAAGCTGTTCTTGCAGGAAACGGCCACAAGGTGGCAGCATTTCCCCTTTACCATATTTGGTTACTAGGGAAACAGAGCCTTAATGGAAGTGGTGTTGTAGGTTGTAAATTAGAATGGAATGTGCCAGGGAAAAGCCCTTTAAGTTTATGTCTCATTACTTCTTGTTCATATTTGTAGTTTACTTTTTATTTTTTATCCCAGTAAATATGATTACAATGGTTTGTTTGTTCTAGGTGTGCAAGATGTGGTTCTTTCACACATATACATGTATCTATTGTTCCTCGCATCCTTTTCCCATGTAGGTTATGACACAATGTTGAGTAGTCTTCTCCTGGTCTTCCGTACGTCTTTGGTGGTTATATATTTCACATGGTTTGTATATCTCTGTTAACCCCAATGTGGCAATGTATCCAATCCTCATCCCTTTCTATTTGGTGAACCATAAGTTTTTTAATGAATCTGTGATTGCCTTTCTCTGTGGAAATATCTTCATTGGTATCAATTTTTAAGTAACTCTTAAAAGTGATATGATAGGATATGTGTCTTTTGCTTTCTCACTTACTACACGTGGCGTGATTACGTCTAGACTCATCTATGGTGCTGCAAACGGCATTGTTTCATTTTTTTCACTAGCGAATATTCCATCTGTACATGGAGGAGTTCTTCTTTGTCCATCCATCTGTTGGTGGACTTTTTGGTTACTTCCATATCTTGGCTATTGTAATACTGTGCAGTGCAGATTTGCCTGCCTGTGTCTTTCCAATTCTCTCTTCTTAGGTTTTACGTCGAGGAGTGGGCCTGCTGGATCATATAGTAGCTCAATGTTTACCTTTTTAAGGCACCTCCATTCTGTTCTCATTCGTGGCCCTTTCCAAGTTACGTCCCCTTTGAAGTTGAGGGTATGCATTTCTCCACAACACTTTCAGCATTTATTGTTTGTAGTTTTCTTGCTGATGGTTATTCTGACAAGTGTGAGCTGATACCTCTCTGTGGTTGAATTCGAATGTGCCACATAATCTGTTGAAAGTGAGCTTTAAGGCATGTCCTTTTCTATTTTTCAAGCTGTGATTACCCCTTAGTTCTTCAAAGTGTTCTCTTTAAGTATGTGTCACATTTTGAAATGTTTTGGCCTTTACCTCCCTCAAGACATTTTGAGGGCCTGTTTCATTTACAGTTCTGCAGTACTTGTTCCTATGAAGTGACCATTAGCACAGGCTTTAAAGCTGCTTTTGCAGGTAACTGCCAGAGGGCGGCAGCCTTTCTATGTCCCCCACCCTGGTAACTAGGGAAAAGCCCTTGCGGCCTGTGGTGTTTCTCGGTTATAAATTAGAGTGGAGTGTGCCCGGACAAACCCACACAAGCTGATGTCTCCTTACTTTTGTTGGATTTTTACATTTAATTTTTATTTTTTATTGGAGTAATTTTCCACTGTGTACGTGGACCACTTCTACTTTGTGCATTCCTCGGTTGATGGACATTTTCATTGCTTCCAAGTGTTGGCTATGGTAAATATTGTTGGAGTGCAGGATTGCCAGCCTGTGACTTTTCGATTCTCATTTTCTCAGGTGATAGGCCCAGCAGTGGGTGTAATTGATTGACTGGTAGCACCGTGTTTCCCTTTTCAAAGCACCTTCTTTGTGTTTTCATTAGTGGCTCTTACCACGTCCCCCTTAGAATCGAGGGTACGCATTTCTCCACAATCGCTTCAGCATATATTGTTTGCAGCATTTATGCTAATGGCCCTTCTGGCTGCTGTGAGCTGATAGGTTTTTGTAATTTGGGTTTGCATGTCTTTGAAAATTCGTAAAACTCATCATTTTTCTCCACCGTTTTCTTTTCTGTTAAAAAAAAGGAAACAATTGGGAGTACAATAGAACTCTTGAAATTGTGTTCTTGGAAGGTTGCCCTCTTTTGAAATTTTTGGTCGATTTTCCACTCCAGAATTTTTTTAGAAAGCAGGTGTCTTTTACCGAACTGCAAGTTTGGTGAATATTTAGTGACCTTTAGCAATGGGTTTAAATCTGCTGTTGTGGGAAGTGGCCTCAAGCAGGCAGCATATCTCCATTCCCATATCTGGGTACTAGGGCAGCAGAGCCTTTCTGGAAGTCGTGTTCCTAGTTTGTAAATTACATTGGAATGTGCATGGAGAAAGCCCCATAAGTATATGTCTCATTATTCTTGGTTTTAAAATTTTTTTTTAATTGGGGTAAAGCTTAGAATATTGTTTGTCCTAGGTGTACACCATCTGGTTCGTTTGTACATTATATATGTCTATTCAAGTACAGATCCTCTTCCCATGTAAAATGTTACTGATGGTTCCGCAGACCTCCCTTGCTATATGGTTGGTCTTTTTGAGATATGGATATAATATGTGTTTGTATACATATAGTAACACTAATCTTAATTTATCCATTCCCCCCACCTTTCCTTTTAGATGAGCATAGTTTGTTTTCTAAGTCTGTGAGTGTCTTTCTCTGTGGAAATATGTTCCTTTGTGTCAGTTATTAGATAACGCCTATAAGTGATATCATAGAATATAGGTCTTTTGCTTTCCGACTTACCTCATGTTTTGTGATTATCTCCAGACTCATTTGAGGTGCCTCAGAGAGCAGTGGTTCATTGTTTTCCATGGCTATTATTCCATTGTGTACATGGACCACTTCTTCTTTATCCATTCACCTGTTGTTGGACATTTTGATTGCTCCACTGTCTTGGCTATTGTGAATAAGGCTGCACTGCAGCTTTTGCGGCCTGTGTCTTCTCGATTCTTGTCTTCTCAGGTGAGAGGTCCAATGGTGCGCCTGCTGCATTGAATGGTGCCTGCAGTTTTACTTTTAAACACAGCTCCTTTCTGTTCTCATTATTGGCTGTTACCCCTTCACGTCTCACCAGCAGGTAGAGGGTACACAGTTCTCTAAAACCCCTTCAGCATTTATTGTTTGTAGACTTTTTGCTCATGTTCAGTCGACTGGTGTAAGTTGAAACTTTTTGTAGATTAGATTGCATGGGTCTAACACTCCCTGAGGTTGAGCTTTTATCCATTTTCCTTTTTTTTTAAAAGAGCGTGAGTAAAACTTAACTCTTCATACTCTCTTCTTGAAACATTTGCCTGTTTTGAATTGTTTTGTCCATTCCCTCCTTCAGCACAATTTTTTAGGGCAGGTGTCCTTTACAGCCCTGAGTCCTTGGGAATGTTAAGTGACCATTAGCTGTGAGTTTAAAGCTGTTCTTGCAGGAAACGGCCACAAGGTGGCAGCATTTCCCCTTTACCATATTTGGTTACTAGGGAAACAGAGCCTTAATGGAAGTGGTGTTGTAGGTTGTAAATTAGAATGGAATGTGCCAGGGAAAAGCCCTTTAAGTTTATGTCTCATTACTTCTTGTTCATATTTGTAGTTTACTTTTTATTTTTTATCCCAGTAAATATGATTACAATGGTTTGTTTGTTCTAGGTGTGCAAGATGTGGTTCTTTCACACATATACATGTATCTATTGTTCCTCGCATCCTTTTCCCATGTAGGTTATGACACAATGTTGAGTAGTCTTCTCCTGGTCTTCCGTACGTCTTTGGTGGTTATATATTTCACATGGTTTGTATATCTCTGTTAACCCCAATGTGGCAATGTATCCAATCCTCATCCCTTTCTATTTGGTGAACCATAAGTTTTTTAATGAATCTGTGATTGCCTTTCTCTGTGGAAATATCTTCATTGGTATCAATTTTTAAGTAACTCTTAAAAGTGATATGATAGGATATGTGTCTTTTGCTTTCTCACTTACTACACGTGGCGTGATTACGTCTAGACTCATCTATGGTGCTGCAAACGGCATTGTTTCATTTTTTTCACTAGCGAATATTCCATCTGTACATGGAGGAGTTCTTCTTTGTCCATCCATCTGTTGGTGGACTTTTTGGTTACTTCCATATCTTGGCTATTGTAATACTGTGCAGTGCAGATTTGCCTGCCTGTGTCTTTCCAATTCTCTCTTCTTAGGTTTTACGTCGAGGAGTGGGCCTGCTGGATCATATAGTAGCTCAATGTTTACCTTTTTAAGGCACCTCCATTCTGTTCTCATTCGTGGCCCTTTCCAAGTTACGTCCCCTTTGAAGTTGAGGGTATGCATTTCTCCACAACACTTTCAGCATTTATTGTTTGTAGTTTTCTTGCTGATGGTTATTCTGACAAGTGTGAGCTGATACCTCTCTGTGGTTGAATTCGAATGTGCCACATAATCTGTTGAAAGTGAGCTTTAAGGCATGTCCTTTTCTATTTTTCAAGCTGTGATTACCCCTTAGTTCTTCAAAGTGTTCTCTTTAAGTATGTGTCACATTTTGAAATGTTTTGGCCTTTACCTCCCTCAAGACATTTTGAGGGCCTGTTTCATTTACAGTTCTGCAGTACTTGTTCCTATGAAGTGACCATTAGCACAGGCTTTAAAGCTGCTTTTGCAGGTAACTGCCAGAGGGCGGCAGCCTTTCTATGTCCCCCACCCTGGTAACTAGGGAAAAGCCCTTGCGGCCTGTGGTGTTTCTCGGTTATAAATTAGAGTGGAGTGTGCCCGGACAAACCCACACAAGCTGATGTCTCCTTACTTTTGTTGGATTTTTACATTTAATTTTTATTTTTTATTGGAGTAATTTTCCACTGTGTACGTGGACCACTTCTACTTTGTGCATTCCTCGGTTGATGGACATTTTCATTGCTTCCAAGTGTTGGCTATGGTAAATATTGTTGGAGTGCAGGATTGCCAGGCTGTGACTTTTCGATTCTCATTTTCTCAGGTGATAGGCCCAGCAGTGGGTGTAATTGATTGACTGGTAGCACCGTGTTTCCCTTTTCAAAGCACCTTCTTTGTGTTTTCATTAGTGGCTCTTACCACGTCCCCCTTAGAATCGAGGGTACGCATTTCTCCACAATCGCTTCAGCATATATTGTTTGCAGCATTTATGCTAATGGCCCTTCTGGCTGCTGTGAGCTGATAGGTTTTTGTAATTTGGGTTTGCATGTCTTTGAAAATTCGTAAAACTCATCATTTTTCTCCACCGTTTTCTTTTCTGTTAAAAAAAAGGAAACAATTGGGAGTACAATAGAACTCTTGAAATTGTGTTCTTGGAAGGTTGCCCTCTTTTGAAATTTTTGGTCGATTTTCCACTCCAGAATTTTTTTAGAAAGCAGGTGTCTTTTAGCGAACTGCAAGTTTGGTGAATATTTAGTGACCTTTAGCAATGGGTTTAAATCTGCTGTTGTGGGAAGTGGCCTCAAGCAGGCAGCATATCTCCATTCCCATATCTGGGTACTAGGGCAGCAGAGCCTTTCTGGAAGTCGTGTTCCTAGTTTGTAAATTACATTGGAATGTGCATGGAGAAAGCCCCATAAGTATATGTCTCATTATTTCTTCTTGGTTTTAAAATTTTTTTTTAATTGGGGTAAAGCTTAGAATATTGTTTGTCCTAGGTGTACACCATCTGGTTCGTTTGTACATTATATATGTCTATTCAAGTACAGATCCTCTTCCCATGTAAAATGTTACTGACGGTTCCGCAGACCTCCCTTGCTATATGGTTGGTCTTTTTGAGATATGGATACAATATGTGTTTGTATACATATAGTAACACTAATCTTAATTTATCCATTCCCCACACCTTTCCTTTTAGATGAGCATAGTTTGTTTTCTAAGTCTGTGAGTGTCTTTCTCTGTGGAAATATGTTCCTTTGTGTCAGTTATTAGATAATGCCTATAAGTGATATCATAGAATATAGGTCTTTTGCTTTCCGACTTACCTCATGTTTCGTGATTATCTCCAGACTCATTTGAGGTGCCTCAGAGAGCAGTGGTTCATTGTTTTCCATGGCTATTATTCCATTGTGTACATGGACCACTTCTTCTTTATCCATTCACCTGTTGTTGGACATTTTGATTGCTCCACTGTCTTGGCTATTGTGAATAAGGCTGCACTGCAGCTTTTGCGGCCTGTGTCTTCTCGATTCTTGTCTTCTCAGGTGAGAGGTCCAATGGTGCGCCTGCTGCATTGAATGGTGCCTGCAGTTTTACTTTTAAACACAGCTACTTTCTGTTCTCATTATTGGCTGTTACCCCTTCACGTCTCACCAGCAGGTAGAGGGTACACAGTTCTCTAAAACCCCTTCAGCATTTATTGTTTGTAGACTTTTTGCTCATGTTCAGTCGACTGGTGTAAGTTGAAACTTTTTGTAGATTAGATTGCATGGGTCTAACACTCCCTGAGGTTGAGCTTTTATCCATTTTCCTTTTTTTTTAAAAGAGCGTGAGTAAAACTTAACTCTTCATACTCTCTTCTTGAAACATTTGCCTGTTTTGAATTGTTTTGTCCATTCCCTCCTTCAGCACAATTTTTTAGGGCAGGTGTCCTTTACAGCCCTGAGTCCTTGGGAATGTTAAGTGACCATTAGCTGTGAGTTTAAAGCTGTTCTTGCAGGAAACGGCCACAAGGTGGCAGCATTTCCCCTTTACCATATTTGGTTACTAGGGAAACAGAGCCTTAATGGAAGTGGTGTTGTAGGTTGTAAATTAGAATGGAATGTGCCAGGGAAAAGCCCTTTAAGTTTATGTCTCATTACTTCTTGTTCATATTTGTAGTTTACTTTTTATTTTTTATCCCAGTAAATATGATTACAATGGTTTGTTTGTTCTAGGTGTGCAAGATGTGGTTCTTTCACACATATACATGTATCTATTGTTCCTCGCATCCTTTTCCCATGTAGGTTATGACACAATGTTGAGTAGTCTTCTCCTGGTCTTCCGTACGTCTTTGGTGGTTATATATTTCACATGGTTTGTATATCTCTGTTAACCCCAATGTGGCAATGTATCCAATCCTCATCCCTTTCTATTTGGTGAACCATAAGTTTTTTAATGAATCTGTGATTGCCTTTCTCTGTGGAAATATCTTCATTGGTATCAATTTTTAAGTAACTCTTAAAAGTGATATGATAGGATATGTGTCTTTTGCTTTCTCACTTACTACACGTGGCGTGATTACGTCTAGACTCATCTATGGTGCTGCAAACGGCATTGTTTCATTTTTTTCACTAGCGAATATTCCATCTGTACATGGAGGAGTTCTTCTTTGTCCATCCATCTGTTGGTGGACTTTTTGGTTACTTCCATATCTTGGCTATTGTAATACTGTGCAGTGCAGATTTGCCTGCCTGTGTCTTTCCAATTCTCTCTTCTTAGGTTTTACGTCGAGGAGTGGGCCTGCTGGATCATATAGTAGCTCAATGTTTACCTTTTTAAGGCACCTCCATTCTGTTCTCATTCGTGGCCCTTTCCAAGTTACGTCCCCTTTGAAGTTGAGGGTATGCATTTCTCCACAACACTTTCAGCATTTATTGTTTGTAGTTTTCTCGCTGATGGTTATTCTGACAAGTGTGAGCTGATACCTCTCTGTGGTTGAATTCGAATGTGCCACATAATCTGTTGAAATTGAGCTTTAAGGCATGTCCTTTGCTATTTTTCAAGCTGTGATTACCCCTTAGTTCTTCAAAGTGTTCTCTTTAAGTATGTGTCACATTTTGAAATGTTTTGGCCTTTACCTCCCTCAAGACATTTAGAGGGCCTGTTTCATTTACAGTTCTGCAGTACTTGTTCCTATGAAGTGACCATTAGCACAGGCTTTAAAGCTGCTTTTGCAGGTAACTGCCAGAGGGCGGCAGCCTTTCTATGTCCCCCACCCTGGTAACTAGGGAAAAGCCCTTGCGGCCTGTGGTGTTTCTCGGTTATAAATTAGAGTGGAGTGTGCCCGGACAAACCCACACAAGCTGATGTCTCCTTACTTTTGTTGGATTTTTACATTTAATTTTTATTTTTTATTGGAGTAATTTTCCACTGTGTACGTGGACCACTTCTACTTTGTGCATTCCTCGGTTGATGGACATTTTCATTGCTTCCAAGTGTTGGCTATGGTAAATATTGTTGGAGTGCAGGATTGCCAGGCTGTGACTTTTCGATTCTCATTTTTTCTCAGGTGATAGGCCCAGCAGTGGGTGTGATTGATTGACTGGTAGCACCGTGTTTCCCTTTTCAAAGCACCTTCTTTGTGTTTTCATTAGTGGCTCTTACCACGTCCCCCTTAGAATCGAGGGTACGCATTTCTCCACAATCGCTTCAGCATATATTGTTTGCAGCATTTATGCTAATGGCCCTTCTGGCTGCTGTGAGCTGATAGGTTTTTGTAATTTGGGTTTGCATGTCTTTGAAAATTCGTAAAACTCATCATTTTTCTCCACCGTTTTCTTTTCTGTTAAAAAAAAGGAAACAATTGGGAGTACAATAGAACTCTTGAAATTGTGTTCTTGGAAGGTTGCCCTCTTTTGAAATTTTTGGTCGATTTTCCACTCCAGAATTTTTTTAGAAAGCAGGTGTCTTTTAGCGAACTGCAAGTTTGGTGAATATTTAGTGACCTTTAGCAATGGGTTTAAATCTGCTGTTGTGGGAAGTGGCCTCAAGCAGGCAGCATATCTCCATTCCCATATCTGGGTACTAGGGCAGCAGAGCCTTTCTGGAAGTCGTGTTCCTAGTTTGTAAATTACATTGGAATGTGCATGGAGAAAGCCCCATAAGTATATGTCTCATTATTTCTTCTTGGTTTTAAAATTTTTTTTTAATTGGGGTAAAGCTTAGAATATTGTTTGTCCTAGGTGTACACCATCTGGTTCGTTTGTACATTATATATGTCTATTCAAGTACAGATCCTCTTCCCATGTAAAATGTTACTGACGGTTCCGCAGACCTCCCTTGCTATATGGTTGGTCTTTTTGAGATATGGATATAATATGTGTTTGTATACATATAGTAACACTAATCTTAATTTATCCATTCCCCCCACCTTTCCTTTTAGATGAGCATAGTTTGTTTTCTAAGTCTGTGAGTGTCTTTCTCTGTGGAAATATGTTCCTTTGTGTCAGTTATTAGATAACGCCTATAAGTGATATCATAGAATATAGGTCTTTTGCTTTCCGACTTACCTCATGTTTCGTGATTATCTCCAGACTCATTTGAGGTGCCTCAGAGAGCAGTGGTTCATTGTTTTCCATGGCTATTATTCCATTGTGTACATGGACCACTTCTTCTTTATCCATTCACCTGTTGTTGGACATTTTGATTGCTCCACTGTCTTGGCTATTGTGAATAAGGCTGCACTGCAGCTTTTGCGGCCTGTGTCTTCTCGATTCTTGTCTTCTCAGGTGAGAGGTCCAATGGTGCGCCTGCTGCATTGAATGGTGCCTGCAGTTTTACTTTTAAACACAGCTCCTTTCTGTTCTCATTATTGGCTGTTACCCCTTTACGTCTCACCAGCAGGTAGAGGGTACACAGTTCCCTAAAACCCCTTCAGCATTTATTGTTTGTAGACTTTTTGCTCATGTTCAGGCGACTGGTGTAAGTTGAAACTTTTTGTAGATTAGATTGCATGGGTCTAACACTCCCTGAGGTTGAGCTTTTATCCATTTTCCTTTTTTTTTAAAAGAGCGTGAGTAAAACTTAACTCTTCATACTCTCTTCTTGAAACATTTGCCTGTTTTGAATTGTTTTGTCCATTCCCTCCTTCAGCACAATTTTTTAGGGCAGGTGTCCTTTACAGCCCTGAGTCCTTGGGAATGTTACGTGACCATTAGCTGTGAGTTTAAAGCTGTTCTTGCAGGAAACGGCCACAAGGTGGCAGCATTTCCCCTTTACCATATTTGGTTACTAGGGAAACAGAGCCTTAATGGAAGTGGTGTTGTAGGTTGTAAATTAGAATGGAATGTGCCAGGGAAAAGCCCTTTAAGTTTATGTCTCATTACTTCTTGTTCATATTTGTAGTTTACTTTTTATTTTTTATCCCAGTAAATATGATTACAATGGTTTGTTTGTTCTAGGTGTGCAAGATGTGGTTCTTTCACACATATACATGTATCTATTGTTCCTCGCCTCCTTTTCCCATGTAGGTTATGACACAATGTTGAGTAGTCTTCTCCTGGTCTTCCGTACGTCTTTGGTGGTTATATATTTCACATGGTTTGTATATCTCTGTTAACCCCAATGTGGCAATGTATCCAATCCTCATCCCTTTCTATTTGGTGAACCATAAGTTTTTTAATGAATCTGTGATTGCCTTTCTCTGTGGAAATATCTTCATTGGTATCAATTTTTAAGTAACTCTTAAAAGTGATATGATAGGATATGTGTCTTTTGCTTTCTCACTTACTACACGTGGCGTGATTACGTCTAGACTCATCTATGGTGCTGCAAACGGCATTGTTTCATTTTTTTCACTAGCGAATATTCCATCTGTACATGGAGGAGTTCTTCTTTGTCCATCCATCTGTTGGTGGACTTTTTGGTTACTTCCATATCTTGGCTATTGTAATACTGTGCAGTGCAGATTTGCCTGCCTGTGTCTTTCCAATTCTCTCTTCTTAGGTTTTACGTCGAGGAGTGGGCCTGCTGGATCATATAGTAGCTCAATGTTTACCTTTTTAAGGCACCTCCATTCTGTTCTCATTCGTGGCCCTTTCCAAGTTACGTCCCCTTTGAAGTTGAGGGTATGCATTTCTCCACAACACCTTCAGCATTTATTGTTTGTAGTTTTCTTGCTGATGGTTATTCTGACAAGTGTGAGCTGATACCTCTCTGTGGTTGAATTCGAATGTGCCACATAATCTGTTGAAATTGAGCTTTAAGGCATGTCCTTTGCTATTTTTCAAGCTGTGATTACCCCTTAGTTCTTCAAAGTGTTCTCTTTAAGTATGTGTCACATTTTGAAATGTTTTGGCCTTTACCTCCCTCAAGACATTTTGAGGGCCTGTTTCATTTACAGTTCTGCAGTACTTGTTCCTATGAAGTGACCATTAGCACAGGCTTTAAAGCTGCTTTTGCAGGTAACTGCCAGAGGGCGGCAGCCTTTCTATGTCCCCCACCCTGGTAACTAGGGAAAAGCCCTTGCGGCCTGTGGTGTTTCTCGGTTATAAATTAGAGTGGAGTGTGCCCGGACAAACCCACACAAGCTGATGTCTCCTTACTTTTGTTGGATTTTTACATTTAATTTTTATTTTTTATTGGAGTAATTTTCCACTGTGTACGTGGACCACTTCTACTTTGTGCATTCCTCGGTTGATGGACATTTTCATTGCTTCCAAGTGTTGGCTATGGTAAATATTGTTGGAGTGCAGGATTGCCAGGCTGTGACTTTTCGATTCTCATTTTCTCAGGTGATAGGCCCAGCAGTGGGTGTAATTGATTGACTGGTAGCACCGTGTTTCCCTTTTCAAAGCACCTTCTTTGTGTTTTCATTAGTGGCTCTTACCACGTCCCCCTTAGAATCGAGGGTACGCATTTCTCCACAATCGCTTCAGCATATATTGTTTGCAGCATTTATGCTAATGGCCCTTCTGGCTGCTGTGAGCTGATAGGTTTTTGTAATTTGGGTTTGCATGTCTTTGAAAATTCGTAAAACTCATCATTTTTCTCCACCGTTTTCTTTTCTGTTAAAAAAAAGGAAACAATTGGGAGTACAATAGAACTCTTGAAATTGTGTTCTTGGAAGGTTGCCCTCTTTTGAAATTTTTGGTCGATTTTCCACTCCAGAATTTTTTTAGAAAGCAGGTGTCTTTTAGCGAACTGCAAGTTTGGTGAATATTTAGTGACCTTTAGCAATGGGTTTAAATCTGCTGTTGTGGGAAGTGGCCTCAAGCAGGCAGCATATCTCCATTCCCATATCTGGGTACTAGGGCAGCAGAGCCTTTCTGGAAGTCGTGTTCCTAGTTTGTAAATTACATTGGAATGTGCATGGAGAAAGCCCCATAAGTATATGTCTCATTATTTCTTCTTGGTTTTAAAATTTTTTTTTAATTGGGGTAAAGCTTAGAATATTGTTTGTCCTAGGTGTACACCATCTGGTTCGTTTGTACATTATATATGTCTATTCAAGTACAGATCCTCTTCCCATGTAAAATGTTACTGACGGTTCCGCAGACCTCCCTTGCTATATGGTTGGTCTTTTTGAGATATGGATACAATATGTGTTTGTATACATATAGTAACACTAATCTTAATTTATCCATTCCCCCCACCTTTCCTTTTAGATGAGCATAGTTTGTTTTCTAAGTCTGTGAGTGTCTTTCTCTGTGGAAATATGTTCCTTTGTGTCAGTTATTAGATAACGCCTATAAGTGATATCATAGAATATAGGTCTTTTGCTTTCCGACTTACCTCATGTTTCGTGATTATCTCCAGACTCATTTGTGGTGCCTCAGAGAGCAGTGGTTCATTGTTTTCCATGGCTATTATTCCATTGTGTACATGGACCACTTCTTCTTTATCCATTCACCTGTTGTTGGACATTTTGATTGCTCCACTGTCTTGGCTATTGTGAATAAGGCTGCACTGCAGCTTTTGCGGCCTGTGTCTTCTCGATTCTTGTCTTCTCAGGTGAGAGGTCCAATGGTGCGCCTGCTGCATTGAATGGTGCCTGCAGTTTTACTTTTAAACACAGCTCCTTTCTGTTCTCATTATTGGCTGTTACCCCTTTACGTCTCACCAGCAGGTAGAGGGTACACAGTTCCCTAAAACCCCTTCAGCATTTATTGTTTGTAGACTTTTTGCTCATGTTCAGGCGACTGGTGTAAGTTGAAACTTTTTGTAGATTAGATTGCATGGGTCTAACACTCCCTGAGGTTGAGCTTTTATCCATTTTCCTTTTTTTTTAAAAGAGCGTGAGTAAAACTTAACTCTTCATAGTCTCTTCTTGAAACATTTGCCTGTTTTGAATTGTTTTTTCCATTACCTCCTTCAGCACAATTTTTTAGGGCAGGTGTCCTTTACAGCCCTGAGTCCTTGGGAATGTTAAGTGACCATTCGCTGTGAGTTTAAAGCTGTTCTTGCAGGAAACGGCCACAAGGTGGCAGCATTTCCCCTTTACCATATTTGGTTACTAGGGAAACAGAGCCTTAATGGAAGTGGTGTTGTAGGTTGTAAATTAGAATGGAATGTGCCAGGGAAAAGCCCTTTAAGTTTATGTCTCATTACTTCTTGTTCATATTTGTAGTTTACTTTTTATTTTTTATCCCAGTAAATATGATTACAATGGTTTGTTTGTTCTAGGTGTGCAAGATGTGGTTCTTTCACACATATACATGTATCTATTGTTCCTCGCCTCCTTTTCCCATGTAGGTTATGACACAATGTTGAGTAGTCTTCTCCTGGTCTTCCGTACGTCTTTGGTGGTTATATATTTCACATGGTTTGTATATCTCTGTTAACCCCAATGTGGCAATGTATCCAATCCTCATCCCTTTCTATTTGGTGAACCATAAGTTTTTTAATGAATCTGTGATTGCCTTTCTCTGTGGAAATATCTTCATTGGTATCAATTTTTAAGTAACTCTTAAAAGTGATATGATAGGATATGTGTCGTTTGCTTTCTCACTTACTACACGTGGCGTGATTACGTCTAGACTCATCTATGGTGCTGCAAACGGCATTGTTTCATTTTTTTCACTAGCGAATATTCCATCTGTACATGGAGGAGTTCTTCTTTGTCCATCCATCTGTTGGTGGACTTTTTGGTTACTTCCATATCTTGGCTATTGTAATACTGTGCAGTGCAGATTTGCCTGCCTGTGTCTTTCCAATTCTCTCTTCTTAGGTTTTACGTCGAGGAGTGGGCCTGCTGGATCATATAGTAGCTCAATGTTTACCTTTTTAAGGCACCTCCATTCTGTTCTCATTCGTGGCCCTTTCCAAGTTACGTCCCCTTTGAAGTTGAGGGTATGCATTTCTCCACAACACTTTCAGCATTTATTGTTTGTAGTTTTCTTGCTGATGGTTATTCTGACAAGTGTGAGCTGATACCTCTCTGTGGTTGAATTCGAATGTGCCACATAATCTGTTGAAATTGAGCTTTAAGGCATGTCCTTTGCTATTTTTCAAGCTGTGATTACCCCTTAGTTCTTCAAAGTGTTCTCTTTAAGTATGTGTCACATTTTGAAATGTTTTGGCCTTTACCTCCCTCAAGACATTTTGAGGGCCTGTTTCATTTACAGTTCTGCAGTACTTGTTCCTATGAAGTGACCATTAGCACAGGCTTTAAAGCTGCTTTTGCAGGTAACTGCCAGAGGGCGGCAGCCTTTCTATGTCCCCCACCCTGGTAACTAGGGAAAAGCCCTTGCGGCCTGTGGTGTTTCTCGGTTATAAATTAGAGTGGAGTGTGCCCGGACAAACCCACACAAGCTGATGTCTCCTTACTTTTGTTGGATTTTTACATTTAATTTTTATTTTTTATTGGAGTAATTTTCCACTGTGTACGTGGACCACTTCTACTTTGTGCATTCCTCGGTTGATGGACATTTTCATTGCTTCCAAGTGTTGGCTATGGTAAATATTGTTGGAGTGCAGGATTGCCAGGCTGTGACTTTTCGATTCTCATTTTTTCTCAGGTGATAGGCCCAGCAGTGGGTGTGATTGATTGACTGGTAGCACCGTGTTTCCCTTTTCAAAGCACCTTCTTTGTGTTTTCATTAGTGGCTCTTACCACGTCCCCCTTAGAATCGAGGGTACGCATTTCTCCACAATCGCTTCAGCATATATTGTTTGCAGCATTTATGCTAATGGCCCTTCTGGCTGCTGTGAGCTGATAGGTTTTTGTAATTTGGGTTTGCATGTCTTTGAAAATTCGTAAAACTCATCATTTTTCTCCACCGTTTTCTTTTCTGTTAAAAAAAAAGGAAACAATTGGGAGTACAATAGAACTCTTGAAATTGTGTTCTTGGAAGGTTGCCCTCTTTTGAAATTTTTGGTCGATTTTCCACTCCAGAATTTTTTTAGAAAGCAGGTGTCTTTTACCGAACTGCAAGTTTGGTGAATATTTAGTGACCTTTAGCAATGGGTTTAAATCTGCTGTTGTGGGAAGTGGCCTCAAGCAGGCAGCATATCTCCATTCCCATATCTGGGTACTAGGGCAGCAGAGCCTTTCTGGAAGTCGTGTTCCTAGTTTGTAAATTACATTGGAATGTGCATGGAGAAAGCCCCATAAGTATATGTCTCATTATTTCTTCTTGGTTTTAAAATTTTTTTTAATTGGGGTAAAGCTTAGAATATTGTTTGTCCTAGGTGTACACCATCTGGTTCGTTTGTACATTATATATGTCTATTCAAGTACAGATCCTCTTCCCATGTAAAATGTTACTGACGGTTCCGCAGACCTCCCTTGCTATATGGTTGGTCTTTTTGAGATATGGATATAATATGTGTTTGTATACATATAGTAACACTAATCTTAATTTATCCATTCCCCCCACCTTTCCTTTTAGATGAGCATAGTTTGTTTTCTAAGTCTGTGAGTGTCTTTCTCTGTGGAAATATGTTCCTTTGTGTCAGTTATTAGATAACGCCTATAAGTGATATCATAGAATATAGGTCTTTTGCTTTCCGACTTACCTCATGTTTCGTGATTATCTCCAGACTCATTTGAGGTGCCTCAGAGAGCAGTGGTTCATTGTTTTCCATGGCTATTATTCCATTGTGTACATGGACCACTTCTTCTTTATCCATTCACCTGTTGTTGGACATTTTGATTGCTCCACTGTCTTGGCTATTGTGAATAAGGCTGCACTGCAGCTTTTGCGGCCTGTGTCTTCTCGATTCTTGTCTTCTCAGGTGAGAGGTCCAATGGTGCGCCTGCTGCATTGAATGGTGCCTGCAGTTTTACTTTTAAACACAGCTCCTTTCTGTTCTCATTATTGGCTGTTACCCCTTTACGTCTCACCAGCAGGTAGAGGGTACACAGTTCCCTAAAACCCCTTCAGCATTTATTGTTTGTAGACTTTTTGCTCATGTTCAGGCGACTGGTGTAAGTTGAAACTTTTTGTAGATTAGATTGCATGGGTCTAACACTCCCTGAGGTTGAGCTTTTATCCATTTTCCTTTTTTTTTAAAAGAGCGTGAGTAAAACTTAACTCTTCATACTCTCTTCTTGAAACATTTGCCTGTTTTGAATTGTTTTGTCCATTCCCTCCTTCAGCACAATTTTTTAGGGCAGGTGTCCTTTACAGCCCTGAGTCCTTGGGAATGTTACGTGACCATTAGCTGTGAGTTTAAAGCTGTTCTTGCAGGAAACGGCCACAAGGTGGCAGCATTTCCCCTTTACCATATTTGGTTACTAGGGAAACAGAGCCTTAATGGAAGTGGTGTTGTAGGTTGTAAATTAGAATGGAATGTGCCAGGGAAAAGCCCTTTAAGTTTATGTCTCATTACTTCTTGTTCATATTTGTAGTTTACTTTTTATTTTTTATCCCAGTAAATATGATTACAATGGTTTGTTTGTTCTAGGTGTGCAAGATGTGGTTCTTTCACACATATACATGTATCTATTGTTCCTCGCCTCCTTTTCCCATGTAGGTTATGACACAATGTTGAGTAGTCTTCTCCTGGTCTTCCGTACGTCTTTGGTGGTTATATATTTCACATGGTTTGTATATCTCTGTTAACCCCAATGTGGCAATGTATCCAATCCTCATCCCTTTCTATTTGGTGAACCATAAGTTTTTTAATGAATCTGTGATTGCCTTTCTCTGTGGAAATATCTTCATTGGTATCAATTTTTAAGTAACTCTTAAAAGTGATATGATAGGATATGTGTCGTTTGCTTTCTCACTTACTACACGTGGCGTGATTACGTCTAGACTCATCTATGGTGCTGCAAACGGCATTGTTTCATTTTTTTCACTAGCGAATATTCCATCTGTACATGGAGGAGTTCTTCTTTGTCCATCCATCTGTTGGTGGACTTTTTGGTTACTTCCATATCTTGGCTATTGTAATACTGTGCAGTGCAGATTTGCCTGCCTGTGTCTTTCCAATTCTCTCTTCTTAGGTTTTACGTCGAGGAGTGGGCCTGCTGGATCATATAGTAGCTCAATGTTTACCTTTTTAAGGCACCTCCATTCTGTTCTCATTCGTGGCCCTTTCCAAGTTACGTCCCCTTTGAAGTTGAGGGTATGCATTTCTCCACAACACTTTCAGCATTTATTGTTTGTAGTTTTCTTGCTGATGGTTATTCTGACAAGTGTGAGCTGATACCTCTCTGTGGTTGAATTCGAATGTGCCACATAATCTGTTGAAATTGAGCTTTAAGGCATGTCCTTTGCTATTTTTCAAGCTGTGATTACCCCTTAGTTCTTCAAAGTGTTCTCTTTAAGTATGTGTCACATTTTGAAATGTTTTGGCCTTTACCTCCCTCAAGACATTTTGAGGGCCTGTTTCATTTACAGTTCTGCAGTACTTGTTCCTATGAAGTGACCATTAGCACAGGCTTTAAAGCTGCTTTTGCAGGTAACTGCCAGAGGGCGGCAGCCTTTCTATGTCCCCCACCCTGGTAACTAGGGAAAAGCCCTTGCGGCCTGTGGTGTTTCTCGGTTATAAATTAGAGTGGAGTGTGCCCGGACAAACCCACACAAGCTGATGTCTCCTTACTTTTGTTGGATTTTTACATTTAATTTTTATTTTTTATTGGAGTAATTTTCCACTGTGTACGTGGACCACTTCTACTTTGTGCATTCCTCGGTTGATGGACATTTTCATTGCTTCCAAGTGTTGGCTATGGTAAATATTGTTGGAGTGCAGGATTGCCAGGCTGTGACTTTTCGATTCTCATTTTCTCAGGTGATAGGCCCAGCAGTGGGTGTAATTGATTGACTGGTAGCACCGTGTTTCCCTTTTCAAAGCACCTTCTTTGTGTTTTCATTAGTGGCTCTTACCACGTCCCCCTTAGAATCGAGGGTACGCATTTCTCCACAATCGCTTCAGCATATATTGTTTGCAGCATTTATGCTAATGGCCCTTCTGGCTGCTGTGAGCTGATAGGTTTTTGTAATTTGGGTTTGCATGTCTTTGAAAATTCGTAAAACTCATCATTTTTCTCCACCGTTTTCTTTTCTGTTAAAAAAAAGGAAACAATTGGGAGTACAATAGAACTCTTGAAATTGTGTTCTTGGAAGGTTGCCCTCTTTTGAAATTTTTGGTCGATTTTCCACTCCAGAATTTTTTTAGAAAGCAGGTGTCTTTTACCGAACTGCAAGTTTGGTGAATATTTAGTGACCTTTAGCAATGGGTTTAAATCTGCTGTTGTGGGAAGTGGCCTCAAGCAGGCAGCATATCTCCATTCCCATATCTGGGTACTAGGGCAGCAGAGCCTTTCTGGAAGTCGTGTTCCTAGTTTGTAAATTACATTGGAATGTGCATGGAGAAAGCCCCATAAGTATATGTCTCATTATTTCTTCTTGGTTTTAAAATTTTTTTTTAATTGGGGTAAAGCTTAGAATATTGTTTGTCCTAGGTGTACACCATCTGGTTCGTTTGTACATTATATATGTCTATTCAAGTACAGATCCTCTTCCCATGTAAAATGTTACTGACGGTTCCGCAGACCTCCCTTGCTATATGGTTGGTCTTTTTGAGATATGGATACAATATGTGTTTGTATACATATAGTAACACTAATCTTAATTTATCCATTCCCCCCACCTTTCCTTTTAGATGAGCATAGTTTGTTTTCTAAGTCTGTGAGTGTCTTTCTCTGTGGAAATATGTTCCTTTGTGTCAGTTATTAGATAACGCCTATAAGTGATATCATAGAATATAGGTCTTTTGCTTTCCGACTTACCTCATGTTTCGTGATTATCTCCAGACTCATTTGTGGTGCCTCAGAGAGCAGTGGTTCATTGTTTTCCATGGCTATTATTCCATTGTGTACATGGACCACTTCTTCTTTATCCATTCACCTGTTGTTGGACATTTTGATTGCTCCACTGTCTTGGCTATTGTGAATAAGGCTGCACTGCAGCTTTTGCGGCCTGTGTCTTCTCGATTCTTGTCTTCTCAGGTGAGAGGTCCAATGGTGCGCCTGCTGCATTGAATGGTGCCTGCAGTTTTACTTTTAAACACAGCTCCTTTCTGTTCTCATTATTGGCTGTTACCCCTTTACGTCTCACCAGCAGGTAGAGGGTACACAGTTCCCTAAAACCCCTTCAGCATTTATTGTTTGTAGACTTTTTGCTCATGTTCAGGCGACTGGTGTAAGTTGAAACTTTTTGTAGATTAGATTGCATGGGTCTAACACTCCCTGAGGTTGAGCTTTTATCCATTTTCCTTTTTTTTTAAAAGAGCGTGAGTAAAACTTAACTCTTCATACTCTCTTCTTGAAACATTTGCCTGTTTTGAATTGTTTTGTCCATTCCCTCCTTCAGCACAATTTTTTAGGGCAGGTGTCCTTTACAGCCCTGAGTCCTTGGGAATGTTACGTGACCATTAGCTGTGAGTTTAAAGCTGTTCTTGCAGGAAACGGCCACAAGGTGGCAGCATTTCCCCTTTACCATATTTGGTTACTAGGGAAACAGAGCCTTAATGGAAGTGGTGTTGTAGGTTGTAAATTAGAATGGAATGTGCCAGGGAAAAGCCCTTTAAGTTTATGTCTCATTACTTCTTGTTCATATTTGTAGTTTACTTTTTATTTTTTATCCCAGTAAATATGATTACAATGGTTTGTTTGTTCTAGGTGTGCAAGATGTGGTTCTTTCACACATATACATGTATCTATTGTTCCTCGCCTCCTTTTCCCATGTAGGTTATGACACAATGTTGAGTAGTCTTCTCCTGGTCTTCCGTACGTCTTTGGTGGTTATATATTTCACATGGTTTGTATATCTCTGTTAACCCCAATGTGGCAATGTATCCAATCCTCATCCCTTTCTATTTGGTGAACCATAAGTTTTTTAATGAATCTGTGATTGCCTTTCTCTGTGGAAATATCTTCATTGGTATCAATTTTTAAGTAACTCTTAAAAGTGATATGATAGGATATGTGTCGTTTGCTTTCTCACTTACTACACGTGGCGTGATTACGTCTAGACTCATCTATGGTGCTGCAAACGGCATTGTTTCATTTTTTTCACTAGCGAATATTCCATCTGTACATGGAGGAGTTCTTCTTTGTCCATCCATCTGTTGGTGGACTTTTTGGTTACTTCCATATCTTGGCTATTGTAATACTGTGCAGTGCAGATTTGCCTGCCTGTGTCTTTCCAATTCTCTCTTCTTAGGTTTTACGTCGAGGAGTGGGCCTGCTGGATCATATAGTAGCTCAATGTTTACCTTTTTAAGGCACCTCCATTCTGTTCTCATTCGTGGCCCTTTCCAAGTTACGTCCCCTTTGAAGTTGAGGGTATGCATTTCTCCACAACACTTTCAGCATTTATTGTTTGTAGTTTTCTTGCTGATGGTTATTCTGACAAGTGTGAGCTGATACCTCTCTGTGGTTGAATTCGAATGTGCCACATAATCTGTTGAAATTGAGCTTTAAGGCATGTCCTTTGCTATTTTTCAAGCTGTGATTACCCCTTAGTTCTTCAAAGTGTTCTCTTTAAGTATGTGTCACATTTTGAAATGTTTTGGCCTTTACCTCCCTCAAGACATTTTGAGGGCCTGTTTCATTTACAGTTCTGCAGTACTTGTTCCTATGAAGTGACCATTAGCACAGGCTTTAAAGCTGCTTTTGCAGGTAACTGCCAGAGGGCGGCAGCCTTTCTATGTCCCCCACCCTGGTAACTAGGGAAAAGCCCTTGCGGCCTGTGGTGTTTCTCGGTTATAAATTAGAGTGGAGTGTGCCCGGACAAACCCACACAAGCTGATGTCTCCTTACTTTTGTTGGATTTTTACATTTAATTTTTATTTTTTATTGGAGTAATTTTCCACTGTGTACGTGGACCACTTCTACTTTGTGCATTCCTCGGTTGATGGACATTTTCATTGCTTCCAAGTGTTGGCTATGGTAAATATTGTTGGAGTGCAGGATTGCCAGGCTGTGACTTTTCGATTCTCATTTTCTCAGGTGATAGGCCCAGCAGTGGGTGTAATTGATTGACTGGTAGCACCGTGTTTCCCTTTTCAAAGCACCTTCTTTGTGTTTTCATTAGTGGCTCTTACCACGTCCCCCTTAGAATCGAGGGTACGCATTTCTCCACAATCGCTTCAGCATATATTGTTTGCAGCATTTATGCTAATGGCCCTTCTGGCTGCTGTGAGCTGATAGGTTTTTGTAATTTGGGTTTGCATGTCTTTGAAAATTCGTAAAACTCATCATTTTTCTCCACCGTTTTCTTTTCTGTTAAAAAAAAGGAAACAATTGGGAGTACAATAGAACTCTTGAAATTGTGTTCTTGGAAGGTTGCCCTCTTTTGAAATTTTTGGTCGATTTTCCACTCCAGAATTTTTTTAGAAAGCAGGTGTCTTTTAGCGAACTGCAAGTTTGGTGAATATTTAGTGACCTTTAGCAATGGGTTTAAATCTGCTGTTGTGGGAAGTGGCCTCAAGCAGGCAGCATATCTCCATTCCCATATCTGGGTACTAGGGCAGCAGAGCCTTTCTGGAAGTCGTGTTCCTAGTTTGTAAATTACATTGGAATGTGCATGGAGAAAGCCCCATAAGTATATGTCTCATTATTTCTTCTTGGTTTTAAAATTTTTTTTTAATTGGGGTAAAGCTTAGAATATTGTTTGTCCTAGGTGTACACCATCTGGTTCGTTTGTACATTATATATGTCTATTCAAGTACAGATCCTCTTCCCATGTAAAATGTTACTGACGGTTCCGCAGACCTCCCTTGCTATATGGTTGGTCTTTTTGAGATATGGATACAATATGTGTTTGTATACATATAGTAACACTAATCTTAATTTATCCATTCCCCCCACCTTTCCTTTTAGATGAGCATAGTTTGTTTTCTAAGTCTGTGAGTGTCTTTCTCTGTGGAAATATGTTCCTTTGTGTCAGTTATTAGATAACGCCTATAAGTGATATCATAGAATATAGGTCTTTTGCTTTCCGACTTACCTCATGTTTCGTGATTATCTCCAGACTCATTTGTGGTGCCTCAGAGAGCAGTGGTTCATTGTTTTCCATGGCTATTATTCCATTGTGTACATGGACCACTTCTTCTTTATCCATTCACCTGTTGTTGGACATTTTGATTGCTCCACTGTCTTGGCTATTGTGAATAAGGCTGCACTGCAGCTTTTGCGGCCTGTGTCTTCTCGATTCTTGTCTTCTCAGGTGAGAGGTCCAATGGTGCGCCTGCTGCATTGAATGGTGCCTGCAGTTTTACTTTTAAACACAGCTCCTTTCTGTTCTCATTATTGGCTGTTACCCCTTTACGTCTCACCAGCAGGTAGAGGGTACACAGTTCCCTAAAACCCCTTCAGCATTTATTGTTTGTAGACTTTTTGCTCATGTTCAGGCGACTGGTGTAAGTTGAAACTTTTTGTAGATTAGATTGCATGGGTCTAACACTCCCTGAGGTTGAGCTTTTATCCATTTTCCTTTTTTTTTAAAAGAGCGTGAGTAAAACTTAACTCTTCATACTCTCTTCTTGAAACATTTGCCTGTTTTGAATTGTTTTTTCCATTACCTCCTTCAGCACAATTTTTTAGGGCAGGTGTCCTTTACAGCCCTGAGTCCTTGGGAATGTTAAGTGACCATTCGCTGTGAGTTTAAAGCTGTTCTTGCAGGAAACGGCCACAAGGTGGCAGCATTTCCCCTTTACCATATTTGGTTACTAGGGAAACAGAGCCTTAATGGAAGTGGTGTTGTAGGTTGTAAATTAGAATGGAATGTGCCAGGGAAAAGCCCTTTAAGTTTATGTCTCATTACTTCTTGTTCATATTTGTAGTTTACTTTTTATTTTTTATCCCAGTAAATATGATTACAATGGTTTGTTTGTTCTAGGTGTGCAAGATGTGGTTCTTTCACACATATACATGTATCTATTGTTCCTCGCCTCCTTTTCCCATGTAGGTTATGACACAATGTTGAGTAGTCTTCTCCTGGTCTTCCGTACGTCTTTGGTGGTTATATATTTCACATGGTTTGTATATCTCTGTTAACCCCAATGTGGCAATGTATCCAATCCTCATCCCTTTCTATTTGGTGAACCATAAGTTTTTTAATGAATCTGTGATTGCCTTTCTCTGTGGAAATATCTTCATTGGTATCAATTTTTAAGTAACTCTTAAAAGTGATATGATAGGATATGTGTCGTTTGCTTTCTCACTTACTACACGTGGCGTGATTACGTCTAGACTCATCTATGGTGCTGCAAACGGCATTGTTTCATTTTTTTCACTAGCGAATATTCCATCTGTACATGGAGGAGTTCTTCTTTGTCCATCCATCTGTTGGTGGACTTTTTGGTTACTTCCATATCTTGGCTATTGTAATACTGTGCAGTGCAGATTTGCCTGCCTGTGTCTTTCCAATTCTCTCTTCTTAGGTTTTACGTCGAGGAGTGGGCCTGCTGGATCATATAGTAGCTCAATGTTTACCTTTTTAAGGCACCTCCATTCTGTTCTCATTCGTGGCCCTTTCCAAGTTACGTCCCCTTTGAAGTTGAGGGTATGCATTTCTCCACAACACTTTCAGCATTTATTGTTTGTAGTTTTCTTGCTGATGGTTATTCTGACAAGTGTGAGCTGATACCTCTCTGTGGTTGAATTCGAATGTGCCACATAATCTGTTGAAATTGAGCTTTAAGGCATGTCCTTTGCTATTTTTCAAGCTGTGATTACCCCTTAGTTCTTCAAAGTGTTCTCTTTAAGTATGTGTCACATTTTGAAATGTTTTGGCCTTTACCTCCCTCAAGACATTTTGAGGGCCTGTTTCATTTACAGTTCTGCAGTACTTGTTCCTATGAAGTGACCATTAGCACAGGCTTTAAAGCTGCTTTTGCAGGTAACTGCCAGAGGGCGGCAGCCTTTCTATGTCCCCCACCCTGGTAACTAGGGAAAAGCCCTTGCGGCCTGTGGTGTTTCTCGGTTATAAATTAGAGTGGAGTGTGCCCGGACAAACCCACACAAGCTGATGTCTCCTTACTTTTGTTGGATTTTTACATTTAATTTTTATTTTTTATTGGAGTAATTTTCCACTGTGTACGTGGACCACTTCTACTTTGTGCATTCCTCGGTTGATGGACATTTTCATTGCTTCCAAGTGTTGGCTATGGTAAATATTGTTGGAGTGCAGGATTGCCAGGCTGTGACTTTTCGATTCTCATTTTTTCTCAGGTGATAGGCCCAGCAGTGGGTGTGATTGATTGACTGGTAGCACCGTGTTTCCCTTTTCAAAGCACCTTCTTTGTGTTTTCATTAGTGGCTCTTACCACGTCCCCCTTAGAATCGAGGGTACGCATTTCTCCACAATCGCTTCAGCATATATTGTTTGCAGCATTTATGCTAATGGCCCTTCTGGCTGCTGTGAGCTGATAGGTTTTTGTAATTTGGGTTTGCATGTCTTTGAAAATTCGTAAAACTCATCATTTTTCTCCACCGTTTTCTTTTCTGTTAAAAAAAAAGGAAACAATTGGGAGTACAATAGAACTCTTGAAATTGTGTTCTTGGAAGGTTGCCCTCTTTTGAAATTTTTGGTCGATTTTCCACTCCAGAATTTTTTTAGAAAGCAGGTGTCTTTTACCGAACTGCAAGTTTGGTGAATATTTAGTGACCTTTAGCAATGGGTTTAAATCTGCTGTTGTGGGAAGTGGCCTCAAGCAGGCAGCATATCTCCATTCCCATATCTGGGTACTAGGGCAGCAGAGCCTTTCTGGAAGTCGTGTTCCTAGTTTGTAAATTACATTGGAATGTGCATGGAGAAAGCCCCATAAGTATATGTCTCATTATTTCTTCCTGGTTTTAAAATTTTTTTTTAATTGGGGTAAAGCTTAGAATATTGTTTGTCCTAGGTGTACACCATCTGGTTCGTTTGTACATTATATATGTCTATTCAAGTACAGATCCTCTTCCCATGTAAAATGTTACTGACGGTTCCGCAGACCTCCCTTGCTATATGGTTGGTCTTTTTGAGATATGGATATAATATGTGTTTGTATACATATAGTAACACTAATCTTAATTTATCCATTCCCCCCACCTTTCCTTTTAGATGAGCATAGTTTGTTTTCTAAGTCTGTGAGTGTCTTTCTCTGTGGAAATATGTTCCTTTGTGTCAGTTATTAGATAACGCCTATAAGTGATATCATAGAATATAGGTCTTTTGCTTTCCGACTTACCTCATGTTTCGTGATTATCTCCAGACTCATTTGAGGTGCCTCAGAGAGCAGTGGTTCATTGTTTTCCATGGCTATTATTCCATTGTGTACATGGACCACTTCTTCTTTATCCATTCACCTGTTGTTGGACATTTTGATTGCTCCACTGTCTTGGCTATTGTGAATAAGGCTGCACTGCAGCTTTTGCGGCCTGTGTCTTCTCGATTCTTGTCTTCTCAGGTGAGAGGTCCAATGGTGCGCCTGCTGCATTGAATGGTGCCTGCAGTTTTACTTTTAAACACAGCTCCTTTCTGTTCTCATTATTGGCTGTTACCCCTTTACGTCTCACCAGCAGGTAGAGGGTACACAGTTCCCTAAAACCCCTTCAGCATTTATTGTTTGTAGACTTTTTGCTCATGTTCAGGCGACTGGTGTAAGTTGAAACTTTTTGTAGATTAGATTGCATGGGTCTAACACTCCCTGAGGTTGAGCTTTTATCCATTTTCCTTTTTTTTTAAAAGAGCGTGAGTAAAACTTAACTCTTCATACTCTCTTCTTGAAACATTTGCCTGTTTTGAATTGTTTTGTCCATTCCCTCCTTCAGCACAATTTTTTAGGGCAGGTGTCCTTTACAGCCCTGAGTCCTTGGGAATGTTACGTGACCATTAGCTGTGAGTTTAAAGCTGTTCTTGCAGGAAACGGCCACAAGGTGGCAGCATTTCCCCTTTACCATATTTGGTTACTAGGGAAACAGAGCCTTAATGGAAGTGGTGTTGTAGGTTGTAAATTAGAATGGAATGTGCCAGGGAAAAGCCCTTTAAGTTTATGTCTCATTACTTCTTGTTCATATTTGTAGTTTACTTTTTATTTTTTATCCCAGTAAATATGATTACAATGGTTTGTTTGTTCTAGGTGTGCAAGATGTGGTTCTTTCACACATATACATGTATCTATTGTTCCTCGCCTCCTTTTCCCATGTAGGTTATGACACAATGTTGAGTAGTCTTCTCCTGGTCTTCCGTACGTCTTTGGTGGTTATATATTTCACATGGTTTGTATATCTCTGTTAACCCCAATGTGGCAATGTATCCAATCCTCATCCCTTTCTATTTGGTGAACCATAAGTTTTTTAATGAATCTGTGATTGCCTTTCTCTGTGGAAATATCTTCATTGGTATCAATTTTTAAGTAACTCTTAAAAGTGATATGATAGGATATGTGTCGTTTGCTTTCTCACTTACTACACGTGGCGTGATTACGTCTAGACTCATCTATGGTGCTGCAAACGGCATTGTTTCATTTTTTTCACTAGCGAATATTCCATCTGTACATGGAGGAGTTCTTCTTTGTCCATCCATCTGTTGGTGGACTTTTTGGTTACTTCCATATCTTGGCTATTGTAATACTGTGCAGTGCAGATTTGCCTGCCTGTGTCTTTCCAATTCTCTCTTCTTAGGTTTTACGTCGAGGAGTGGGCCTGCTGGATCATATAGTAGCTCAATGTTTACCTTTTTAAGGCACCTCCATTCTGTTCTCATTCGTGGCCCTTTCCAAGTTACGTCCCCTTTGAAGTTGAGGGTATGCATTTCTCCACAACACTTTCAGCATTTATTGTTTGTAGTTTTCTTGCTGATGGTTATTCTGACAAGTGTGAGCTGATACCTCTCTGTGGTTGAATTCGAATGTGCCACATAATCTGTTGAAATTGAGCTTTAAGGCATGTCCTTTGCTATTTTTCAAGCTGTGATTACCCCTTAGTTCTTCAAAGTGTTCTCTTTAAGTATGTGTCACATTTTGAAATGTTTTGGCCTTTACCTCCCTCAAGACATTTTGAGGGCCTGTTTCATTTACAGTTCTGCAGTACTTGTTCCTATGAAGTGACCATTAGCACAGGCTTTAAAGCTGCTTTTGCAGGTAACTGCCAGAGGGCGGCAGCCTTTCTATGTCCCCCACCCTGGTAACTAGGGAAAAGCCCTTGCGGCCTGTGGTGTTTCTCGGTTATAAATTAGAGTGGAGTGTGCCCGGACAAACCCACACAAGCTGATGTCTCCTTACTTTTGTTGGATTTTTACATTTAATTTTTATTTTTTATTGGAGTAATTTTCCACTGTGTACGTGGACCACTTCTACTTTGTGCATTCCTCGGTTGATGGACATTTTCATTGCTTCCAAGTGTTGGCTATGGTAAATATTGTTGGAGTGCAGGATTGCCAGGCTGTGACTTTTCGATTCTCATTTTCTCAGGTGATAGGCCCAGCAGTGGGTGTAATTGATTGACTGGTAGCACCGTGTTTCCCTTTTCAAAGCACCTTCTTTGTGTTTTCATTAGTGGCTCTTACCACGTCCCCCTTAGAATCGAGGGTACGCATTTCTCCACAATCGCTTCAGCATATATTGTTTGCAGCATTTATGCTAATGGCCCTTCTGGCTGCTGTGAGCTGATAGGTTTTTGTAATTTGGGTTTGCATGTCTTTGAAAATTCGTAAAACTCATCATTTTTCTCCACCGTTTTCTTTTCTGTTAAAAAAAAGGAAACAATTGGGAGTACAATAGAACTCTTGAAATTGTGTTCTTGGAAGGTTGCCCTCTTTTGAAATTTTTGGTCGATTTTCCACTCCAGAATTTTTTTAGAAAGCAGGTGTCTTTTACCGAACTGCAAGTTTGGTGAATATTTAGTGACCTTTAGCAATGGGTTTAAATCTGCTGTTGTGGGAAGTGGCCTCAAGCAGGCAGCATATCTCCATTCCCATATCTGGGTACTAGGGCAGCAGAGCCTTTCTGGAAGTCGTGTTCCTAGTTTGTAAATTACATTGGAATGTGCATGGAGAAAGCCCCATAAGTATATGTCTCATTATTTCTTCTTGGTTTTAAAATTTTTTTTTAATTGGGGTAAAGCTTAGAATATTGTTTGTCCTAGGTGTACACCATCTGGTTCGTTTGTACATTATATATGTCTATTCAAGTACAGATCCTCTTCCCATGTAAAATGTTACTGACGGTTCCGCAGACCTCCCTTGCTATATGGTTGGTCTTTTTGAGATATGGATACAATATGTGTTTGTATACATATAGTAACACTAATCTTAATTTATCCATTCCCCCCACCTTTCCTTTTAGATGAGCATAGTTTGTTTTCTAAGTCTGTGAGTGTCTTTCTCTGTGGAAATATGTTCCTTTGTGTCAGTTATTAGATAACGCCTATAAGTGATATCATAGAATATAGGTCTTTTGCTTTCCGACTTACCTCATGTTTCGTGATTATCTCCAGACTCATTTGTGGTGCCTCAGAGAGCAGTGGTTCATTGTTTTCCATGGCTATTATTCCATTGTGTACATGGACCACTTCTTCTTTATCCATTCACCTGTTGTTGGACATTTTGATTGCTCCACTGTCTTGGCTATTGTGAATAAGGCTGCACTGCAGCTTTTGCGGCCTGTGTCTTCTCGATTCTTGTCTTCTCAGGTGAGAGGTCCAATGGTGCGCCTGCTGCATTGAATGGTGCCTGCAGTTTTACTTTTAAACACAGCTCCTTTCTGTTCTCATTATTGGCTGTTACCCCTTTACGTCTCACCAGCAGGTAGAGGGTACACAGTTCCCTAAAACCCCTTCAGCATTTATTGTTTGTAGACTTTTTGCTCATGTTCAGGCGACTGGTGTAAGTTGAAACTTTTTGTAGATTAGATTGCATGGGTCTAACACTCCCTGAGGTTGAGCTTTTATCCATTTTCCTTTTTTTTTAAAAGAGCGTGAGTAAAACTTAACTCTTCATACTCTCTTCTTGAAACATTTGCCTGTTTTGAATTGTTTTGTCCATTCCCTCCTTCAGCACAATTTTTTAGGGCAGGTGTCCTTTACAGCCCTGAGTCCTTGGGAATGTTACGTGACCATTAGCTGTGAGTTTAAAGCTGTTCTTGCAGGAAACGGCCACAAGGTGGCAGCATTTCCCCTTTACCATATTTGGTTACTAGGGAAACAGAGCCTTAATGGAAGTGGTGTTGTAGGTTGTAAATTAGAATGGAATGTGCCAGGGAAAAGCCCTTTAAGTTTATGTCTCATTACTTCTTGTTCATATTTGTAGTTTACTTTTTATTTTTTATCCCAGTAAATATGATTACAATGGTTTGTTTGTTCTAGGTGTGCAAGATGTGGTTCTTTCACACATATACATGTATCTATTGTTCCTCGCCTCCTTTTCCCATGTAGGTTATGACACAATGTTGAGTAGTCTTCTCCTGGTCTTCCGTACGTCTTTGGTGGTTATATATTTCACATGGTTTGTATATCTCTGTTAACCCCAATGTGGCAATGTATCCAATCCTCATCCCTTTCTATTTGGTGAACCATAAGTTTTTTAATGAATCTGTGATTGCCTTTCTCTGTGGAAATATCTTCATTGGTATCAATTTTTAAGTAACTCTTAAAAGTGATATGATAGGATATGTGTCGTTTGCTTTCTCACTTACTACACGTGGCGTGATTACGTCTAGACTCATCTATGGTGCTGCAAACGGCATTGTTTCATTTTTTTCACTAGCGAATATTCCATCTGTACATGGAGGAGTTCTTCTTTGTCCATCCATCTGTTGGTGGACTTTTTGGTTACTTCCATATCTTGGCTATTGTAATACTGTGCAGTGCAGATTTGCCTGCCTGTGTCTTTCCAATTCTCTCTTCTTAGGTTTTACGTCGAGGAGTGGGCCTGCTGGATCATATAGTAGCTCAATGTTTACCTTTTTAAGGCACCTCCATTCTGTTCTCATTCGTGGCCCTTTCCAAGTTACGTCCCCTTTGAAGTTGAGGGTATGCATTTCTCCACAACACTTTCAGCATTTATTGTTTGTAGTTTTCTTGCTGATGGTTATTCTGACAAGTGTGAGCTGATACCTCTCTGTGGTTGAATTCGAATGTGCCACATAATCTGTTGAAATTGAGCTTTAAGGCATGTCCTTTGCTATTTTTCAAGCTGTGATTACCCCTTAGTTCTTCAAAGTGTTCTCTTTAAGTATGTGTCACATTTTGAAATGTTTTGGCCTTTACCTCCCTCAAGACATTTTGAGGGCCTGTTTCATTTACAGTTCTGCAGTACTTGTTCCTATGAAGTGACCATTAGCACAGGCTTTAAAGCTGCTTTTGCAGGTAACTGCCAGAGGGCGGCAGCCTTTCTATGTCCCCCACCCTGGTAACTAGGGAAAAGCCCTTGCGGCCTGTGGTGTTTCTCGGTTATAAATTAGAGTGGAGTGTGCCCGGACAAACCCACACAAGCTGATGTCTCCTTACTTTTGTTGGATTTTTACATTTAATTTTTATTTTTTATTGGAGTAATTTTCCACTGTGTACGTGGACCACTTCTACTTTGTGCATTCCTCGGTTGATGGACATTTTCATTGCTTCCAAGTGTTGGCTATGGTAAATATTGTTGGAGTGCAGGATTGCCAGGCTGTGACTTTTCGATTCTCATTTTCTCAGGTGATAGGCCCAGCAGTGGGTGTAATTGATTGACTGGTAGCACCGTGTTTCCCTTTTCAAAGCACCTTCTTTGTGTTTTCATTAGTGGCTCTTACCACGTCCCCCTTAGAATCGAGGGTACGCATTTCTCCACAATCGCTTCAGCATATATTGTTTGCAGCATTTATGCTAATGGCCCTTCTGGCTGCTGTGAGCTGATAGGTTTTTGTAATTTGGGTTTGCATGTCTTTGAAAATTCGTAAAACTCATCATTTTTCTCCACCGTTTTCTTTTCTGTTAAAAAAAAGGAAACAATTGGGAGTACAATAGAACTCTTGAAATTGTGTTCTTGGAAGGTTGCCCTCTTTTGAAATTTTTGGTCGATTTTCCACTCCAGAATTTTTTTAGAAAGCAGGTGTCTTTTACCGAACTGCAAGTTTGGTGAATATTTAGTGACCTTTAGCAATGGGTTTAAATCTGCTGTTGTGGGAAGTGGCCTCAAGCAGGCAGCATATCTCCATTCCCATATCTGGGTACTAGGGCAGCAGAGCCTTTCTGGAAGTCGTGTTCCTAGTTTGTAAATTACATTGGAATGTGCATGGAGAAAGCCCCATAAGTATATGTCTCATTATTTCTTCTTGGTTTTAAAAATTTTTTTTAATTGGGGTAAAGCTTAGAATATTGTTTGTCCTAGGTGTACACCATCTGGTTCGTTTGTACATTATATATGTCTATTCAAGTACAGATCCTCTTCCCATGTAAAATGTTACTGACGGTTCCGCAGACCTCCCTTGCTATATGGTTGGTCTTTTTGAGATATGGATACAATATGTGTTTGTATACATATAGTAACACTAATCTTAATTTATCCATTCCCCCCACCTTTCCTTTTAGATGAGCATAGTTTGTTTTCTAAGTCTGTGAGTGTCTTTCTCTGTGGAAATATGTTCCTTTGTGTCAGTTATTAGATAACGCCTATAAGTGATATCATAGAATATAGGTCTTTTGCTTTCCGACTTACCTCATGTTTCGTGATTATCTCCAGACTCATTTGTGGTGCCTCAGAGAGCAGTGGTTCATTGTTTTCCATGGCTATTATTCCATTGTGTACATGGACCACTTCTTCTTTATCCATTCACCTGTTGTTGGACATTTTGATTGCTCCACTGTCTTGGCTATTGTGAATAAGGCTGCACTGCAGCTTTTGCGGCCTGTGTCTTCTCGATTCTTGTCTTCTCAGGTGAGAGGTCCAATGGTGCGCCTGCTGCATTGAATGGTGCCTGCAGTTTTACTTTTAAACACAGCTCCTTTCTGTTCTCATTATTGGCTGTTACCCCTTTACGTCTCACCAGCAGGTAGAGGGTACACAGTTCCCTAAAACCCCTTCAGCATTTATTGTTTGTAGACTTTTTGCTCATGTTCAGGCGACTGGTGTAAGTTGAAACTTTTTGTAGATTAGATTGCATGGGTCTAACACTCCCTGAGGTTGAGCTTTTATCCATTTTCCTTTTTTTTTAAAAGAGCGTGAGTAAAACTTAACTCTTCATACTCTCTTCTTGAAACATTTGCCTGTTTTGAATTGTTTTTTCCATTACCTCCTTCAGCACAATTTTTTAGGGCAGGTGTCCTTTACAGCCCTGAGTCCTTGGGAATGTTAAGTGACCATTCGCTGTGAGTTTAAAGCTGTTCTTGCAGGAAACGGCCACAAGGTGGCAGCATTTCCCCTTTACCATATTTGGTTACTAGGGAAACAGAGCCTTAATGGAAGTGGTGTTGTAGGTTGTAAATTAGAATGGAATGTGCCAGGGAAAAGCCCTTTAAGTTTATGTCTCATTACTTCTTGTTCATATTTGTAGTTTACTTTTTATTTTTTATCCCAGTAAATATGATTACAATGGTTTGTTTGTTCTAGGTGTGCAAGATGTGGTTCTTTCACACATATACATGTATCTATTGTTCCTCGCCTCCTTTTCCCATGTAGGTTATGACACAATGTTGAGTAGTCTTCTCCTGGTCTTCCGTACGTCTTTGGTGGTTATATATTTCACATGGTTTGTATATCTCTGTTAACCCCAATGTGGCAATGTATCCAATCCTCATCCCTTTCTATTTGGTGAACCATAAGTTTTTTAATGAATCTGTGATTGCCTTTCTCTGTGGAAATATCTTCATTGGTATCAATTTTTAAGTAACTCTTAAAAGTGATATGATAGGATATGTGTCGTTTGCTTTCTCACTTACTACACGTGGCGTGATTACGTCTAGACTCATCTATGGTGCTGCAAACGGCATTGTTTCATTTTTTTCACTAGCGAATATTCCATCTGTACATGGAGGAGTTCTTCTTTGTCCATCCATCTGTTGGTGGACTTTTTGGTTACTTCCATATCTTGGCTATTGTAATACTGTGCAGTGCAGATTTGCCTGCCTGTGTCTTTCCAATTCTCTCTTCTTAGGTTTTACGTCGAGGAGTGGGCCTGCTGGATCATATAGTAGCTCAATGTTTACCTTTTTAAGGCACCTCCATTCTGTTCTCATTCGTGGCCCTTTCCAAGTTACGTCCCCTTTGAAGTTGAGGGTATGCATTTCTCCACAACACTTTCAGCATTTATTGTTTGTAGTTTTCTTGCTGATGGTTATTCTGACAAGTGTGAGCTGATACCTCTCTGTGGTTGAATTCGAATGTGCCACATAATCTGTTGAAATTGAGCTTTAAGGCATGTCCTTTGCTATTTTTCAAGCTGTGATTACCCCTTAGTTCTTCAAAGTGTTCTCTTTAAGTATGTGTCACATTTTGAAATGTTTTGGCCTTTACCTCCCTCAAGACATTTTGAGGGCCTGTTTCATTTACAGTTCTGCAGTACTTGTTCCTATGAAGTGACCATTAGCACAGGCTTTAAAGCTGCTTTTGCAGGTAACTGCCAGAGGGCGGCAGCCTTTCTATGTCCCCCACCCTGGTAACTAGGGAAAAGCCCTTGCGGCCTGTGGTGTTTCTCGGTTATAAATTAGAGTGGAGTGTGCCCGGACAAACCCACACAAGCTGATGTCTCCTTACTTTTGTTGGATTTTTACATTTAATTTTTATTTTTTATTGGAGTAATTTTCCACTGTGTACGTGGACCACTTCTACTTTGTGCATTCCTCGGTTGATGGACATTTTCATTGCTTCCAAGTGTTGGCTATGGTAAATATTGTTGGAGTGCAGGATTGCCAGGCTGTGACTTTTCGATTCTCATTTTTTCTCAGGTGATAGGCCCAGCAGTGGGTGTGATTGATTGACTGGTAGCACCGTGTTTCCCTTTTCAAAGCACCTTCTTTGTGTTTTCATTAGTGGCTCTTACCACGTCCCCCTTAGAATCGAGGGTACGCATTTCTCCACAATCGCTTCAGCATATATTGTTTGCAGCATTTATGCTAATGGCCCTTCTGGCTGCTGTGAGCTGATAGGTTTTTGTAATTTGGGTTTGCATGTCTTTGAAAATTCGTAAAACTCATCATTTTTCTCCACCGTTTTCTTTTCTGTTAAAAAAAAAGGAAACAATTGGGAGTACAATAGAACTCTTGAAATTGTGTTCTTGGAAGGTTGCCCTCTTTTGAAATTTTTGGTCGATTTTCCACTCCAGAATTTTTTTAGAAAGCAGGTGTCTTTTACCGAACTGCAAGTTTGGTGAATATTTAGTGACCTTTAGCAATGGGTTTAAATCTGCTGTTGTGGGAAGTGGCCTCAAGCAGGCAGCATATCTCCATTCCCATATCTGGGTACTAGGGCAGCAGAGCCTTTCTGGAAGTCGTGTTCCTAGTTTGTAAATTACATTGGAATGTGCATGGAGAAAGCCCCATAAGTATATGTCTCATTATTTCTTCTTGGTTTTAAAATTTTTTTTAATTGGGGTAAAGCTTAGAATATTGTTTGTCCTAGGTGTACACCATCTGGTTCGTTTGTACATTATATATGTCTATTCAAGTACAGATCCTCTTCCCATGTAAAATGTTACTGACGGTTCCGCAGACCTCCCTTGCTATATGGTTGGTCTTTTTGAGATATGGATATAATATGTGTTTGTATACATATAGTAACACTAATCTTAATTTATCCATTCCCCCCACCTTTCCTTTTAGATGAGCATAGTTTGTTTTCTAAGTCTGTGAGTGTCTTTCTCTGTGGAAATATGTTCCTTTGTGTCAGTTATTAGATAACGCCTATAAGTGATATCATAGAATATAGGTCTTTTGCTTTCCGACTTACCTCATGTTTCGTGATTATCTCCAGACTCATTTGAGGTGCCTCAGAGAGCAGTGGTTCATTGTTTTCCATGGCTATTATTCCATTGTGTACATGGACCACTTCTTCTTTATCCATTCACCTGTTGTTGGACATTTTGATTGCTCCACTGTCTTGGCTATTGTGAATAAGGCTGCACTGCAGCTTTTGCGGCCTGTGTCTTCTCGATTCTTGTCTTCTCAGGTGAGAGGTCCAATGGTGCGCCTGCTGCATTGAATGGTGCCTGCAGTTTTACTTTTAAACACAGCTCCTTTCTGTTCTCATTATTGGCTGTTACCCCTTTACGTCTCACCAGCAGGTAGAGGGTACACAGTTCCCTAAAACCCCTTCAGCATTTATTGTTTGTAGACTTTTTGCTCATGTTCAGGCGACTGGTGTAAGTTGAAACTTTTTGTAGATTAGATTGCATGGGTCTAACACTCCCTGAGGTTGAGCTTTTATCCATTTTCCTTTTTTTTTAAAAGAGCGTGAGTAAAACTTAACTCTTCATACTCTCTTCTTGAAACATTTGCCTGTTTTGAATTGTTTTGTCCATTCCCTCCTTCAGCACAATTTTTTAGGGCAGGTGTCCTTTACAGCCCTGAGTCCTTGGGAATGTTACGTGACCATTAGCTGTGAGTTTAAAGCTGTTCTTGCAGGAAACGGCCACAAGGTGGCAGCATTTCCCCTTTACCATATTTGGTTACTAGGGAAACAGAGCCTTAATGGAAGTGGTGTTGTAGGTTGTAAATTAGAATGGAATGTGCCAGGGAAAAGCCCTTTAAGTTTATGTCTCATTACTTCTTGTTCATATTTGTAGTTTACTTTTTATTTTTTATCCCAGTAAATATGATTACAATGGTTTGTTTGTTCTAGGTGTGCAAGATGTGGTTCTTTCACACATATACATGTATCTATTGTTCCTCGCCTCCTTTTCCCATGTAGGTTATGACACAATGTTGAGTAGTCTTCTCCTGGTCTTCCGTACGTCTTTGGTGGTTATATATTTCACATGGTTTGTATATCTCTGTTAACCCCAATGTGGCAATGTATCCAATCCTCATCCCTTTCTATTTGGTGAACCATAAGTTTTTTAATGAATCTGTGATTGCCTTTCTCTGTGGAAATATCTTCATTGGTATCAATTTTTAAGTAACTCTTAAAAGTGATATGATAGGATATGTGTCTTTTGCTTTCTCACTTACTACACGTGGCGTGATTACGTCTAGACTCATCTATGGTGCTGCAAACGGCATTGTTTCATTTTTTTCACTAGCGAATATTCCATCTGTACATGGAGGAGTTCTTCTTTGTCCATCCATCTGTTGGTGGACTTTTTGGTTACTTCCATATCTTGGCTATTGTAATACTGTGCAGTGCAGATTTGCCTGCCTGTGTCTTTCCAATTCTCTCTTCTTAGGTTTTACGTCGAGGAGTGGGCCTGCTGGATCATATAGTAGCTCAATGTTTACCTTTTTAAGGCACCTCCATTCTGTTCTCATTCGTGGCCCTTTCCAAGTTACGTCCCCTTTGAAGTTGAGGGTATGCATTTCTCCACAACACTTTCAGCTTTTATTGTTTGTAGTTTTCTTGCTGATGGTTATTCTGACAAGTGTGAGCTGATACCTCTCTGTGGTTGAATTCGAATGTGCCACATAATCTGTTGAAATTGAGCTTTAAGGCATGTCCTTTGCTATTTTTCAAGCTGTGATTACCCCTTAGTTCTTCAAAGTGTTCTCTTTAAGTATGTGTCACATTTTGAAATGTTTTGGCCTTTACCTCCCTCAAGACATTTAGAGGGCCTGTTTCATTTACAGTTCTGCAGTACTTGTTCCTATGAAGTGACCATTAGCACAGGCTTTAAAGCTGCTTTTGCAGGTAACTGCCAGAGGGCGGCAGCCTTTCTATGTCCCCCACCCTGGTAACTAGGGAAAAGCCCTTGCGGCCTGTGGTGTTTCTCGGTTATAAATTAGAGTGGAGTGTGCCCGGACAAACCCACACAAGCTGATGTCTCCTTACTTTTGTTGGATTTTTACATTTAATTTTTATTTTTTATTGGAGTAATTTTCCACTGTGTACGTGGACCACTTCTACTTTGTGCATTCCTCGGTTGATGGACATTTTCATTGCTTCCAAGTGTTGGCTATGGTAAATATTGTTGGAGTGCAGGATTGCCAGGCTGTGACTTTTCGATTCTCATTTTTTCTCAGGTGATAGGCCCAGCAGTGGGTGTGATTGATTGACTGGTAGCACCGTGTTTCCCTTTTCAAAGCACCTTCTTTGTGTTTTCATTAGTGGCTCTTACCACGTCCCCCTTAGAATCGAGGGTACGCATTTCTCCACAATCGCTTCAGCATATATTGTTTGCAGCATTTATGCTAATGGCCCTTCTGGCTGCTGTGAGCTGATAGGTTTTTGTAATTTGGGTTTGCATGTCTTTGAAAATTCGTAAAACTCATCATTTTTCTCCACCGTTTTCTTTTCTGTTAAAAAAAAAGGAAACAATTGGGAGTACAATAGAACTCTTGAAATTGTGTTCTTGGAAGGTTGCCCTCTTTTGAAATTTTTGGTCGATTTTCCACTCCAGAATTTTTTTAGAAAGCAGGTGTCTTTTACCGAACTGCAAGTTTGGTGAATATTTAGTGACCTTTAGCAATGGGTTTAAATCTGCTGTTGTGGGAAGTGGCCTCAAGCAGGCAGCATATCTCCATTCCCATATCTGGGTACTAGGGCAGCAGAGCCTTTCTGGAAGTCGTGTTCCTAGTTTGTAAATTACATTGGAATGTGCATGGAGAAAGCCCCATAAGTATATGTCTCATTATTTCTTCTTGGTTTTAAAATTTTTTTTAATTGGGGTAAAGCTTAGAATATTGTTTGTCCTAGGTGTACACCATCTGGTTCGTTTGTACATTATATATGTCTATTCAAGTACAGATCCTCTTCCCATGTAAAATGTTACTGACGGTTCCGCAGACCTCCCTTGCTATATGGTTGGTCTTTTTGAGATATGGATATAATATGTGTTTGTATACATATAGTAACACTAATCTTAATTTATCCATTCCCCCCACCTTTCCTTTTAGATGAGCATAGTTTGTTTTCTAAGTCTGTGAGTGTCTTTCTCTGTGGAAATATGTTCCTTTGTGTCAGTTATTAGATAACGCCTATAAGTGATATCATAGAATATAGGTCTTTTGCTTTCCGACTTACCTCATGTTTCGTGATTATCTCCAGACTCATTTGAGGTGCCTCAGAGAGCAGTGGTTCATTGTTTTCCATGGCTATTATTCCATTGTGTACATGGACCACTTCTTCTTTATCCATTCACCTGTTGTTGGACATTTTGATTGCTCCACTGTCTTGGCTATTGTGAATAAGGCTGCACTGCAGCTTTTGCGGCCTGTGTCTTCTCGATTCTTGTCTTCTCAGGTGAGAGGTCCAATGGTGCGCCTGCTGCATTGAATGGTGCCTGCAGTTTTACTTTTAAACACAGCTCCTTTCTGTTCTCATTATTGGCTGTTACCCCTTTACGTCTCACCAGCAGGTAGAGGGTACACAGTTCCCTAAAACCCCTTCAGCATTTATTGTTTGTAGACTTTTTGCTCATGTTCAGGCGACTGGTGTAAGTTGAAACTTTTTGTAGATTAGATTGCATGGGTCTAACACTCCCTGAGGTTGAGCTTTTATCCATTTTCCTTTTTTTTTAAAAGAGCGTGAGTAAAACTTAACTCTTCATACTCTCTTCTTGAAACATTTGCCTGTTTTGAATTGTTTTGTCCATTCCCTCCTTCAGCATAATTTTTTAGGGCAGGTGTCCTTTACAGCCCTGAGTCCTTGGGAATGTTAAGTGACCATTCGCTGTGAGTTTAAAGCTGTTCTTGCAGGAAACGGCCACAAGGTGGCAGCATTTCCCCTTTACCATATTTGGTTACTAGGGAAACAGAGCCTTAATGGAAGTGGTGTTGTAGGTTGTAAATTAGAATGGAATGTGCCAGGGAAAAGCCCTTTAAGTTTATGTCTCATTACTTCTTGTTCATATTTGTAGTTTACTTTTTATTTTTTATCCCAGTAAATATGATTACAATGGTTTGTTTGTTCTAGGTGTGCAAGATGTGGTTCTTTCACACATATACATGTATCTATTGTTCCTCGCATCCTTTTCCCATGTAGGTTATGACACAATGTTGAGTAGTCTTCTCCTGGTCTTCCGTACGTCTTTGGTGGTTCTATATTTCACATGGTTTGTATATCTCTGTTAACCCCAATGTGGCAATGTATCCAATCCTCATCCCTTTCTATTTGGTGAACCATAAGTTTTTTAATGAATCTGTGATTGCCTTTCTCTGTGGAAATATCTTCATTGGTATCAATTTTTAAGTAACTCTTAAAAGTGATATGATAGGATATGTGTCTTTTGCTTTCTCACTTACTACACGTGGCGTGATTACGTCTAGACTCATCTATGGTGCTGCAAACGGCATTGTTTCATTTTTTTCACTAGCGAATATTCCATCTGTACATGGAGGAGTTCTTCTTTGTCCATCCATCTGTTGGTGGACTTTTTGGTTACTTCCATATCTTGGCTATTGTAATACTGTGCAGTGCAGATTTGCCTGCCTGTGTCTTTCCAATTCTCTCTTCTTAGGTTTTACGTCGAGGAGTGGGCCTGCTGGATCATATAGTAGCTCAATGTTTACCTTTTTAAGGCACCTCCATTCTGTTCTCATTCGTGGCCCTTTCCAAGTTACGTCCCCTTTGAAGTTGAGGGTATGCATTTCTCCACAACACTTTCAGCTTTTATTGTTTGTAGTTTTCTTGCTGATGGTTATTCTGAGAAGTGTGAGCTGATACCTCTCTGTGGTTGAATTCGAATGTGCCACATAATCTGTTGAAATTGAGCTTTAAGGCATGTCCTTTGCTATTTTTCAAGCTGTGATTACCCCTTAGTTCTTCAAAGTGTTCTCTTTAAGTATGTGTCACATTTTGAAATGTTTTGGCCTTTACCTCCCTCAAGACATTTAGAGGGCCTGTTTCATTTACAGTTCTGCAGTACTTGTTCCTATGAAGTGACCATTAGCACAGGCTTTAAAGCTGCTTTTGCAGGTAACTGCCAGAGGGCGGCAGCCTTTCTATGTCCCCCACCCTGGTAACTAGGGAAAAGCCCTTGCGGCCTGTGGTGTTTCTCGGTTATAAATTAGAGTGGAGTGTGCCCGGACAAACCCACACAAGCTGATGTCTCCTTACTTTTGTTGGATTTTTACATTTAATTTTTATTTTTTATTGGAGTAATTTTCCACTGTGTACGTGGACCACTTCTACTTTGTGCATTCCTCGGTTGATGGACATTTTCATTGCTTCCAAGTGTTGGCTATGGTAAATATTGTTGGAGTGCAGGATTGCCAGGCTGTGACTTTTCGATTCTCATTTTTTCTCAGGTGATAGGCCCAGCAGTGGGTGTGATTGATTGACTGGTAGCACCGTGTTTCCCTTTTCAAAGCACCTTCTTTGTGTTTTCATTAGTGGCTCTTACCACGTCCCCCTTAGAATCGAGGGTACGCATTTCTCCACAATCGCTTCAGCATATATTGTTTGCAGCATTTATGCTAATGGCCCTTCTGGCTGCTGTGAGCTGATAGGTTTTTGTAATTTGGGTTTGCATGTCTTTGAAAATTCGTAAAACTCATCATTTTTCTCCACCGTTTTCTTTTCTGTTAAAAAAAAAGGAAACAATTGGGAGTACAATAGAACTCTTGAAATTGTGTTCTTGGAATGTTGCCCTCTTTTGAAATTTTTGGTCGATTTTCCACTCCAGAATTTTTTTAGAAAGCAGGTGTCTTTTAGCGAACTGCAAGTTTGGTGAATATTTAGTGACCTTTAGCAATGGGTTTAAATCTGCTGTTGTGGGAAGTGGCCTCAAGCAGGCAGCATATCTCCATTCCCATATCTGGGTACTAGGGCAGCAGAGCCTTTCTGGAAGTCGTGTTCCTAGTTTGTAAATTACATTGGAATGTGCATGGAGAAAGCCCCATAAGTATATGTCTCATTATTTCTTCTTGGTTTTAAAATTTTTTTTAATTGGGGTAAAGCTTAGAATATTGTTTGTCCTAGGTGTACACCATCTGGTTCGTTTGTACATTATATATGTCTATTCAAGTACAGATCCTCTTCCCATGTAAAATGTTACTGACGGTTCCGCAGACCTCCCTTGCTATATGGTTGGTCTTTTTGAGATATGGATATAATATGTGTTTGTATACATATAGTAACACTAATCTTAATTTATCCATTCCCCCCACCTTTCCTTTTAGATGAGCATAGTTTGTTTTCTAAGTCTGTGAGTGTCTTTCTCTGTGGAAATATGTTCCTTTGTGTCAGTTATTAGATAACGCCTATAAGTGATATCATAGAATATAGGTCTTTTGCTTTCCGACTTACCTCATGTTTCGTGATTATCTCCAGACTCATTTGTGGTGACTCAGAGAACAGTGGTTCATTGTTTTCCATGACTATTATTCCATTGTGTACATGGACCACTTCTTCTTTATCCATTCACCTGTTGTTGGACATTTTGATTGCTCCACTGTCTTGGCTATTGTGAATAAGGCTGCACTGCAGCTTTTGCGGCCTGTGTCTTCTCGATTCTTGTCTTCTCAGGTGAGAGGTCCAATGGTGCGCCTGCTGCATTGAATGGTGCCTGCAGTTTTACTTTTAAACACAGCTCCTTTCTGTTCTCATTATTGGCTGTTACCCCTTTACGTCTCACCAGCAGGTAGAGGGTACACAGTTCCCTAAAACCCCTTCAGCATTTATTGTTTGTAGACTTTTTGCTCATGTTCAGGCGACTGGTGTAAGTTGAAACTTTTTGTAGATTAGATTGCATGGGTCTAACACTCCCTGAGGTTGAGCTTTTATCCATTTTCCTTTTTTTTTAAAAGAGCGTGAGTAAAACTTAACTCTTCATACTCTCTTCTTGAAACATTTGCCTGTTTTGAATTGTTTTGTCCATTCCCTCCTTCAGCACAATTTTTTAGGGCAGGTGTCCTTTACAGCCCTGAGTCCTTGGGAATGTTACGTGACCATTCGCTGTGAGTTTAAAGCTGTTCTTGCAGGAAACGGCCACAAGGTGGCAGCATTTCCCCTTTACCATATTTGGTTACTAGGGAAACAGAGCCTTAATGGAAGTGGTGTTGTAGGTTGTAAATTAGAATGGAATGTGCCAGGGAAAAGCCCTTTAAGTTTATGTCTCATTACTTCTTGTTCATATTTGTAGTTTACTTTTTATTTTTTATCCCAGTAAATATGATTACAATGGTTTGTTTGTTCTAGGTGTGCAAGATGTGGTTCTTTCACACATATACATGTATCTATTCTTCCTCGCCTCCTTTTCCCATGTAGGTTATGACACAATGTTGAGTAGTCTTCTCCTGGTCTTCCGTACGTCTTTGGTGGTTATATATTTCACATGGTTTGTATATCTCTGTTAACCCCAATGTGGCAATGTATCCAATCCTCATCCCTTTCTATTTGGTGAACCATAAGTTTTTTAATGAATCTGTGATTGCCTTTCTCTGTGGAAATATCTTCATTGGTATCAATTTTTAAGTAACTCTTAAAAGTGATATGATAGGATATGTGTCTTTTGCTTTCTCACTTACTACACGTGGCGTGATTACGTCTAGACTCATCTATGGTGCTGCAAACGGCATTGTTTCATTTTTTTCACTAGCGAATATTCCATCTGTACATGGAGGAGTTCTTCTTTGTCCATCCATCTGTTGGTGGACCTTTTGGTTACTTCCATATCTTGGCTATTGTAATACTGTGCAGTGCAGATTTGCCTGCCTGTGTCTTTCCAATTCTCTCTTCTTAGGTTTTACGTCGAGGAGTGGGCCTGCTGGATCATATAGTAGCTCAATGTTTACCTTTTTAAGGCACCTCCATTCTGTTCTCATTCGTGGCCCTTTCCAAGTTACGTCCCCTTTGAAGTTGAGGGTATGCATTTCTCCACAACACTTTCAGCATTTATTGTTTGTAGTTTTCTTGCTGATGGTTATTCTGACAAGTGTGAGCTGATACCTCTCTGTGGTTGAATTCGAATGTGCCACATAATCTGTTGAAATTGAGCTTTAAGGCATGTCCTTTGCTATTTTTCAAGCTGTGATTACCCCTTAGTTCTTCAAAGTGTTCTCTTTAAGTATGTGTCACATTTTGAAATGTTTTGGCCTTTACCTCCCTCAAGACATTTTGAGGGCCTGTTTCATTTACAGTTCTGCAGTACTTGTTCCTATGAAGTGACCATTAGCACAGGCTTTAAAGCTGCTTTTGCAGGTAACTGCCAGAGGGCGGCAGCCTTTCTATGTCCCCCACCCTGGTAACTAGGGAAAAGCCCTTGCGGCCTGTGGTGTTTCTCGGTTATAAATTAGAGTGGAGTGTGCCCGGACAAACCCACACAAGCTGATGTCTCCTTACTTTTGTTGGATTTTTACATTTAATTTTTATTTTTTATTGGAGTAATTTTCCACTGTGTACGTGGACCACTTCTACTTTGTGCATTCCTCGGTTGATGGACATTTTCATTGCTTCCAAGTGTTGGCTATGGTAAATATTGTTGGAGTGCAGGATTGCCAGGCTGTGACTTTTCGATTCTCATTTTCTCAGGTGATAGGCCCAGCAGTGGGTGTGATTGATTGACTGGTAGCACGGTGTTTCCCTTTTCAAAGCACCTTCTTTGTGTTTTCATTAGTGGCTCTTACCACGTCCCCCTTAGAATCGAGGGTACGCATTTCTCCACAATCGCTTCAGCATATATTGTTTGCAGCATTTATGCTAATGGCCCTTCTGGCTGCTGTGAGCTGATAGGTTTTTGTAATTTGGGTTTGCATGTCTTTGAAAATTCGTAAAACTCATCATTTTTCTCCACCGTTTTCTTTTCTGTTAAAAAAAAGGAAACAATTGGGAGTACAATAGAACTCTTGAAATTGTGTTCTTGGAAGGTTGCCCTCTTTTGAAATTTTTGGTCGATTTTCCACTCCAGAATTTTTTTAGAAAGCAGGTGTCTTTTACCGAACTGCAAGTTTGGTGAATATTTAGTGACCTTTAGCAATGGGTTTAAATCTGCTGTTGTGGGAAGTGGCCTCAAGCAGGCAGCATATCTCCATTCCCATATCTGGGTACTAGGGCAGCAGAGACTTTCTGGAAGTCGTGTTCCTAGTTTGTAAATTACATTGGAATGTGCATGGAGAAAGCCCCATAAGTATATGTCTCATTATTTCTTCTTGGTTTTAAATTTTTTTTTTAATTGGGGTAAAGCTTAGAATATTGTTTGTCCTAGGTGTACACCATCTGGTTCGTTTGTACATTATATATGTCTATTCAAGTACAGATCCTCTTCCCATGTAAAATGTTACTGACGGTTCCGCAGACCTCCCTTGCTATATGGTTGGTCTTTTTGAGATATGGATACAATATGTGTTTGTATACATATAGTAACACTAATCTTAATTTATCCATTCCCCCCACCTTTCCTTTTAGATGAGCATAGTTTGTTTTCTAAGTCTGTGAGTGTCTTTCTCTGTGGAAATATGTTCCTTTGTGTCAGTTATTAGATAACGCCTATAAGTGATATCATAGAATATAGGTCTTTTGCTTTCCGACTTACCTCATGTTTCGTGATTATCTCCAGACTCATTTGTGGTGCCTCAGAGAGCAGTGGTTCATTGTTTTCCATGGCTATTATTCCATTGTGTACATGGACCACTTCTTCTTTATCCATTCAACTGTTGTTGGACATTTTGATTGCTTCACTGTCTTGGCTATTGTGAATAAGGCTGCAATGCAGCTTTTGCGGCCTGTGTCTTCTCGATTCTTGTCTTCTCAAGTGAGAGGTCCATTGGTGCGCCTGCTGGATTGAATGGTACCTCCATTTTTACTTTTAAACACAGCTACTTTCTGTTCTCATTATTGGCTGTTACCCCTTTACGTCTCACCAGCAGGTAGAGGGTACACAGTTCCCTAAAACCCCTTCAGCATTTATTGTTTGTAGACTTTTTGCTCATGTTCAGGCGACTGGTGTAAGTTGATACTTTTTGTAGATTAGATTGCATGGGTCTAACACTCCCTGAGGTTGAGCTTTTATCCATTTTCCTTTTTTTTTTAAAAGAGCGTGAGTAAAACTTAACTCTTCATACTCTCTTCTTGAAACATTTGCCTGTTTTGAATTGTTTTGTCCATTCCCTCCTTCAGCACAATTTTTTAGGGCAGGTGTCCTTTACAGCCCTGAGTCCTTGGGAATGTTACGTGACCATTAGCTGTGAGTTTAAAGCTGTTCTTGCAGGAAACGGCCAAAAGGTGGCAGCATTTCCCCTTTACCATATTTGGTTACTAGGGAAACAGAGCCTTAATGGAAGTGGTGTTGTAGGTTGTAAATTAGAATGGAATGTGCCAGGGAAAAGCCCTTTAAGTTTATGTCTCATTACTTCTTGTTCATATTTGTAGTTTACTTTTTATTTTTTATCCCAGTAAATATGATTACAATGGTTTGTTTGTTCTAGGTGTGCAAGATGTGGTTCTTTCACACATATACATGTATCTATTGTTCCTCGCATCCTTTTCCCATGTAGGTTATGACACAATGTTGAGTAGTCTTCTCCTGGTCTTCCGTACGTCTTTGGTGGTTCTATATTTCACATGGTTTGTATATCTCTGTTAACCCCAATGTGGCAATGTATCCAATCCTCATCCCTTTCTATTTGGTGAACCATAAGTTTTTTAATGAATCTGTGATTGCCTTTCTCTGTGGAAATATCTTCATTGGTATCAATTTTTAAGTAACTCTTAAAAGTGATATGATAGGATATGTGTCTTTTGCTTTCTCACTTACTACACGTGGCGTGATTACGTCTAGACTCATCTATGGTGCTGCAAACGGCATTGTTTCATTTTTTTCACTAGCGAATATTCCATCTGTACATGGAGGAGTTCTTCTTTGTCCATCCATCTGTTGGTGGACTTTTTGGTTACTTCCATATCTTGGCTATTGTAATACTGTGCAGTGCAGATTTGCCTGCCTGTGTCTTTCCAATTCTCTCTTCTTAGGTTTTACGTCGAGGAGTGGGCCTGCTGGATCATATAGTAGCTCAATGTTTACCTTTTTAAGGCACCTCCATTCTGTTCTCATTCGTGGCCCTTTCCAAGTTACGTCCCCTTTGAAGTTGAGGGTATGCATTTCTCCACAACACTTTCAGCATTTATTGTTTGTAGTTTTCTTGCTGATGGTTATTCTGACAAGTGTGAGCTGATACCTCTCTGTGGTTGAATTCGAATGTGCCACATAATCTGTTGAAATTGAGCTTTAAGGCATGTCCTTTGCTATTTTTCAAGCTGTGATTACCCCTTAGTTCTTCAAAGTGTTCTCTTTAAGTATGTGTCACATTTTGAAATGTTTTGGCCTTTACCTCCCTCAAGACATTTTGAGGGCCTGTTTCATTTACAGTTCTGCAGTACTTGTTCCTATGAAGTGACCATTAGCACAGGCTTTAAAGCTGCTTTTGCAGGTAACTGCCAGAGGGTGGCAGCCTTTCTATGTCCCCCACCCTGGTAACTAGGGAAAAGCCCTTGCGGCCTGTGGTGTTTCTCGGTTATAAATTAGAGTGGAGTGTGCCCGGACAAACCCACACAAGCTGATGTCTCCTTACTTTTGTTGGATTGTTACATTTAATTTTTATTTTTTATTGGAGTAATTTTCCACTGTGTACGTGGACCACTTCTACTTTGTGCATTCCTCGGTTGATGGACATTTTCATTGCTTCCAAGTGTTGGCTATGGTAAATATTGTTGGAGTGCAGGATTGCCAGGCTGTGACTTTTCGATTCTCATTTTCTCAGGTGATAGGCCCAGCAGTGGGTGTGATTGATTGACTGGTAGCACGGTGTTTCCCTTTTCAAAGCACCTTCTTTGTGTTTTCATTAGTGGCTCTTACCACGTCCCCCTTAGAATCGAGGGTACGCATTTCTCCACAATTGCTTCAGCATATATTGTTTGCAGCATTTATGCTAATGGCCCTTCTGGCTGCTGTGAGCTGATAGGTTTTTGTAATTTGGGTTTGCATGTCTTTGAAAATTCGTAAAACTCATCATTTTTCTCCACCGTTTTCTTTTCTGTTAAAAAAAAGGAAACAATTGGGAGTACAATAGAACTCTTGAAATTGTGTTCTTGGAAGGTTGCCCTCTTTTGAAATTTTTGGTCGATTTTCCACTCCAGAATTTTTTTAGAAAGCAGGTGTCTTTTACCGAACTGCAAGTTTGGTGAATATTTAGTGACCTTTAGCAATGGGTTTAAATCTGCTGTTGTGGGAAGTGGCCTCAAGCAGGCAGCATATCTCCATTCCCATATCTGGGTACTAGGGCAGCAGAGACTTTCTGGAAGTCGTGTTCCTAGTTTGTAAATTACATTGGAATGTGCATGGAGAAAGCCCCATAAGTATATGTCTCATTATTTCTTCTTGGTTTTAAATTTTTTTTTTAATTGGGGTAAAGCTTAGAATATTGTTTGTCCTAGGTGTACACCATCTGGTTCGTTTGTACATTATATATGTCTATTCAAGTACAGATCCTCTTCCCATGTAAAATGTTACTGACGGTTCCGCAGACCTCCCTTGCTATATGGTTGGTCTTTTTGAGATATGGATACAATATGTGTTTGTATACATATAGTAACACTAATCTTAATTTATCCATTCCCCCCACCTTTCCTTTTAGATGAGCATAGTTTGTTTTCTAAGTCTGTGAGTGTCTTTCTCTGTGGAAATATGTTCCTTTGTGTCAGTTATTAGATAACGCCTATAAGTGATATCATAGAATATAGGTCTTTTGCTTTCCGACTTACCTCATGTTTCGTGATTATCTCCAGACTCATTTGTGGTGCCTCAGAGAGCAGTGGTTCATTGTTTTCCATGGCTATTATTCCATTGTGTACATGGACCACTTCTTCTTTATCCATTCAACTGTTGTTGGACATTTTGATTGCTTCACTGTCTTGGCTATTGTGAATAAGGCTGCAATGCAGCTTTTGCGGCCTGTGTCTTCTCGATTCTTGTCTTCTCAAGTGAGAGGTCCATTGGTGCGCCTGCTGGATTGAATGGTACCTCCATTTTTACTTTTAAACACAGCTCCTTTCTGTTCTCATTATTGGCTGTTACCCCTTTACGTCTCACCAGCAGGTAGAGGGTACACAGTTCCCTAAAACCCCTTCAGCATTTATTGTTTGTAGACTTTTTGCTCATGTTCAGGCGACTGGTGTAAGTTGATACTTTTTGTAGATTAGATTGCATGGGTCTAACACTCCCTGAGGTTGAGCTTTTATCCATTTTCCTTTTTTTTTTAAAAGAGCGTGAGTAAAACTTAACTCTTCATACTCTCTTCTTGAAACATTTGCCTGTTTTGAATTGTTTTGTCCATTCCCTCCTTCAGCACAATTTTTTAGGGCAGGTGTCCTTTACAGCCCTGAGTCCTTGGGAATGTTACGTGACCATTAGCTGTGAGTTTAAAGCTGTTCTTGCAGGAAACGGCCAAAAGGTGGCAGCATTTCCCCTTTACCATATTTGGTTACTAGGGAAACAGAGCCTTAATGGAAGTGGTGTTGTAGGTTGTAAATTAGAATGGAATGTGCCAGGGAAAAGCCCTTTAAGTTTATGTCTCATTACTTCTTGTTCATATTTGTAGTTTACTTTTTATTTTTTATCCCAGTAAATATGATTACAATGGTTTGTTTGTTCTAGGTGTGCAAGATGTGGTTCTTTCACACATATACATGTATCTATTGTTCCTCGCATCCTTTTCCCATGTAGGTTATGACACAATGTTGAGTAGTCTTCTCCTGGTCTTCCGTACGTCTTTGGTGGTTCTATATTTCACATGGTTTGTATATCTCTGTTAACCCCAATGTGGCAATGTATCCAATCCTCATCCCTTTCTATTTGGTGAACCATAAGTTTTTTAATGAATCTGTGATTGCCTTTCTCTGTGGAAATATCTTCATTGGTATCAATTTTTAAGTAACTCTTAAAAGTGATATGATAGGATATGTGTCTTTTGCTTTCTCACTTACTACACGTGGCGTGATTACGTCTAGACTCATCTATGGTGCTGCAAACGGCATTGTTTCATTTTTTTCACTAGCGAATATTCCATCTGTACATGGAGGAGTTCTTCTTTGTCCATCCATCTGTTGGTGGACTTTTTGGTTACTTCCATATCTTGGCTATTGTAATACTGTGCAGTGCAGATTTGCCTGCCTGTGTCTTTCCAATTCTCTCTTCTTAGGTTTTACGTCGAGGAGTGGGCCTGCTGGATCATATAGTAGCTCAATGTTTACCTTTTTAAGGCACCTCCATTCTGTTCTCATTCGTGGCCCTTTCCAAGTTACGTCCCCTTTGAAGTTGAGGGTATGCATTTCTCCACAACACTTTCAGCATTTATTGTTTGTAGTTTTCTTGCTGATGGTTATTCTGACAAGTGTGAGCTGATACCTCTCTGTGGTTGAATTCGAATGTGCCACATAATCTGTAGAAATTGAGCTTTAAGGCATGTCCTTTGCTATTTTTCAAGCTGTGATTACCCCTTAGTTCTTCAAAGTGTTCTCTTTAAGTATGTGTCACATTTTGAAATGTTTTGGCCTTTACCTCCCTCAAGACATTTTGAGGGCCTGTTTCATTTACAGTTCTGCAGTACTTGTTCCTATGAAGTGACCATTAGCACAGGCTTTAAAGCTGCTTTTGCAGGTAACTGCCAGAGGGCGGCAGCCTTTCTAGGTCCCCCACCCTGGTAACTAGGGAAAAGCCCTTGCGGCCTGTGGTGTTTCTCGGTTATAAATTAGAGTGGAGTGTGCCCGGACAAACCCACACAAGCTGATGTCTCCTTACTTTTGTTGGATTTTTACATTTAATTTTTATTTTTTATTGGAGTAAGTTTCCACTGTGTACGTGGACCACTTCTACTTTGTGCATTCCTCGGTTGATGGACATTTTCATTGCTTCCAAGTGTTGGCTATGGTAAATATTGTTGGAGTGCAGGATTGCCAGGCTGTGACTTTTCGATTCTCATTTTCTCAGGTGATAGGCCCAGCAGTGGGTGTGATTGATTGACTGGTAGCACCGTGTTTCCCTTTTCAAAGCACCTTCTTTGTGTTTTCATTAGTGGCTCTTACCACGTCCCCCTTAGAATCGAGGGTACGCATTTCTCCACAATCGCTTCAGCATATATTGTTTGCAGCATTTATGCTAATGGCCCTTCTGGCTGCTGTGAGCTGATAGGTTTTTGTAATTTGGGTTTGCATGTCTTTGAAAATTCGTAAAACTCATCATTTTTCTCCACCGTTTTCTTTTCTGTTAAAAAAAAAGGAAACAATTGGGAGTACAATAGAACTCTTGAAATTGTGTTCTTGGAAGGTTGCCCTCTTTTGAAATTTTTGGTCGATTTTCCACTCCAGAATTTTTTTAGAAAGCAGGTGTCTTTTACCGAACTGCAAGTTTGGTGAATATTTAGTGACCTTTAGCAATGGGTTTAAATCTGCTGTTGTGGGAAGTGGCCTCAAGCAGGCAGCATATCTCCATTCCCATATCTGGGTACTAGGGCAGCAGAGCCTTTCTGGAAGTCGTGTTCCTAGTTTGGAAATTACATTGGAATGTGCATGGAGAAAACCCCATAAGTATATGTCTCATTATTTCTTCTTGGTTTTAAAATTTATTTTAATTGGGGTAAAGCTTAGAATATTGTTTGTCCTAGGTGTACACCATCTGGTTCGTTTGTACATTATATATGTCTATTCAAGTACAGATCCTCTTCCCATGTAAAATGTTACTGATGGTTCCGCAGACCTCCCTTGCTATATGGTTGGTCTTTTTGAGATATGGATATAATATGTGTTTGTATACATATAGTAACACTAATCTTAATTTATCCATTCCCCCCACCTTTCCTTTTAGATGAGGATAGTTTGTTTTCTAAGTCTGTGAGTGTCTTTCTCTGTGGAAATATGTTCCTTTGTGTCAGTTATTAGATAACGCCTATAAGTGATATCATAGAATATAGGTCTTTTGCTTTCCGACTTACCTCATGTTTCGTGATTATCTCCAGACTCATTTGTGGTGCCTCAGAGAGCAGTGGTTCATTGTTTTCCATGGCCATTATTCCATTGTGTACATGGACCACTTCTTCTTTATCCATTCAACTGTTGTTGGACATTTTGATTGCTTCACTGTCTTGGCTATTGTGAATAAGGCTGCACTGCAGCTTTTGCGGCCTGTGTCTTCTCGATTCTTGTCTTCTCAAGTGAGAGGTCCATTGGTGCGCCTGCTGGATTGAATGGTACCTCCATTTTTACTTTTAAACACAGCTCCTTTCTGTTCTCATTATTGGCTGTTACCCCTTTACGTCTCACCAGCAGGTAGAGGGTACACAGTTCCCTAAAACCCCTTCAGCATTTATTGTTTGTAGACTTTTTGCTCATGTTCAGGCGACTGGTGTAAGTTGATACTTTTTGTAGATTAGATTGCATGGGTCTAACACTCCCTGAGGTTGAGCTTTTATCCATTTTCCTTTTTTTTTAAAAGAGCGTGAGTAAAACTTAACTCTTCATACTCTCTTCTTGAAACATTTGCCTGTTTTGAATTGTTTTGTCCATTCCCTCCTTCAGCACAATTTTTTAGGGCAGGTGTCCTTTACAGCCCTGAGTCCTTGGGAATGTTACGTGACCATTAGCTGTGAGTTTAAAGCTGTTCTTGCAGGAAACGGCCACAAGGTGGCAGCATTTCCCCTTTACCATATTTGGTTACTAGGGAAACAGAGCCTTAATGGAAGTGGTGTTGTAGGTTGTAAATTAGAATGGAATGTGCCAGGGAAAAGCCCTTTAAGTTTATGTCTCATTACTTCTTGTTCATATTTGTAGTTTACTTTTTATTTTTTATCCCAGTAAATATGATTACAATGGTTTGTTTGTTCTAGGTGTGCAAGATGTGGTTCTTTCACACATATACATGTATCTATTGTTCCTCGCATCCTTTTCCCATGTAGGTTATGACACAATGTTGAGTAGTCTTCTCCTGGTCTTCCGTACGTCTTTGGTGGTTATATATTTCACATGGTTTGTATATCTCTGTTAACCCCAATGTGGCAATGTATCCAATCCTCATCCCTTTCTATTTGGTGAACCATAAGTTTTTTAATGAATCTGTGATTGCCTTTCTCTGTGGAAATATCTTCATTGGTATCAATTTTTAAGTAACTCTTAAAAGTGATATGATAGGATATGTGTCTTTTGCTTTCTCACTTACTACACGTGGCGTGATTACGTCTAGACTCATCTATGGTGCTGCAAACGGCATTGTTTCATTTTTTTCACTAGCGAATATTCCATCTGTACATGGAGGAGTTCTTCTTTGTCCATCCATCTGTTGGTGGACTTTTTGGTTACTTCCATATCTTGGCTATTGTAATACTGTGCAGTGCAGATTTGCCTGCCTGTGTCTTTCCAATTCTCTCTTCTTAGGTTTTACGTCGAGGAGTGGGCCTGCTGGATCATATAGTAGCTCAATGTTTACCTTTTTAAGGCACCTCCATTCTGTTCTCATTCGTGGCCCTTTCCAAGTTACGTCCCCTTTGAAGTTGAGGGTATGCATTTCTCCACAACACTTTCAGCATTTATTGTTTGTAGTTTTCTTGCTGATGGTTATTCTGACAAGTGTGAGCTGATACCTCTCTGTGGTTGAATTCGAATGTGCCACATAATCTGTTGAAATTGAGCTTTAAGGCATGTCCTTTGCTATTTTTCAAGCTGTGATTACCCCTTAGTTCTTCAAAGTGTTCTCTTTAAGTATGTGTCACATTTTGAAATGTTTTGGCCTTTACCTCCCTCAAGACATTTTGAGGGCCTGTTTCATTTACAGTTCTGCAGTACTTGTTCCTATGAAGTGACCATTAGCACAGGCTTTAAAGCTGCTTTTGCAGGTAACTGCCAGAGGGCGGCAGCCTTTCTAGGTCCCCCACCCTGGTAACTAGGGAAAAGCCCTTGCGGCCTGTGGTGTTTCTCGGTTATAAATTAGAGTGGAGTGTGCCCGGACAAACCCACACAAGCTGATGTCTCCTTACTTTTGTTGGATTTTTACATTTAATTTTTATTTTTTATTGGAGTAAGTTTCCACTGTGTACGTGGACCACTTCTACTTTGTGCATTCCTCGGTTGATGGACATTTTCATTGCTTCCAAGTGTTGGCTATGGTAAATATTGTTGGAGTGCAGGATTGCCAGGCTGTGACTTTTCGATTCTCATTTTCTCAGGTGATAGGCCCAGCAGTGGGTGTGATTGATTGACTGGTAGCACGGTGTTTCCCTTTTCAAAGCACCTTCTTTGTGTTTTCATTAGTGGCTCTTACCACGTCCCCCTTAGAATCGAGGGTACGCATTTCTCCACAATCGCTTCAGCATATATTGTTTGCAGCATTTATGCTAATGGCCCTTCTGGCTGCTGTGAGCTGCTAGGTTTTTGTAATTTGGGTTTGCATGTCTTTGAAAATTCGTAAAACTCATCATTTTTCTCCACCGTTTTCTTTTCTGTTAAAAAAAAGGAAACAATTGGGAGTACAATAGAACTCTTGAAATTGTGTTCTTGGAAGGTTGCCCTCTTTTGAAATTTTTGGTCGATTTTCCACTCCAGAATTTTTTTAGAAAGCAGGTGTCTTTTACCGAACTGCAAGTTTGGTGAATATTTAGTGACCTTTAGCAATGGGTTTAAATCTGCTGTTGTGGGAAGTGGCCTCAAGCAGGCAGCATATCTCCATTCCCATATCTGGGTACTAGGGCAGCAGAGCCTTTCTGGAAGTCGTGTTCCTAGTTTGTAAATTACATTGGAATGTGCATGGAGAAAACCCCATAAGTATATGTCTCATTATTTCTTCTTGGTTTTAAAATTTATTTTAATTGGGGTAAAGCTTAGAATATTGTTTGTCCTAGGTGTACACCATCTGGTTCGTTTGTACATTATATATGTCTATTCAAGTACAGATCCTCTTCCCATGTAAAATGTTACTGATGGTTCCGCAGACCTCCCTTGCTATATGGTTGGTCTTTTTGAGATATGGATATAATATGTGTTTGTATACATATAGTAACACTAATCTTAATTTATCCATTCCCCCCACCTTTCCTTTTAGATGAGGATAGTTTGTTTTCTAAGTCTGTGAGTGTCTTTCTCTGTGGAAATATGTTCCTTTGTGTCAGTTATTAGATAACGCCTATAAGTGATATCATAGAATATAGGTCTTTTGCTTTCCGACTTACCTCATGTTTCGTGATTATCTCCAGACTCATTTGTGGTGCCTCAGAGAGCAGTGGTTCATTGTTTTCCATGGCCATTATTCCATTGTGTACATGGACCACTTCTTCTTTATCCATTCAACTGTTGTTGGACATTTTGATTGCTTCACTGTCTTGGCTATTGTGAATAAGGCTGCACTGCAGCTTTTGCGGCCTGTGTCTTCTCGATTCTTGTCTTCTCAAGTGAGAGGTCCATTGGTGCGCCTGCTGGATTGAATGGTACCTCCATTTTTACTTTTAAACACAGCTCCTTTCTGTTCTCATTATTGGCTGTTACCCCTTTACGTCTCACCAGCAGGTAGAGGGTACACAGTTCCCTAAAACCCCTTCAGCATTTATTGTTTGTAGACTTTTTGCTCATGTTCAGGCGACTGGTGTAAGTTGATACTTTTTGTAGATTAGATTGCATGGGTCTAACACTCCCTGAGGTTGAGCTTTTATCCATTTTCCTTTTTTTTTTAAAAGAGCGTGAGTAAAACTTAACTCTTCATACTCTCTTCTTGAAACATTTGCCTGTTTTGAATTGTTTTGTCCATTCCCTCCTTCAGCACAATTTTTTAGGGCAGGTGTCCTTTACAGCCCTGAGTCCTTGGGAATGTTACGTGACCATTAGCTGTGAGTTTAAAGCTGTTCTTGCAGGAAACGGCCACAAGGTGGCAGCATTTCCCCTTTACCATATTTGGTTACTAGGGAAACAGAGCCTTAATGGAAGTGGTGTTGTAGGTTGTAAATTAGAATGGAATGTGCCAGGGAAAAGCCCTTTAAGTTTATGTCTCATTACTTCTTGTTCATATTTGTAGTTTACTTTTTATTTTTTATCCCAGTAAATATGATTACAATGGTTTGTTTGTTCTAGGTGTGCAAGATGTGGTTCTTTCACACATATACATGTATCTATTGTTCCTCGCATCCTTTTCCCATGTAGGTTATGACACAATGTTGAGTAGTCTTCTCCTGGTCTTCCGTACGTCTTTGGTGGTTCTATATTTCACATGGTTTGTATATCTCTGTTAACCCCAATGTGGCAATGTATCCAATCCTCATCCCTTTCTATTTGGTGAACCATAAGTTTTTTAATGAATCTGTGATTGCCTTTCTCTGTGGAAATATCTTCATTGGTATCAATTTTTAAGTAACTCTTAAAAGTGATATGATAGGATATGTGTCTTTTGCTTTCTCACTTACTACACGTGGCGTGATTACGTCTAGACTCATCTATGGTGCTGCAAACGGCATTGTTTCATTTTTTTCACTAGCGAATATTCCATCTGTACATGGAGGAGTTCTTCTTTGTCCATCCATCTGTTGGTGGACTTTTTGGTTACTTCCATATCTTGGCTATTGTAATACTGTGCAGTGCAGATTTGCCTGCCTGTGTCTTTCCAATTCTCTCTTCTTAGGTTTTACGTCGAGGAGTGGGCCTGCTGGATCATATAGTAGCTCAATGTTTACCTTTTTAAGGCACCTCCATTCTGTTCTCATTCGTGGCCCTTTCCAAGTTACGTCCCCTTTGAAGTTGAGGGTATGCATTTCTCCACAACACTTTCAGCATTTATTGTTTGTAGTTTTCTTGCTGATGGTTATTCTGACAAGTGTGAGCTGATACCTCTCTGTGGTTGAATTCGAATGTGCCACATAATCTGTTGAAATTGAGCTTTAAGGCATGTCCTTTGCTATTTTTCAAGCTGTGATTACCCCTTAGTTCTTCAAAGTGTTCTCTTTAAGTATGTGTCACATTTTGAAATGTTTTGGCCTTTACCTCCCTCAAGACATTTTGAGGGCCTGTTTCATTTACAGTTCTGCAGTACTTGTTCCTATGAAGTGACCATTAGCACAGGCTTTAAAGCTGCTTTTGCAGGTAACTGCCAGAGGGCGGCAGCCTTTCTATGTCCCCCACCCTGGTAACTAGGGAAAAGCCCTTGCGGCCTGTGGTGTTTCTCGGTTATAAATTAGAGTGGAGTGTGCCCGGACAAACCCACACAAGCTGATGTCTCCTTACTTTTGTTGGATTGTTACATTTAATTTTTATTTTTTATTGGAGTAATTTTCCACTGTGTACGTGGACCACTTCTACTTTGTGCATTCCTCGGTTGATGGACATTTTCATTGCTTCCAAGTGTTGGCTATGGTAAATATTGTTGGAGTGCAGGATTGCCAGGCTGTGACTTTTCGATTCTCATTTTCTCAGGTGATAGGCCCAGCAGTGGGTGTGATTGATTGACTGGTAGCACGGTGTTTCCCTTTTCAAAGCACCTTCTTTGTGTTTTCATTAGTGGCTCTTACCACGTCCCCCTTAGAATCGAGGGTACGCATTTCTCCACAATCGCTTCAGCATATATTGTTTGCAGCATTGATGCTAATGGCCCTTCTGGCTGCTGTGAGCTGCTAGGTTTTTGTAATTTGGGTTTGCATGTCTTTGAAAATTCGTAAAACTCATCATTTTTCTCCACCGTTTTCTTTTCTGTTAAAAAAAAGGAAACAATTGGGAGTACAATAGAACTCTTGAAATTGTGTTCTTGGAAGGTTGCCCTCTTTTGAAATTTTTGGTCGATTTTCCACTCCAGAATTTTTTTAGAAAGCAGGTGTCTTTTACCGAACTGCAAGTTTGGTGAATATTTAGTGACCTTTAGCAATGGGTTTAAATCTGCTGTTGTGGGAAGTGGCCTCAAGCAGGCAGCATATCTCCATTCCCATATCTGGGTACTAGGGCAGCAGAGCCTTTCTGGAAGTCGTGTTCCTAGTTTGTAAATTACATTGGAATGTGCATGGAGAAAACCCCATAAGTATATGTCTCATTATTTCTTCTTGGTTTTAAAATTTATTTTAATTGGGGTAAAGCTTAGAATATTGTTTGTCCTAGGTGTACACCATCTGGTTCGTTTGTACATTATATATGTCTATTCAAGTACAGATCCTCTTCCCATGTAAAATGTTACTGATGGTTCCGCAGACCTCCCTTGCTATATGGTTGGTCTTTTTGAGATATGGATATAATATGTGTTTGTATACATATAGTAACACTAATCTTAATTTATCCATTCCCCCCACCTTTCCTTTTAGATGAGGATAGTTTGTTTTCTAAGTCTGTGAGTGTCTTTCTCTGTGGAAATATGTTCCTTTGTGTCAGTTATTAGATAACGCCTATAAGTGATATCATAGAATATAGGTCTTTTGCTTTCCGACTTACCTCATGTTTCGTGATTATCTCCAGACTCATTTGTGGTGCCTCAGAGAGCAGTGGTTCATTGTTTTCCATGGCCATTATTCCATTGTGTACATGGACCACTTCTTCTTTATCCATTCAACTGTTGTTGGACATTTTGATTGCTTCACTGTCTTGGCTATTGTGAATAAGGCTGCACTGCAGCTTTTGCGGCCTGTGTCTTCTCGATTCTTGTCTTCTCAAGTGAGAGGTCCATTGGTGCGCCTGCTGGATTGAATGGTACCTCCATTTTTACTTTTAAACACAGCTCCTTTCTGTTCTCATTATTGGCTGTTACCCCTTTACGTCTCACCAGCAGGTAGAGGGTACACAGTTCCCTAAAACCCCTTCAGCATTTATTGTTTGTAGACTTTTTGCTCATGTTCAGGCGACTGGTGTAAGTTGATACTTTTTGTAGATTAGATTGCATGGGTCTAACACTCCCTGAGGTTGCGCTTTTATCCATTTTCCTTTTTTTTTAAAAGAGCGTGAGTAAAACTTAACTCTTCATACTCTCTTCTTGAAACATTTGCCTGTTTTGAATTGTTTTGTCCATTCCCTCCTTCAGCACAATTTTTTAGGGCAGGTGTCCTTTACAGCCCTGAGTCCTTGGGAATGTTACGTGACCATTAGCTGTGAGTTTAAAGCTGTTCTTGCAGGAAACGGCCACAAGGTGGCAGCATTTCCCCTTTACCATATTTGGTTACTAGGGAAACAGAGCCTTAATGGAAGTGGTGTTGTAGGTTGTAAATTAGAATGGAATGTGCCAGGGAAAAGCCCTTTAAGTTTATGTCTCATTACTTCTTGTTCATATTTGTAGTTTACTTTTTATTTTTTATCCCAGTAAATATGATTACAATGGTTTGTTTGTTCTAGGTGTGCAAGATGTGGTTCTTTCACACATATACATGTATCTATTGTTCCTCGCCTCCTTTTCCCATGTAGGTTATGACACAATGTTGAGTAGTCTTCTCCTGGTCTTCCGTACGTCTTTGGTGGTTATATATTTCACATGGTTTGTATATCTCTGTTAACCCCAATGTGGCAATGTATCCAATCCTCATCCCTTTCTATTTGGTGAACCATAAGTTTTTTAATGAATCTGTGATTGCCTTTCTCTGTGGAAATATCTTCATTGGTATCAATTTTTAAGTAACTCTTAAAAGTGATATGATAGGATATGTGTCTTTTGCTTTCTCACTTACTACACGTGGCGTGATTACGTCTAGACTCATCTATGGTGCTGCAAACGGCATTGTTTCATTTTTTTCACTAGCGAATATTCCATCTGTACATGGAGGAGTTCTTCTTTGTCCATCCATCTGTTGGTGGACTTTTTGGTTACTTCCATATCTTGGCTATTGTAATACTGTGCAGTGCAGATTTGCCTGCCTGTGTCTTTCCAATTCTCTCTTCTTAGGTTTTACGTCGAGGAGTGGGCCTGCTGGATCATATAGTAGCTCAATGTTTACCTTTTTAAGGCACCTCCATTCTGTTCTCATTCGTGGCCCTTTCCAAGTTACGTCCCCTTTGAAGTTGAGGGTATGCATTTCTCCACAACACTTTCAGCATTTATTGTTTGTAGTTTTCTTGCTGATGGTTATTCTGACAAGTGTGAGCTGATACCTCTCTGTGGTTGAATTCGAATGTGCCACATAATCTGTTGAAAGTGAGCTTTAAGGCATGTCCTTTTCTATTTTTCAAGCTGTGATTACCCCTTAGTTCTTCAAAGTGTTCTCTTTAAGTATGTGTCACATTTTGAAATGTTTTGGCCTTTACCTCCCTCAAGACATTTTGAGGGCCTGTTTCATTTACAGTTCTGCAGTACTTGTTCCTATGAAGTGACCATTAGCACAGGCTTTAAAGCTGCTTTTGCAGGTAACTGCCAGAGGGCGGCAGCCTTTCTATGTCCCCCACCCTGGTAACTAGGGAAAAGCCCTTGCGGCCTGTGGTGTTTCTCGGTTATAAATTAGAGTGGAGTGTGCCCGGACAAACCCACACAAGCTGATGTCTCCTTACTTTTGTTGGATTTTTACATTTAATTTTTATTTTTTATTGGAGTAATTTTCCACTGTGTACGTGGACCACTTCTACTTTGTGCATTCCTCGGTTGATGGACATTTTCATTGCTTCCAAGTGTTGGCTATGGTAAATATTGTTGGAGTGCAGGATTGCCAGGCTGTGACTTTTCGATTCTCATTTTCTCAGGTGATAGGCCCAGCAGTGGGTGTGATTGATTGACTGGTAGCACCGTGTTTCCCTTTTCAAAGCACCTTCTTTGTGTTTTCATTAGTGGCTCTTACCACGTCCCCCTTAGAATCGAGGGTACGCATTTCTCCACAATCGCTTCAGCATATATTGTTTGCAGCATTTATGCTAATGGCCCTTCTGGCTGCTGTGAGCTGATAGGTTTTTGTAATTTGGGTTTGCATGTCTTTGAAAATTCGTAAAACTCATCATTTTTCTCCACCGTTTTCTTTTCTGTTAAAAAAAAGGAAACAATTGGGAGTACAATAGAACTCTTGAAATTGTGTTCTTGGAAGGTTGCCCTCTTTTGAAATTTTTGGTCGATTTTCCACTCCAGAATTTTTTTAGAAAGCAGGTGTCTTTTACCGAACTGCAAGTTTGGTGAATATTTAGTGACCTTTAGCAATGGGTTTAAATCTGCTGTTGTGGGAAGTGGCCTCAAGCAGGCAGCATATCTCCATTCCCATATCTGGGTACTAGGGCAGCAGAGCCTTTCTGGAAGTCGTGTTCCTAGTTTGTAAATTACATTGGAATGTGCATGGAGAAAGCCCCATAAGTATATGTCTCATTATTCTTGGTTTTAAAATTTTTTTTTAATTGGGGTAAAGCTTAGAATATTGTTTGTCCTAGGTGTACACCATCTGGTTCGTTTGTACATTATATATGTCTATTCAAGTACAGATCCTCTTCCCATGTAAAATGTTACTGATGGTTCCGCAGACCTCCCTTGCTATATGGTTGGTCTTTTTGAGATATGGATATAATATGTGTTTGTATACATATAGTAACACTAATCTTAATTTATCCATTCCCCCCACCTTTCCTTTTAGATGAGCATAGTTTGTTTTCTAAGTCTGTGAGTGTCTTTCTCTGTGGAAATATGTTCCTTTGTGTCAGTTATTAGATAACGCCTATAAGTGATATCATAGAATATAGGTCTTTTGCTTTCCGACTTACCTCATGTTTTGTGATTATCTCCAGACTCATTTGAGGTGCCTCAGAGAGCAGTGGTTCATTGTTTTCCATGGCTATTATTCCATTGTGTACATGGACCACTTCTTCTTTATCCATTCACCTGTTGTTGGACATTTTGATTGCTCCACTGTCTTGGCTATTGTGAATAAGGCTGCACTGCAGCTTTTGCGGCCTGTGTCTTCTCGATTCTTGTCTTCTCAGGTGAGAGGTCCAATGGTGCGCCTGCTGCATTGAATGGTGCCTGCAGTTTTACTTTTAAACACAGCTCCTTTCTGTTCTCATTATTGGCTGTTACCCCTTCACGTCTCACCAGCAGGTAGAGGGTACACAGTTCTCTAAAACCCCTTCAGCATTTATTGTTTGTAGACTTTTTGCTCATGTTCAGTCGACTGGTGTAAGTTGAAACTTTTTGTAGATTAGATTGCATGGGTCTAACACTCCCTGAGGTTGAGCTTTTATCCATTTTCCTTTTTTTTTAAAAGAGCGTGAGTAAAACTTAACTCTTCATACTCTCTTCTTGAAACATTTGCCTGTTTTGAATTGTTTTGTCCATTCCCTCCTTCAGCACAATTTTTTAGGGCAGGTGTCCTTTACAGCCCTGAGTCCTTGGGAATGTTAAGTGACCATTAGCTGTGAGTTTAAAGCTGTTCTTGCAGGAAACGGCCACAAGGTGGCAGCATTTCCCCTTTACCATATTTGGTTACTAGGGAAACAGAGCCTTAATGGAAGTGGTGTTGTAGGTTGTAAATTAGAATGGAATGTGCCAGGGAAAAGCCCTTTAAGTTTATGTCTCATTACTTCTTGTTCATATTTGTAGTTTACTTTTTATTTTTTATCCCAGTAAATATGATTACAATGGTTTGTTTGTTCTAGGTGTGCAAGATGTGGTTCTTTCACACATATACATGTATCTATTGTTCCTCGCATCCTTTTCCCATGTAGGTTATGACACAATGTTGAGTAGTCTTCTCCTGGTCTTCCGTACGTCTTTGGTGGTTATATATTTCACATGGTTTGTATATCTCTGTTAACCCCAATGTGGCAATGTATCCAATCCTCATCCCTTTCTATTTGGTGAACCATAAGTTTTTTAATGAATCTGTGATTGCCTTTCTCTGTGGAAATATCTTCATTGGTATCAATTTTTAAGTAACTCTTAAAAGTGATATGATAGGATATGTGTCTTTTGCTTTCTCACTTACTACACGTGGCGTGATTACGTCTAGACTCATCTATGGTGCTGCAAACGGCATTGTTTCATTTTTTTCACTAGCGAATATTCCATCTGTACATGGAGGAGTTCTTCTTTGTCCATCCATCTGTTGGTGGACCTTTTGGTTACTTCCATATCTTGGCTATTGTAATACTGTGCAGTGCAGATTTGCCTGCCTGTGTCTTTCCAATTCTCTCTTCTTAGGTTTTACGTCGAGGAGTGGGCCTGCTGGATCATATAGTAGCTCAATGTTTACCTTTTTAAGGCACCTCCATTCTGTTCTCATTCGTGGCCCTTTCCAAGTTACGTCCCCTTTGAAGTTGAGGGTATGCATTTCTCCACAACACTTTCAGCATTTATTGTTTGTAGTTTTCTTGCTGATGGTTATTCTGACAAGTGTGAGCTGATACCTCTCTGTGGTTGAATTCGAATGTGCCACATAATCTGTTGAAAGTGAGCTTTAAGGCATGTCCTTTTCTATTTTTCAAGCTGTGATTACCCCTTAGTTCTTCAAAGTGTTCTCTTTAAGTATGTGTCACATTTTGAAATGTTTTGGCCTTTACCTCCCTCAAGACATTTTGAGGGCCTGTTTCATTTACAGTTCTGCAGTACTTGTTCCTATGAAGTGACCATTAGCACAGGCTTTAAAGCTGCTTTTGCAGGTAACTGCCAGAGGGCGGCAGCCTTTCTATGTCCCCCACCCTGGTAACTAGGGAAAAGCCCTTGCGGCCTGTGGTGTTTCTCGGTTATAAATTAGAGTGGAGTGTGCCCGGACAAACCCACACAAGCTGATGTCTCCTTACTTTTGTTGGATTTTTACATTTAATTTTTATTTTTTATTGGAGTAATTTTCCACTGTGTACGTGGACCACTTCTACTTTGTGCATTCCTCGGTTGATGGACATTTTCATTGCTTCCAAGTGTTGGCTATGGTAAATATTGTTGGAGTGCAGGATTGCCAGGCTGTGACTTTTCGATTCTCATTTTCTCAGGTGATAGGCCCAGCAGTGGGTGTAATTGATTGACTGGTAGCACCGTGTTTCCCTTTTCAAAGCACCTTCTTTGTGTTTTCATTAGTGGCTCTTACCACGTCCCCCTTAGAATCGAGGGTACGCATTTCTCCACAATCGCTTCAGCATATATTGTTTGCAGCATTTATGCTAATGGCCCTTCTGGCTGCTGTGAGCTGATAGGTTTTTGTAATTTGGGTTTGCATGTCTTTGAAAATTCGTAAAACTCATCATTTTTCTCCACCGTTTTCTTTTCTGTTAAAAAAAAGGAAACAATTGGGAGTACAATAGAACTCTTGAAATTGTGTTCTTGGAAGGTTGCCCTCTTTTGAAATTTTTGGTCGATTTTCCACTCCAGAATTTTTTTAGAAAGCAGGTGTCTTTTAGCGAACTGCAAGTTTGGTGAATATTTAGTGACCTTTAGCAATGGGTTTAAATCTGCTGTTGTGGGAAGTGGCCTCAAGCAGGCAGCATATCTCCATTCCCATATCTGGGTACTAGGGCAGCAGAGCCTTTCTGGAAGTCGTGTTCCTAGTTTGTAAATTACATTGGAATGTGCATGGAGAAAGCCCCATAAGTATATGTCTCATTATTTCTTCTTGGTTTTAAAATTTTTTTTTAATTGGGGTAAAGCTTAGAATATTGTTTGTCCTAGGTGTACACCATCTGGTTCGTTTGTACATTATATATGTCTATTCAAGTACAGATCCTCTTCCCATGTAAAATGTTACTGACGGTTCCGCAGACCTCCCTTGCTATATGGTTGGTCTTTTTGAGATATGGATACAATATGTGTTTGTATACATATAGTAACACTAATCTTAATTTATCCATTCCCCACACCTTTCCTTTTAGATGAGCATAGTTTGTTTTCTAAGTCTGTGAGTGTCTTTCTCTGTGGAAATATGTTCCTTTGTGTCAGTTATTAGATAATGCCTATAAGTGATATCATAGAATATAGGTCTTTTGCTTTCCGACTTACCTCATGTTTCGTGATTATCTCCAGACTCATTTGAGGTGCCTCAGAGAGCAGTGGTTCATTGTTTTCCATGGCTATTATTCCATTGTGTACATGGACCACTTCTTCTTTATCCATTCACCTGTTGTTGGACATTTTGATTGCTCCACTGTCTTGGCTATTGTGAATAAGGCTGCACTGCAGCTTTTGCGGCCTGTGTCTTCTCGATTCTTGTCTTCTCAGGTGAGAGGTCCAATGGTGCGCCTGCTGCATTGAATGGTGCCTGCAGTTTTACTTTTAAACACAGCTACTTTCTGTTCTCATTATTGGCTGTTACCCCTTCACGTCTCACCAGCAGGTAGAGGGTACACAGTTCTCTAAAACCCCTTCAGCATTTATTGTTTGTAGACTTTTTGCTCATGTTCAGTCGACTGGTGTAAGTTGAAACTTTTTGTAGATTAGATTGCATGGGTCTAACACTCCCTGAGGTTGAGCTTTTATCCATTTTCCTTTTTTTTTAAAAGAGCGTGAGTAAAACTTAACTCTTCATACTCTCTTCTTGAAACATTTGCCTGTTTTGAATTGTTTTGTCCATTCCCTCCTTCAGCACAATTTTTTAGGGCAGGTGTCCTTTACAGCCCTGAGTCCTTGGGAATGTTAAGTGACCATTAGCTGTGAGTTTAAAGCTGTTCTTGCAGGAAACGGCCACAAGGTGGCAGCATTTCCCCTTTACCATATTTGGTTACTAGGGAAACAGAGCCTTAATGGAAGTGGTGTTGTAGGTTGTAAATTAGAATGGAATGTGCCAGGGAAAAGCCCTTTAAGTTTATGTCTCATTACTTCTTGTTCATATTTGTAGTTTACTTTTTATTTTTTATCCCAGTAAATATGATTACAATGGTTTGTTTGTTCTAGGTGTGCAAGATGTGGTTCTTTCACACATATACATGTATCTATTGTTCCTCGCATCCTTTTCCCATGTAGGTTATGACACAATGTTGAGTAGTCTTCTCCTGGTCTTCCGTACGTCTTTGGTGGTTATATATTTCACATGGTTTGTATATCTCTGTTAACCCCAATGTGGCAATGTATCCAATCCTCATCCCTTTCTATTTGGTGAACCATAAGTTTTTTAATGAATCTGTGATTGCCTTTCTCTGTGGAAATATCTTCATTGGTATCAATTTTTAAGTAACTCTTAAAAGTGATATGATAGGATATGTGTCTTTTGCTTTCTCACTTACTACACGTGGCGTGATTACGTCTAGACTCATCTATGGTGCTGCAAACGGCATTGTTTCATTTTTTTCACTAGCGAATATTCCATCTGTACATGGAGGAGTTCTTCTTTGTCCATCCATCTGTTGGTGGACCTTTTGGTTACTTCCATATCTTGGCTATTGTAATACTGTGCAGTGCAGATTTGCCTGCCTGTGTCTTTCCAATTCTCTCTTCTTAGGTTTTACGTCGAGGAGTGGGCCTGCTGGATCATATAGTAGCTCAATGTTTACCTTTTTAAGGCACCTCCATTCTGTTCTCATTCGTGGCCCTTTCCAAGTTACGTCCCCTTTGAAGTTGAGGGTATGCATTTCTCCACAACACTTTCAGCATTTATTGTTTGTAGTTTTCTTGCTGATGGTTATTCTGACAAGTGTGAGCTGATACCTCTCTGTGGTTGAATTCGAATGTGCCACATAATCTGTTGAAAGTGAGCTTTAAGGCATGTCCTTTTCTATTTTTCAAGCTGTGATTACCCCTTAGTTCTTCAAAGTGTTCTCTTTAAGTATGTGTCACATTTTGAAATGTTTTGGCCTTTACCTCCCTCAAGACATTTTGAGGGCCTGTTTCATTTACAGTTCTGCAGTACTTGTTCCTATGAAGTGACCATTAGCACAGGCTTTAAAGCTGCTTTTGCAGGTAACTGCCAGAGGGCGGCAGCCTTTCTATGTCCCCCACCCTGGTAACTAGGGAAAAGCCCTTGCGGCCTGTGGTGTTTCTCGGTTATAAATTAGAGTGGAGTGTGCCCGGACAAACCCACACAAGCTGATGTCTCCTTACTTTTGTTGGATTTTTACATTTAATTTTTATTTTTTATTGGAGTAATTTTCCACTGTGTACGTGGACCACTTCTACTTTGTGCATTCCTCGGTTGATGGACATTTTCATTGCTTCCAAGTGTTGGCTATGGTAAATATTGTTGGAGTGCAGGATTGCCAGGCTGTGACTTTTCGATTCTCATTTTCTCAGGTGATAGGCCCAGCAGTGGGTGTAATTGATTGACTGGTAGCACCGTGTTTCCCTTTTCAAAGCACCTTCTTTGTGTTTTCATTAGTGGCTCTTACCACGTCCCCCTTAGAATCGAGGGTACGCATTTCTCCACAATCGCTTCAGCATATATTGTTTGCAGCATTTATGCTAATGGCCCTTCTGGCTGCTGTGAGCTGATAGGTTTTTGTAATTTGGGTTTGCATGTCTTTGAAAATTCGTAAAACTCATCATTTTTCTCCACCGTTTTCTTTTCTGTTAAAAAAAAGGAAACAATTGGGAGTACAATAGAACTCTTGAAATTGTGTTCTTGGAAGGTTGCCCTCTTTTGAAATTTTTGGTCGATTTTCCACTCCAGAATTTTTTTAGAAAGCAGGTGTCTTTTAGCGAACTGCAAGTTTGGTGAATATTTAGTGACCTTTAGCAATGGGTTTAAATCTGCTGTTGTGGGAAGTGGCCTCAAGCAGGCAGCATATCTCCATTCCCATATCTGGGTACTAGGGCAGCAGAGCCTTTCTGGAAGTCGTGTTCCTAGTTTGTAAATTACATTGGAATGTGCATGGAGAAAGCCCCATAAGTATATGTCTCATTATTTCTTCTTGGTTTTAAAATTTTTTTTTAATTGGGGTAAAGCTTAGAATATTGTTTGTCCTAGGTGTACACCATCTGGTTCGTTTGTACATTATATATGTCTATTCAAGTACAGATCCTCTTCCCATGTAAAATGTTACTGACGGTTCCGCAGACCTCCCTTGCTATATGGTTGGTCTTTTTGAGATATGGATACAATATGTGTTTGTATACATATAGTAACACTAATCTTAATTTATCCATTCCCCACACCTTTCCTTTTAGATGAGCATAGTTTGTTTTCTAAGTCTGTGAGTGTCTTTCTCTGTGGAAATATGTTCCTTTGTGTCAGTTATTAGATAATGCCTATAAGTGATATCATAGAATATAGGTCTTTTGCTTTCCGACTTACCTCATGTTTCGTGATTATCTCCAGACTCATTTGAGGTGCCTCAGAGAGCAGTGGTTCATTGTTTTCCATGGCTATTATTCCATTGTGTACATGGACCACTTCTTCTTTATCCATTCACCTGTTGTTGGACATTTTGATTGCTCCACTGTCTTGGCTATTGTGAATAAGGCTGCACTGCAGCTTTTGCGGCCTGTGTCTTCTCGATTCTTGTCTTCTCAGGTGAGAGGTCCAATGGTGCGCCTGCTGCATTGAATGGTGCCTGCAGTTTTACTTTTAAACACAGCTACTTTCTGTTCTCATTATTGGCTGTTACCCCTTCACGTCTCACCAGCAGGTAGAGGGTACACAGTTCTCTAAAACCCCTTCAGCATTTATTGTTTGTAGACTTTTTGCTCATGTTCAGTCGACTGGTGTAAGTTGAAACTTTTTGTAGATTAGATTGCATGGGTCTAACACTCCCTGAGGTTGAGCTTTTATCCATTTTCCTTTTTTTTTAAAAGAGCGTGAGTAAAACTTAACTCTTCATACTCTCTTCTTGAAACATTTGCCTGTTTTGAATTGTTTTGTCCATTCCCTCCTTCAGCACAATTTTTTAGGGCAGGTGTCCTTTACAGCCCTGAGTCCTTGGGAATGTTAAGTGACCATTAGCTGTGAGTTTAAAGCTGTTCTTGCAGGAAACGGCCACAAGGTGGCAGCATTTCCCCTTTACCATATTTGGTTACTAGGGAAACAGAGCCTTAATGGAAGTGGTGTTGTAGGTTGTAAATTAGAATGGAATGTGCCAGGGAAAAGCCCTTTAAGTTTATGTCTCATTACTTCTTGTTCATATTTGTAGTTTACTTTTTATTTTTTATCCCAGTAAATATGATTACAATGGTTTGTTTGTTCTAGGTGTGCAAGATGTGGTTCTTTCACACATATACATGTATCTATTGTTCCTCGCATCCTTTTCCCATGTAGGTTATGACACAATGTTGAGTAGTCTTCTCCTGGTCTTCCGTACGTCTTTGGTGGTTATATATTTCACATGGTTTGTATATCTCTGTTAACCCCAATGTGGCAATGTATCCAATCCTCATCCCTTTCTATTTGGTGAACCATAAGTTTTTTAATGAATCTGTGATTGCCTTTCTCTGTGGAAATATCTTCATTGGTATCAATTTTTAAGTAACTCTTAAAAGTGATATGATAGGATATGTGTCTTTTGCTTTCTCACTTACTACACGTGGCGTGATTACGTCTAGACTCATCTATGGTGCTGCAAACGGCATTGTTTCATTTTTTTCACTAGCGAATATTCCATCTGTACATGGAGGAGTTCTTCTTTGTCCATCCATCTGTTGGTGGACCTTTTGGTTACTTCCATATCTTGGCTATTGTAATACTGTGCAGTGCAGATTTGCCTGCCTGTGTCTTTCCAATTCTCTCTTCTTAGGTTTTACGTCGAGGAGTGGGCCTGCTGGATCATATAGTAGCTCAATGTTTACCTTTTTAAGGCACCTCCATTCTGTTCTCATTCGTGGCCCTTTCCAAGTTACGTCCCCTTTGAAGTTGAGGGTATGCATTTCTCCACAACACTTTCAGCATTTATTGTTTGTAGTTTTCTTGCTGATGGTTATTCTGACAAGTGTGAGCTGATACCTCTCTGTGGTTGAATTCGAATGTGCCACATAATCTGTTGAAAGTGAGCTTTAAGGCATGTCCTTTGCTATTTTTCAAGCTGTGATTACCCCTTAGTTCTTCAAAGTGTTCTCTTTAAGTATGTGTCACATTTTGAAATGTTTTGGCCTTTACCTCCCTCAAGACATTTTGAGGGCCTGTTTCATTTACAGTTCTGCAGTACTTGTTCCTATGAAGTGACCATTAGCACAGGCTTTAAAGCTGCTTTTGCAGGTAACTGCCAGAGGGCGGCAGCCTTTCTATGTCCCCCACCCTGGTAACTAGGGAAAAGCCCTTGCGGCCTGTGGTGTTTCTCGGTTATAAATTAGAGTGGAGTGTGCCCGGACAAACCCACACAAGCTGATGTCTCCTTACTTTTGTTGGATTTTTACATTTAATTTTTATTTTTTATTGGAGTAATTTTCCACTGTGTACGTGGACCACTTCTACTTTGTGCATTCCTCGGTTGATGGACATTTTCATTGCTTCCAAGTGTTGGCTATGGTAAATATTGTTGGAGTGCAGGATTGCCAGGCTGTGACTTTTCGATTCTCATTTTCTCAGGTGATAGGCCCAGCAGTGGGTGTAATTGATTGACTGGTAGCACCGTGTTTCCCTTTTCAAAGCACCTTCTTTGTGTTTTCATTAGTGGCTCTTACCACGTCCCCCTTAGAATCGAGGGTACGCATTTCTCCACAATCGCTTCAGCATATATTGTTTGCAGCATTTATGCTAATGGCCCTTCTGGCTGCTGTGAGCTGATAGGTTTTTGTAATTTGGGTTTGCATGTCTTTGAAAATTCGTAAAACTCATCATTTTTCTCCACCGTTTTCTTTTCTGTTAAAAAAAAGGAAACAATTGGGAGTACAATAGAACTCTTGAAATTGTGTTCTTGGAAGGTTGCCCTCTTTTGAAATTTTTGGTCGATTTTCCACTCCAGAATTTTTTTAGAAAGCAGGTGTCTTTTAGCGAACTGCAAGTTTGGTGAATATTTAGTGACCTTTAGCAATGGGTTTAAATCTGCTGTTGTGGGAAGTGGCCTCAAGCAGGCAGCATATCTCCATTCCCATATCTGGGTACTAGGGCAGCAGAGCCTTTCTGGAAGTCGTGTTCCTAGTTTGTAAATTACATTGGAATGTGCATGGAGAAAGCCCCATAAGTATATGTCTCATTATTTCTTCTTGGTTTTAAAATTTTTTTTTAATTGGGGTAAAGCTTAGAATATTGTTTGTCCTAGGTGTACACCATCTGGTTCGTTTGTACATTATATATGTCTATTCAAGTACAGATCCTCTTCCCATGTAAAATGTTACTGACGGTTCCGCAGACCTCCCTTGCTATATGGTTGGTCTTTTTGAGATATGGATACAATATGTGTTTGTATACATATAGTAACACTAATCTTAATTTATCCATTCCCCACACCTTTCCTTTTAGATGAGCATAGTTTGTTTTCTAAGTCTGTGAGTGTCTTTCTCTGTGGAAATATGTTCCTTTGTGTCAGTTATTAGATAATGCCTATAAGTGATATCATAGAATATAGGTCTTTTGCTTTCCGACTTACCTCATGTTTCGTGATTATCTCCAGACTCATTTGAGGTGCCTCAGAGAGCAGTGGTTCATTGTTTTCCATGGCTATTATTCCATTGTGTACATGGACCACTTCTTCTTTATCCATTCACCTGTTGTTGGACATTTTGATTGCTCCACTGTCTTGGCTATTGTGAATAAGGCTGCACTGCAGCTTTTGCGGCCTGTGTCTTCTCGATTCTTGTCTTCTCAGGTGAGAGGTCCAATGGTGCGCCTGCTGCATTGAATGGTGCCTGCAGTTTTACTTTTAAACACAGCTACTTTCTGTTCTCATTATTGGCTGTTACCCCTTCACGTCTCACCAGCAGGTAGAGGGTACACAGTTCTCTAAAACCCCTTCAGCATTTATTGTTTGTAGACTTTTTGCTCATGTTCAGTCGACTGGTGTAAGTTGAAACTTTTTGTAGATTAGATTGCATGGGTCTAACACTCCCTGAGGTTGAGCTTTTATCCATTTTCCTTTTTTTTTAAAAGAGCGTGAGTAAAACTTAACTCTTCATACTCTCTTCTTGAAACATTTGCCTGTTTTGAATTGTTTTGTCCATTCCCTCCTTCAGCACAATTTTTTAGGGCAGGTGTCCTTTACAGCCCTGAGTCCTTGGGAATGTTAAGTGACCATTAGCTGTGAGTTTAAAGCTGTTCTTGCAGGAAACGGCCACAAGGTGGCAGCATTTCCCCTTTACCATATTTGGTTACTAGGGAAACAGAGCCTTAATGGAAGTGGTGTTGTAGGTTGTAAATTAGAATGGAATGTGCCAGGGAAAAGCCCTTTAAGTTTATGTCTCATTACTTCTTGTTCATATTTGTAGTTTACTTTTTATTTTTTATCCCAGTAAATATGATTACAATGGTTTGTTTGTTCTAGGTGTGCAAGATGTGGTTCTTTCACACATATACATGTATCTATTGTTCCTCGCATCCTTTTCCCATGTAGGTTATGACACAATGTTGAGTAGTCTTCTCCTGGTCTTCCGTACGTCTTTGGTGGTTATATATTTCACATGGTTTGTATATCTCTGTTAACCCCAATGTGGCAATGTATCCAATCCTCATCCCTTTCTATTTGGTGAACCATAAGTTTTTTAATGAATCTGTGATTGCCTTTCTCTGTGGAAATATCTTCATTGGTATCAATTTTTAAGTAACTCTTAAAAGTGATATGATAGGATATGTGTCTTTTGCTTTCTCACTTACTACACGTGGCGTGATTACGTCTAGACTCATCTATGGTGCTGCAAACGGCATTGTTTCATTTTTTTCACTAGCGAATATTCCATCTGTACATGGAGGAGTTCTTCTTTGTCCATCCATCTGTTGGTGGACCTTTTGGTTACTTCCATATCTTGGCTATTGTAATACTGTGCAGTGCAGATTTGCCTGCCTGTGTCTTTCCAATTCTCTCTTCTTAGGTTTTACGTCGAGGAGTGGGCCTGCTGGATCATATAGTAGCTCAATGTTTACCTTTTTAAGGCACCTCCATTCTGTTCTCATTCGTGGCCCTTTCCAAGTTACGTCCCCTTTGAAGTTGAGGGTATGCATTTCTCCACAACACTTTCAGCATTTATTGTTTGTAGTTTTCTTGCTGATGGTTATTCTGACAAGTGTGAGCTGATACCTCTCTGTGGTTGAATTCGAATGTGCCACATAATCTGTTGAAATTGAGCTTTAAGGCATGTCCTTTGCTATTTTTCAAGCTGTGATTACCCCTTAGTTCTTCAAAGTGTTCTCTTTAAGTATGTGTCACATTTTGAAATGTTTTGGCCTTTACCTCCCTCAAGACATTTTGAGGGCCTGTTTCATTTACAGTTCTGCAGTACTTGTTCCTATGAAGTGACCATTAGCACAGGCTTTAAAGCTGCTTTTGCAGGTAACTGCCAGAGGGCGGCAGCCTTTCTATGTCCCCCACCCTGGTAACTAGGGAAAAGCCCTTGCGGCCTGTGGTGTTTCTCGGTTATAAATTAGAGTGGAGTGTGCCCGGACAAACCCACACAAGCTGATGTCTCCTTACTTTTGTTGGATTTTTACATTTAATTTTTATTTTTTATTGGAGTAATTTTCCACTGTGTACGTGGACCACTTCTACTTTGTGCATTCCTCGGTTGATGGACATTTTCATTGCTTCCAAGTGTTGGCTATGGTAAATATTGTTGGAGTGCAGGATTGCCAGGCTGTGACTTTTCGATTCTCATTTTCTCAGGTGATAGGCCCAGCAGTGGGTGTGATTGATTGACTGGTAGCACGGTGTTTCCCTTTTCAAAGCACCTTCTTTGTGTTTTCATTAGTGGCTCTTACCACGTCCCCCTTAGAATCGAGGGTACGCATTTCTCCACAATCGCTTCAGCATATATTGTTTGCAGCATTTATGCTAATGGCCCTTCTGGCTGCTGTGAGCTGATAGGTTTTTGTAATTTGGGTTTGCATGTCTTTGAAAATTCGTAAAACTCATCATTTTTCTCCACCGTTTTCTTTTCTGTTAAAAAAAAGGAAACAATTGGGAGTACAATAGAACTCTTGAAATTGTGTTCTTGGAAGGTTGCCCTCTTTTGAAATTTTTGGTCGATTTTCCACTCCAGAATTTTTTTAGAAAGCAGGTGTCTTTTAGCGAACTGCAAGTTTGGTGAATATTTAGTGACCTTTAGCAATGGGTTTAAATCTGCTGTTGTGGGAAGTGGCCTCAAGCAGGCAGCATATCTCCATTCCCATATCTGGGTACTAGGGCAGCAGAGCCTTTCTGGAAGTCGTGTTCCTAGTTTGTAAATTACATTGGAATGTGCATGGAGAAAGCCCCATAAGTATATGTCTCATTATTTCTTCTTGGTTTTAAAATTTTTTTTTAATTGGGGTAAAGCTTAGAATATTGTTTGTCCTAGGTGTACACCATCTGGTTCGTTTGTACATTATATATGTCTATTCAAGTACAGATCCTCTTCCCATGTAAAATGTTACTGACGGTTCCGCAGACCTCCCTTGCTATATGGTTGGTCTTTTTGAGATATGGATACAATATGTGTTTGTATACATATAGTAACACTAATCTTAATTTATCCATTCCCCACACCTTTCCTTTTAGATGAGCATAGTTTGTTTTCTAAGTCTGTGAGTGTCTTTCTCTGTGGAAATATGTTCCTTTGTGTCAGTTATTAGATAATGCCTATAAGTGATATCATAGAATATAGGTCTTTTGCTTTCCGACTTACCTCATGTTTCGTGATTATCTCCAGACTCATTTGAGGTGCCTCAGAGAGCAGTGGTTCATTGTTTTCCATGGCTATTATTCCATTGTGTACATGGACCACTTCTTCTTTATCCATTCACCTGTTGTTGGACATTTTGATTGCTCCACTGTCTTGGCTATTGTGAATAAGGCTGCACTGCAGCTTTTGCGGCCTGTGTCTTCTCGATTCTTGTCTTCTCAGGTGAGAGGTCCAATGGTGCGCCTGCTGCATTGAATGGTGCCTGCAGTTTTACTTTTAAACACAGCTACTTTCTGTTCTCATTATTGGCTGTTACCCCTTCACGTCTCACCAGCAGGTAGAGGGTACACAGTTCTCTAAAACCCCTTCAGCATTTATTGTTTGTAGACTTTTTGCTCATGTTCAGTCGACTGGTGTAAGTTGAAACTTTTTGTAGATTAGATTGCATGGGTCTAACACTCCCTGAGGTTGAGCTTTTATCCATTTTCCTTTTTTTTTAAAAGAGCGTGAGTAAAACTTAACTCTTCATACTCTCTTCTTGAAACATTTGCCTGTTTTGAATTGTTTTGTCCATTCCCTCCTTCAGCACAATTTTTTAGGGCAGGTGTCCTTTACAGCCCTGAGTCCTTGGGAATGTTAAGTGACCATTAGCTGTGAGTTTAAAGCTGTTCTTGCAGGAAACGGCCACAAGGTGGCAGCATTTCCCCTTTACCATATTTGGTTACTAGGGAAACAGAGCCTTAATGGAAGTGGTGTTGTAGGTTGTAAATTAGAATGGAATGTGCCAGGGAAAAGCCCTTTAAGTTTATGTCTCATTACTTCTTGTTCATATTTGTAGTTTACTTTTTATTTTTTATCCCAGTAAATATGATTACAATGGTTTGTTTGTTCTAGGTGTGCAAGATGTGGTTCTTTCACACATATACATGTATCTATTGTTCCTCGCATCCTTTTCCCATGTAGGTTATGACACAATGTTGAGTAGTCTTCTCCTGGTCTTCCGTACGTCTTTGGTGGTTATATATTTCACATGGTTTGTATATCTCTGTTAACCCCAATGTGGCAATGTATCCAATCCTCATCCCTTTCTATTTGGTGAACCATAAGTTTTTTAATGAATCTGTGATTGCCTTTCTCTGTGGAAATATCTTCATTGGTATCAATTTTTAAGTAACTCTTAAAAGTGATATGATAGGATATGTGTCTTTTGCTTTCTCACTTACTACACGTGGCGTGATTACGTCTAGACTCATCTATGGTGCTGCAAACGGCATTGTTTCATTTTTTTCACTAGCGAATATTCCATCTGTACATGGAGGAGTTCTTCTTTGTCCATCCATCTGTTGGTGGACCTTTTGGTTACTTCCATATCTTGGCTATTGTAATACTGTGCAGTGCAGATTTGCCTGCCTGTGTCTTTCCAATTCTCTCTTCTTAGGTTTTACGTCGAGGAGTGGGCCTGCTGGATCATATAGTAGCTCAATGTTTACCTTTTTAAGGCACCTCCATTCTGTTCTCATTCGTGGCCCTTTCCAAGTTACGTCCCCTTTGAAGTTGAGGGTATGCATTTCTCCACAACACTTTCAGCATTTATTGTTTGTAGTTTTCTTGCTGATGGTTATTCTGACAAGTGTGAGCTGATACCTCTCTGTGGTTGAATTCGAATGTGCCACATAATCTGTTGAAATTGAGCTTTAAGGCATGTCCTTTGCTATTTTTCAAGCTGTGATTACCCCTTAGTTCTTCAAAGTGTTCTCTTTAAGTATGTGTCACATTTTGAAATGTTTTGGCCTTTACCTCCCTCAAGACATTTTGAGGGCCTGTTTCATTTACAGTTCTGCAGTACTTGTTCCTATGAAGTGACCATTAGCACAGGCTTTAAAGCTGCTTTTGCAGGTAACTGCCAGAGGGCGGCAGCCTTTCTATGTCCCCCACCCTGGTAACTAGGGAAAAGCCCTTGCGGCCTGTGGTGTTTCTCGGTTATAAATTAGAGTGGAGTGTGCCCGGACAAACCCACACAAGCTGATGTCTCCTTACTTTTGTTGGATTTTTACATTTAATTTTTATTTTTTATTGGAGTAATTTTCCACTGTGTACGTGGACCACTTCTACTTTGTGCATTCCTCGGTTGATGGACATTTTCATTGCTTCCAAGTGTTGGCTATGGTAAATATTGTTGGAGTGCAGGATTGCCAGGCTGTGACTTTTCGATTCTCATTTTCTCAGGTGATAGGCCCAGCAGTGGGTGTGATTGATTGACTGGTAGCACCGTGTTTCCCTTTTCAAAGCACCTTCTTTGTGTTTTCATTAGTGGCTCTTACCACGTCCCCCTTAGAATCGAGGGTACGCATTTCTCCACAATCGCTTCAGCATATATTGTTTGCAGCATTTATGCTAATGGCCCTTCTGGCTGCTGTGAGCTGATAGGTTTTTGTAATTTGGGTTTGCATGTCTTTGAAAATTCGTAAAACTCATCATTTTTCTCCACCGTTTTCTTTTCTGTTAAAAAAAAAAGGAAACAATTGGGAGTACAATAGAACTCTTGAAATTGTGTTCTTGGAAGGTTGCCCTCTTTTGAAATTTTTGGTCGATTTTCCACTCCAGAATTTTTTTAGAAAGCAGGTGTCTTTTAGCGAACTGCAAGTTTGGTGAATATTTAGTGACCTTTAGCAATGGGTTTAAATCTGCTGTTGTGGGAAGTGGCCTCAAGCAGGCAGCATATCTCCATTCCCATATCTGGGTACTAGGGCAGCAGAGCCTTTCTGGAAGTCGTGTTCCTAGTTTGTAAATTACATTGGAATGTGCATGGAGAAAGCCCCATAAGTATATGTCTCATTATTTCTTCTTGGTTTAAAAATTTTTTTTTAATTGGGGTAAAGCTTAGAATATTGTTTGTCCTAGGTGTACACCATCTGGTTCGTTTGTACATTATATATGTCTATTCAAGTACAGATCCTCTTCCCATGTAAAATGTTACTGACGGTTCCGCAGACCTCCCTTGCTATATGGTTGGTCTTTTTGAGATATGGATACAATATGTGTTTGTATACATATAGTAACACTAATCTTAATTTATCCATTCCCCCCACCTTTCCTTTTAGATGAGCATAGTTTGTTTTCTAAGTCTGTGAGTGTCTTTCTCTGTGGAAATATGTTCCTTTGTGTCAGTTATTAGATAACGCCTATAAGTGATATCATAGAATATAGGTCTTTTGCTTTCTGACTTACCTCATGTTTCGTGATTATCTCCAGACTCATTTGTGGTGCCTCAGAGAGCAGTGGTTCATTGTTTTCCATGGCTATTATTCCATTGTGTACATGGACCACTTCTTCTTTATCCATTCACCTGTTGTTGGACATTTTGATTGCTCCACTGTCTTGGCTATTGTGAATAAGGCTGCAGTGCAGCTTTTGCGGCCTGTGTCTTCTCGATTCTTGTCTTCTCAGGTGAGAGGTCCAATGGTGCGCCTGCTGCATTGAATGGTGCCTGCAGTTTTACTTTTAAACACAGCTCCTTTCTGTTCTCATTATTGGCTGTTACCCCTTCACGTCTCACCAGCAGGTAGAGTGTACACAGTTCCCTAAAACCCCTTCAGCATTTATTGTTTGTAGACTTTTTGCTCATGTTCAGTCGACTGGTGTAAGTTGAAACTTTTTGTAGATTAGATTGCATGGGTCTAACACTCCCTGAGGTTGAGCTTTTATCCATTTTCCTTTTTTTTTAAAAGAGCGTGAGTAAAACTTAACTCTTCATACTCTCTTCTTGAAACATTTGCCTGTTTTGAATTGTTTTGTCCATTCCCTCCTTCAGCACAATTTTTTAGGGCAGGTGTCCTTTACAGCCCTGAGTCCTTGGGAATGTTAAATGACCATTAGCTGTGAGTTTAAAGCTGTTCTTGCAGGAAACGGCCACAAGGTGGCAGCATTTCCCCTTTACCATATTTGGTTACTAGGGAAACAGAGCCTTAATGGAAGTGGTGTTGTAGGTTGTAAATTAGAATGGAATGTGCCAGGGAAAAGCCCTTTAAGTTTATGTCTCATTACTTCTTGTTCATATTTGTAGTTTACTTTTTATTTTTTATCCCAGTAAATATGATTACAATGGTTTGTTTGTTCTAGGTGTGCAAGATGTGGTTCTTTCACACATATACATGTATCTATTGTTCCTCGCATCCTTTTCCCATGTAGGTTATGACACAATGTTGAGTAGTCTTCTCCTGGTCTTCCGTACGTCTTTGGTGGTTATATATTTCACATGGTTTGTATATCTCTGTTAACCCCAATGTGGCCATGTATCCAATCCTCATCCCTTTCTATTTGGTGAACCATAAGTTTTTTAATGAATCTGTGATTGCCTTTCTCTGCGGAAATATCTTCATTGGTATCAATTTTTAAGTAACTCTTAAAAGTGATATGATAGGATATGTGTCTTTTGCTTTCTCACTTACTACACGTGGCGTGATTACGTCTAGACTCATCTATGGTGCTGCAAACGGCATTGTTTCATTTTTTTCACTAGCGAATATTCCATCTGTACATGGAGGAGTTCTTCTTTGTCCATCCATCTGTTGGTGGACCTTTTGGTTACTTCCATATCTTGGCTATTGTAATACTGTGCAGTGCAGATTTGCCTGCCTGTGTCTTTCCAATTCTCTCTTCTTAGGTTTTACGTCGAGGAGTGGGCCTGCTGGATCATATAGTAGCTCAATGTTTACCTTTTTAAGGCACCTCCATTCTGTTCTCATTCGTGGCCCTTTCCAAGTTACGTCCCCTTTGAAGTTGAGGGTATGCATTTCTCCACAACACTTTCAGCATTTATTGTTTGTAGTTTTCTTGCTGATGGTTATTCTGACAAGTGTGAGCTGATACCTCTCTGTGGTTGAATTCGAATGTGCCACATAATCTGTTGAAATTGAGCTTTAAGGCATGTCCTTTGCTATTTTTCAAGCTGTGATTACCCCTTAGTTCTTCAAAGTGTTCTCTTTAAGTATGTGTCACATTTTGAAATGTTTTGGCCTTTACCTCCCTCAAGACATTTTGAGGGCCTGTTTCATTTACAGTTCTGCAGTACTTGTTCCTATGAAGTGACCATTAGCACAGGCTTTAAAGCTGCTTTTGCAGGTAACTGCCAGAGGGCGGCAGCCTTTCTATGTCCCCCACCCTGGTAACTAGGGAAAAGCCCTTGCGGCCTGTGGTGTTTCTCGGTTATAAATTAGAGTGGAGTGTGCCCGGACAAACCCACACAAGCTGATGTCTCCTTACTTTTGTTGGATTTTTACATTTAATTTTTATTTTTTATTGGAGTAATTTTCCACTGTGTACGTGGACCACTTCTACTTTGTGCATTCCTCGGTTGATGGACATTTTCATTGCTTCCAAGTGTTGGCTATGGTAAATATTGTTGGAGTGCAGGATTGCCAGGCTGTGACTTTTCGATTCTCATTTTTTCTCAGGTGATAGGCCCAGCAGTGGGTGTGATTGATTGACTGGTAGCACCGTGTTTCCCTTTTCAAAGCACCTTCTTTGTGTTTTCATTAGTGGCTCTTACCACGTCCCCCTTAGAATCGAGGGTACGCATTTCTCCACAATCGCTTCAGCATATATTGTTTGCAGCATTTATGCTAATGGCCCTTCTGGCTGCTGTGAGCTGATAGGTTTTTGTAATTTGGGTTTGCATGTCTTTGAAAATTCGTAAAACTCATCATTTTTCTCCACCGTTTTCTTTTCTGTTAAAAAAAAAAGGAAACAATTGGGAATACAATAGAACTCTTGAAATTGTGTTCTTGGAAGGTTGCCCTCTTTTGAAATTTTTGGTCGATTTTCCACTCCAGAATTTTTTTAGAAAGCAGGTGTCTTTTAGCGAACTGCAAGTTTGGTGAATATTTAGTGACCTTTAGCAATGGGTTTAAATCTGCTGTTGTGGGAAGTGGCCTCAAGCAGGCAGCATATCTCCATTCCCATATCTGGGTACTAGGGCAGCAGAGCCTTTCTGGAAGTCGTGTTCCTAGTTTGTAAATTACATTGGAATGTGCATGGAGAAAGCCCCATAAGTTTATGTCTCATTATTTCTTCTTGGTTTTAAAATTTTTTTTAATTGGGGTAAAGCTTAGAATATTGTTTGTCCTAGGTGTACACCATCTGGTTCGTTTGTACATTATATATGTCTATTCAAGTACAGATCCTCTTCCCATGTAAAATGTTACTGACGGTTCCGCAGACCTCCCTTGCTATATGGTTGGTCTTTTTGAGATATGGATATAATATATGTTTGTATACATATAGTAACACTAATCTTAATTTATCCATTCCCCCCACCTTTCCTTTTAGATGAGCATAGTTTGTTTTCTAAGTCTGTGAGTGTCTTTCTCTGTGGAAATATGTTCCTTTTTGTCAGTTATTAGATAACGCCTATAAGTGATATCATAGAATATAGGTCTTTTGCTTTCCGACTTACCTCATGTTTCGTGATTATCTCCAGACTCATTTGTGGTGCCTCAGAGAGCAGTGGTTCATTGTTTTCCATGGCTATTATTCCATTGTGTACATGGACCACTTCTTCTTTATCCATTCACCTGTTGCTGGACATTTTGATTGCTCCACTGTCTTGGCTATTGTGAATAAGGCTGCACTGCAGCTTTTGCGGCCTGTGTCTTCTCGATTCTTGTCTTCTCAGGTGAGAGGTCCAATGGTGCGCCTGCTGCATTGAATGGTGCCTGCAGTTTTACTTTTAAACACAGCTCCTTTCTGTTCTCATTATTGGCTGTTACCCCTTCACGTCTCACCAGCAGGTAGAGTGTACACAGTTCTCTAAAACCCCTTCAGCATTTATTGTTTGTAGACTTTTTGCTCATGTTCAGTCGACTGGTGTAAGTTGAAACTTTTTGTAGATTAGATTGCATGGGTCTAACACTCCCTGAGGTTGAGCTTTTATCCATTTTCCTTTTTTTTAAAAAGAGCGTGAGTAAAACTTAACTCTTCATACTCTCTTCTTGAAACATTTGCCTGTTTTGAATTGTTTTGTCCATTCCCTCCTTTAGCACAATTTTTTAGGGCAGGTGTCCTTTACAGCCCTGAGTCCTTGGGAATGTTAAGTGACCATTAGCTGTGAGTTTAAAGCTGTTCTTGCAGGAAACGGCCACAAGGTGGCAGCATTTCCCCTTTACCATATTTGGTTACTAGGGAAACAGAGCCTTAATGGAAGTGGTGTTGTAGGTTGTAAATTAGAATGGAATGTGCCAGGGAAAAGCCCTTTAAGTTTATGTCTCATTACTTCTTGTTCATATTTGTAGTTTACTTTTTATTTTTTATCCCAGTAAATATGATTACAATGGTTTGTTTGTTCTAGGTGTGCAAGATGTGGTTCTTTCACACATATACATGTATCTATTGTTCCTCGCATCCTTTTCCCATGTAGGTTATGACACAATGTTGAGTAGTCTTCTCCTGGTCTTCCGTACGTCTTTGGTGGTTATATATTTCACATGGTTTGTATATCTCTGTTAACCCCAATGTGGCCATGTATCCAATCCTCATCCCTTTCTATTTGGTGAACCATAAGTTTTTTAATGAATCTGTGATTGCCTTTCTCTGTGGAAATATCTTCATTGGTATCAATTTTTAAGTAACTCTTAAAAGTGATATGATAGGATATGTGTCTTTTGCTTTCTCACTTACTACACGTGGCGTGATTACGTCTAGACTCATCTATGGTGCTGCAAACGGCATTGTTTCATTTTTTTCACTAGCGAATATTCCATCTGTACATGGAGGAGTTCTTCTTTGTCCATCCATCTGTTGGTGGACCTTTTGGTTACTTCCATATCTTGGCTATTGTAATACTGTGCAGTGCAGATTTGCCTGCCTGTGTCTTTCCAATTCTCTCTTCTTAGGTTTTACGTCGAGGAGTGGGCCTGCTGGATCATATAGTAGCTCAATGTTTACCTTTTTAAGGCACCTCCATTCTGTTCTCATTCGTGGCCCTTTCCAAGTTACGTCCCCTTTGAAGTTGAGGGTATGCATTTCTCCACAACACTTTCAGCATTTATTGTTTGTAGTTTTCTTGCTGATGGTTATTCTGACAAGTGTGAGCTGATACCTCTCTGTGGTTGAATTCGAATGTGCCACATAATCTGTTGAAATTGAGCTTTAAGGCATGTCCTTTGCTATTTTTCAAGCTGTGATTACCCCTTAGTTCTTCAAAGTGTTCTCTTTAAGTATGTGTCACATTTTGAAATGTTTTGGCCTTTACCTCCCTCAAGACATTTTGAGGGCCTGTTTCATTTACAGTTCTGCAGTACTTGTTCCTATGAAGTGACCATTAGCACAGGCTTTAAAGCTGCTTTTGCAGGTAACTGCCAGAGGGCGGCAGCCTTTCTATGTCCCCCACCCTGGTAACTAGGGAAAAGCCCTTGCGGCCTGTGGTGTTTCTCGGTTATAAATTAGAGTGGAGTGTGCCCGGACAAACCCACACAAGCTGATGTCTCCTTACTTTTGTTGGATTTTTACATTTAATTTTTATTTTTTATTGGAGTAAGTTTCCACTGTGTACGTGGACCACTTCTACTTTGTGCATTCCTCGGTTGATGGACATTTTCATTGCTTCCAAATGTTGGCTATGGTACATATTGTTGGAGTGCAGGATTGCCAGGCTGTGACTTTTCGATTCTCATTTTCTCAGGTGATAGGCCCAGCAGTGGGTGTGATTGATTGACTGGTAGCACCGTGTTTCCCTTTTCAAAGCACCTTCTTTGTGTTTTCATTAGTGGCTCTTACCACGTCCCCCTTAGAATCGAGGGTACGCATTTCTCCACAATCGCTTCAGCATATATTGTTTGCAGCATTTATGCTAATGGCCCTTCTGGCTGCTGTGAGCTGATAGGTTTTTGTAATTTGGGTTTGCATGTCTTTGAAAATTCGTAAAACTCATCATTTTTCTCCACCGTTTTCTTTTCTGTTAAAAAAAAAAGGAAACAATTGGGAGTACAATAGAACTCTTGAAATTGTGTTCTTGGAAGGTTGCCCTCTTTTGAAATTTTTGGTCGATTTTCCACTCCAGAATTTTTTTAGAAAGCAGGTGTCTTTTAGCGAACTGCAAGTTTGGTGAATATTTAGTGACCTTTAGCAATGGGTTTAAATCTGCTGTTGTGGGAAGTGGCCTCAAGCAGGCAGCATATCTCCATTCCCATATCTGGGTACTAGGGCAGCAGAGCCTTTCTGGAAGTCGTGTTCCTAGTTTGTAAATTACATTGGAATGTGCATGGAGAAAGCCCCATAAGTATATGTCTCATTATTTCTTCTTGGTTTTAAAATTTTTTTTTAATTGGGGTAAAGCTTAGAATATTGTTTGTCCTAGGTGTACACCATCTGGTTCGTTTGTACATTATATATGTCTATTCAAGTACAGATCCTCTTCCCATGTAAAATGTTACTGACGGTTCCGCAGACCTCCCTTGCTATATGGTTGGTCTTTTTGAGATATGGATACAATATGTGTTTGTATACATATAGTAACACTAATCTTAATTTATCCATTCCCCCCACCTTTCCTTTTAGATGAGCATAGTTTGTTTTCTAAGTCTGTGAGTGTCTTTCTCTGTGGAAATATGTTCCTTTGTGTCAGTTATTAGATAACGCCTATAAGTGATATCATAGAATATAGGTCTTTTGCTTTCTGACTTACCTCATGTTTCGTGATTATCTCCAGACTCATTTGTGGTGCCTCAGAGAGCAGTGGTTCATTGTTTTCCATGGCTATTATTCCATTGTGTACATGGACCACTTCTTCTTTATCCATTCACCTGTTGTTGGACATTTTGATTGCTCCACTGTCTTGGCTATTGTGAATAAGGCTGCACTGCAGCTTTTGCGGCCTGTGTCTTCTCGATTCTTGTCTTCTCAGGTGAGAGGTCCAATGGTGCGCCTGCTGCATTGAATGGTGCCTGCAGTTTTACTTTTAAACACAGCTCCTTTCTGTTCTCATTATTGGCTGTTACCCCTTCACGTCTCACCAGCAGGTAGAGTGTACACAGTTCCCTAAAACCCCTTCAGCATTTATTGTTTGTAGACTTTTTGCTCATGTTCAGTCGACTGGTGTAAGTTGAAACTTTTTGTAGATTAGATTGCATGGGTCTAACACTCCCTGAGGTTGAGCTTTTATCCATTTTCCTTTTTTTTTAAAAGAGCGTGAGTAAAACTTAACTCTTCATACTCTCTTCTTGAAACATTTGCCTGTTTTGAATTGTTTTGTCCATTCCCTCCTTCAGCACAATTTTTTAGGGCAGGTGTCCTTTACAGCCCTGAGTCCTTGGGAATGTTAAATGACCATTAGCTGTGAGTTTAAAGCTGTTCTTGCAGGAAACGGCCACAAGGTGGCAGCATTTCCCCTTTACCATATTTGGTTACTAGGGAAACAGAGCCTTAATGGAAGTGGTGTTGTAGGTTGTAAATTAGAATGGAATGTGCCAGGGAAAAGCCCTTTAAGTTTATGTCTCATTACTTCTTGTTCATATTTGTAGTTTACTTTTTATTTTTTATCCCAGTAAATATGATTACAATGGTTTGTTTGTTCTAGGTGTGCAAGATGTGGTTCTTTCACACATATACATGTATCTATTGTTCCTCGCATCCTTTTCCCATGTAGGTTATGACACAATGTTGAGTAGTCTTCTCCTGGTCTTCCGTACGTCTTTGGTGGTTATATATTTCACATGGTTTGTATATCTCTGTTAACCCCAATGTGGCCATGTATCCAATCCTCATCCCTTTCTATTTGGTGAACCATAAGTTTTTTAATGAATCTGTGATTGCCTTTCTCTGCGGAAATATCTTCATTGGTATCAATTTTTAAGTAACTCTTAAAAGTGATATGATAGGATATGTGTCTTTTGCTTTCTCACTTACTACACGTGGCGTGATTACGTCTAGACTCATCTATGGTGCTGCAAACGGCATTGTTTCATTTTTTTCACTAGCGAATATTCCATCTGTACATGGAGGAGTTCTTCTTTGTCCATCCATCTGTTGGTGGACCTTTTGGTTACTTCCATATCTTGGCTATTGTAATACTGTGCAGTGCAGATTTGCCTGCCTGTGTCTTTCCAATTCTCTCTTCTTAGGTTTTACGTCGAGGAGTGGGCCTGCTGGATCATATAGTAGCTCAATGTTTACCTTTTTAAGGCACCTCCATTCTGTTCTCATTCGTGGCCCTTTCCAAGTTACGTCCCCTTTGAAGTTGAGGGTATGCATTTCTCCACAACACTTTCAGCATTTATTGTTTGTAGTTTTCTTGCTGATGGTTATTCTGACAAGTGTGAGCTGATACCTCTCTGTGGTTGAATTCGAATGTGCCACATAATCTGTTGAAATTGAGCTTTAAGGCATGTCCTTTGCTATTTTTCAAGCTGTGATTACCCCTTAGTTCTTCAAAGTGTTCTCTTTAAGTATGTGTCACATTTTGAAATGTTTTGGCCTTTACCTCCCTCAAGACATTTTGAGGGCCTGTTTCATTTACAGTTCTGCAGTACTTGTTCCTATGAAGTGACCATTAGCACAGGCTTTAAAGCTGCTTTTGCAGGTAACTGCCAGAGGGCGGCAGCCTTTCTATGTCCCCCACCCTGGTAACTAGGGAAAAGCCCTTGCGGCCTGTGGTGTTTCTCGGTTATAAATTAGAGTGGAGTGTGCCCGGACAAACCCACACAAGCTGATGTCTCCTTACTTTTGTTGGATTTTTACATTTAATTTTTATTTTTTATTGGAGTAATTTTCCACTGTGTACGTGGACCACTTCTACTTTGTGCATTCCTCGGTTGATGGACATTTTCATTGCTTCCAAGTGTTGGCTATGGTAAATATTGTTGGAGTGCAGGATTGCCAGGCTGTGACTTTTCGATTCTCATTTTTTCTCAGGTGATAGGCCCAGCAGTGGGTGTGATTGATTGACTGGTAGCACCGTGTTTCCCTTTTCAAAGCACCTTCTTTGTGTTTTCATTAGTGGCTCTTACCACGTCCCCCTTAGAATCGAGGGTACGCATTTCTCCACAATCGCTTCAGCATATATTGTTTGCAGCATTTATGCTAATGGCCCTTCTGGCTGCTGTGAGCTGATAGGTTTTTGTAATTTGGGTTTGCATGTCTTTGAAAATTCGTAAAACTCATCATTTTTCTCCACCGTTTTCTTTTCTGTTAAAAAAAAAAGGAAACAATTGGGAATACAATAGAACTCTTGAAATTGTGTTCTTGGAAGGTTGCCCTCTTTTGAAATTTTTGGTCGATTTTCCACTCCAGAATTTTTTTAGAAAGCAGGTGTCTTTTAGCGAACTGCAAGTTTGGTGAATATTTAGTGACCTTTAGCAATGGGTTTAAATCTGCTGTTGTGGGAAGTGGCCTCAAGCAGGCAGCATATCTCCATTCCCATATCTGGGTACTAGGGCAGCAGAGCCTTTCTGGAAGTCGTGTTCCTAGTTTGTAAATTACATTGGAATGTGCATGGAGAAAGCCCCATAAGTTTATGTCTCATTATTTCTTCTTGGTTTTAAAATTTTTTTTAATTGGGGTAAAGCTTAGAATATTGTTTGTCCTAGGTGTACACCATCTGGTTCGTTTGTACATTATATATGTCTATTCAAGTACAGATCCTCTTCCCATGTAAAATGTTACTGACGGTTCCGCAGACCTCCCTTGCTATATGGTTGGTCTTTTTGAGATATGGATATAATATATGTTTGTATACATATAGTAACACTAATCTTAATTTATCCATTCCCCCCACCTTTCCTTTTAGATGAGCATAGTTTGTTTTCTAAGTCTGTGAGTGTCTTTCTCTGTGGAAATATGTTCCTTTGTGTCAGTTATTAGATAACGCCTATAAGTGATATCATAGAATATAGGTCTTTTGCTTTCCGACTTACCTCATGTTTCGTGATTATCTCCAGACTCATTTGTGGTGCCTCAGAGAGCAGTGGTTCATTGTTTTCCATGGCTATTATTCCATTGTGTACATGGACCACTTCTTCTTTATCCATTCACCTGTTGCTGGACATTTTGATTGCTCCACTGTCTTGGCTATTGTGAATAAGGCTGCACTGCAGCTTTTGCGGCCTGTGTCTTCTCGATTCTTGTCTTCTCAGGTGAGAGGTCCAATGGTGCGCCTGCTGCATTGAATGGTGCCTGCAGTTTTACTTTTAAACACAGCTCCTTTCTGTTCTCATTATTGGCTGTTACCCCTTCACGTCTCACCAGCAGGTAGAGTGTACACAGTTCTCTAAAACCCCTTCAGCATTTATTGTTTGTAGACTTTTTGCTCATGTTCAGTCGACTGGTGTAAGTTGAAACTTTTTGTAGATTAGATTGCATGGGTCTAACACTCCCTGAGGTTGAGCTTTTATCCATTTTCCTTTTTTTTAAAAAGAGCGTGAGTAAAACTTAACTCTTCATACTCTCTTCTTGAAACATTTGCCTGTTTTGAATTGTTTTGTCCATTCCCTCCTTTAGCACAATTTTTTAGGGCAGGTGTCCTTTACAGCCCTGAGTCCTTGGGAATGTTAAGTGACCATTAGCTGTGAGTTTAAAGCTGTTCTTGCAGGAAACGGCCACAAGGTGGCAGCATTTCCCCTTTACCATATTTGGTTACTAGGGAAACAGAGCCTTAATGGAAGTGGTGTTGTAGGTTGTAAATTAGAATGGAATGTGCCAGGGAAAAGCCCTTTAAGTTTATGTCTCATTACTTCTTGTTCATATTTGTAGTTTACTTTTTATTTTTTATCCCAGTAAATATGATTACAATGGTTTGTTTGTTCTAGGTGTGCAAGATGTGGTTCTTTCACACATATACATGTATCTATTGTTCCTCGCATCCTTTTCCCATGTAGGTTATGACACAATGTTGAGTAGTCTTCTCCTGGTCTTCCGTACGTCTTTGGTGGTTATATATTTCACATGGTTTGTATATCTCTGTTAACCCCAATGTGGCCATGTATCCAATCCTCATCCCTTTCTATTTGGTGAACCATAAGTTTTTTAATGAATCTGTGATTGCCTTTCTCTGCGGAAATATCTTCATTGGTATCAATTTTTAAGTAACTCTTAAAAGTGATATGATAGGATATGTGTCTTTTGCTTTCTCACTTACTACACGTGGCGTGATTACGTCTAGACTCATCTATGGTGCTGCAAACGGCATTGTTTCATTTTTTTCACTAGCGAATATTCCATCTGTACATGGAGGAGTTCTTCTTTGTCCATCCATCTGTTGGTGGACCTTTTGGTTACTTCCATATCTTGGCTATTGTAATACTGTGCAGTGCAGATTTGCCTGCCTGTGTCTTTCCAATTCTCTCTTCTTAGGTTTTACGTCGAGGAGTGGGCCTGCTGGATCATATAGTAGCTCAATGTTTACCTTTTTAAGGCACCTCCATTCTGTTCTCATTCGTGGCCCTTTCCAAGTTACGTCCCCTTTGAAGTTGAGGGTATGCATTTCTCCACAACACTTTCAGCATTTATTGTTTGTAGTTTTCTTGCTGATGGTTATTCTGACAAGTGTGAGCTGATACCTCTCTGTGGTTGAATTCGAATGTGCCACATAATCTGTTGAAATTGAGCTTTAAGGCATGTCCTTTGCTATTTTTCAAGCTGTGATTACCCCTTAGTTCTTCAAAGTGTTCTCTTTAAGTATGTGTCACATTTTGAAATGTTTTGGCCTTTACCTCCCTCAAGACATTTTGAGGGCCTGTTTCATTTACAGTTCTGCAGTACTTGTTCCTATGAAGTGACCATTAGCACAGGCTTTAAAGCTGCTTTTGCAGGTAACTGCCAGAGGGCGGCAGCCTTTCTATGTCCCCCACCCTGGTAACTAGGGAAAAGCCCTTGCGGCCTGTGGTGTTTCTCGGTTATAAATTAGAGTGGAGTGTGCCCGGACAAACCCACACAAGCTGATGTCTCCTTACTTTTGTTGGATTTTTACATTTAATTTTTATTTTTTATTGGAGTAATTTTCCACTGTGTACGTGGACCACTTCTACTTTGTGCATTCCTCGGTTGATGGACATTTTCATTGCTTCCAAGTGTTGGCTATGGTAAATATTGTTGGAGTGCAGGATTGCCAGGCTGTGACTTTTCGATTCTCATTTTTTCTCAGGTGATAGGCCCAGCAGTGGGTGTGATTGATTGACTGGTAGCACCGTGTTTCCCTTTTCAAAGCACCTTCTTTGTGTTTTCATTAGTGGCTCTTACCACGTCCCCCTTAGAATCGAGGGTACGCATTTCTCCACAATCGCTTCAGCATATATTGTTTGCAGCATTTATGCTAATGGCCCTTCTGGCTGCTGTGAGCTGATAGGTTTTTGTAATTTGGGTTTGCATGTCTTTGAAAATTCGTAAAACTCATCATTTTTCTCCACCGTTTTCTTTTCTGTTAAAAAAAAAAGGAAACAATTGGGAATACAATAGAACTCTTGAAATTGTGTTCTTGGAAGGTTGCCCTCTTTTGAAATTTTTGGTCGATTTTCCACTCCAGAATTTTTTTAGAAAGCAGGTGTCTTTTAGCGAACTGCAAGTTTGGTGAATATTTAGTGACCTTTAGCAATGGGTTTAAATCTGCTGTTGTGGGAAGTGGCCTCAAGCAGGCAGCATATCTCCATTCCCATATCTGGGTACTAGGGCAGCAGAGCCTTTCTGGAAGTCGTGTTCCTAGTTTGTAAATTACATTGGAATGTGCATGGAGAAAGCCCCATAAGTTTATGTCTCATTATTTCTTCTTGGTTTTAAAATTTTTTTTAATTGGGGTAAAGCTTAGAATATTGTTTGTCCTAGGTGTACACCATCTGGTTCGTTTGTACATTATATATGTCTATTCAAGTACAGATCCTCTTCCCATGTAAAATGTTACTGACGGTTCCGCAGACCTCCCTTGCTATATGGTTGGTCTTTTTGAGATATGGATATAATATATGTTTGTATACATATAGTAACACTAATCTTAATTTATCCATTCCCCCCACCTTTCCTTTTAGATGAGCATAGTTTGTTTTCTAAGTCTGTGAGTGTCTTTCTCTGTGGAAATATGTTCCTTTGTGTCAGTTATTAGATAACGCCTATAAGTGATATCATAGAATATAGGTCTTTTGCTTTCCGACTTACCTCATGTTTCGTGATTATCTCCAGACTCATTTGTGGTGCCTCAGAGAGCAGTGGTTCATTGTTTTCCATGGCTATTATTCCATTGTGTACATGGACCACTTCTTCTTTATCCATTCACCTGTTGCTGGACATTTTGATTGCTCCACTGTCTTGGCTATTGTGAATAAGGCTGCACTGCAGCTTTTGCGGCCTGTGTCTTCTCGATTCTTGTCTTCTCAGGTGAGAGGTCCAATGGTGCGCCTGCTGCATTGAATGGTGCCTGCAGTTTTACTTTTAAACACAGCTCCTTTCTGTTCTCATTATTGGCTGTTACCCCTTCACGTCTCACCAGCAGGTAGAGTGTACACAGTTCTCTAAAACCCCTTCAGCATTTATTGTTTGTAGACTTTTTGCTCATGTTCAGTCGACTGGTGTAAGTTGAAACTTTTTGTAGATTAGATTGCATGGGTCTAACACTCCCTGAGGTTGAGCTTTTATCCATTTTCCTTTTTTTTAAAAAGAGCGTGAGTAAAACTTAACTCTTCATACTCTCTTCTTGAAACATTTGCCTGTTTTGAATTGTTTTGTCCATTCCCTCCTTTAGCACAATTTTTTAGGGCAGGTGTCCTTTACAGCCCTGAGTCCTTGGGAATGTTAAGTGACCATTAGCTGTGAGTTTAAAGCTGTTCTTGCAGGAAACGGCCACAAGGTGGCAGCATTTCCCCTTTACCATATTTGGTTACTAGGGAAACAGAGCCTTAATGGAAGTGGTGTTGTAGGTTGTAAATTAGAATGGAATGTGCCAGGGAAAAGCCCTTTAAGTTTATGTCTCATTACTTCTTGTTCATATTTGTAGTTTACTTTTTATTTTTTATCCCAGTAAATATGATTACAATGGTTTGTTTGTTCTAGGTGTGCAAGATGTGGTTCTTTCACACATATACATGTATCTATTGTTCCTCGCATCCTTTTCCCATGTAGGTTATGACACAATGTTGAGTAGTCTTCTCCTGGTCTTCCGTACGTCTTTGGTGGTTATATATTTCACATGGTTTGTATATCTCTGTTAACCCCAATGTGGCCATGTATCCAATCCTCATCCCTTTCTATTTGGTGAACCATAAGTTTTTTAATGAATCTGTGATTGCCTTTCTCTGTGGAAATATCTTCATTGGTATCAATTTTTAAGTAACTCTTAAAAGTGATATGATAGGATATGTGTCTTTTGCTTTCTCACTTACTACACGTGGCGTGATTACGTCTAGACTCATCTATGGTGCTGCAAACGGCATTGTTTCATTTTTTTCACTAGCGAATATTCCATCTGTACATGGAGGAGTTCTTCTTTGTCCATCCATCTGTTGGTGGACCTTTTGGTTACTTCCATATCTTGGCTATTGTAATACTGTGCAGTGCAGATTTGCCTGCCTGTGTCTTTCCAATTCTCTCTTCTTAGGTTTTACGTCGAGGAGTGGGCCTGCTGGATCATATAGTAGCTCAATGTTTACCTTTTTAAGGCACCTCCATTCTGTTCTCATTCGTGGCCCTTTCCAAGTTACGTCCCCTTTGAAGTTGAGGGTATGCATTTCTCCACAACACTTTCAGCATTTATTGTTTGTAGTTTTCTTGCTGATGGTTATTCTGACAAGTGTGAGCTGATACCTCTCTGTGGTTGAATTCGAATGTGCCACATAATCTGTTGAAATTGAGCTTTAAGGCATGTCCTTTGCTAGTTTTCAAGCTGTGATTACCCCTTAGTTCTTCAAAGTGTTCTCTTTAAGTATGTGTCACATTTTGAAATGTTTTGGCCTTTACCTCCCTCAAGACATTTTGAGGGCCTGTTTCATTTACAGTTCTGCAGTACTTGTTCCTATGAAGTGACCATTAGCACAGGCTTTAAAGCTGCTTTTGCAGGTAACTGCCAGAGGGCGGCAGCCTTTCTATGTCCCCCACCCTGGTAACTAGGGAAAAGCCCTTGCGGCCTGTGGTGTTTCTCGGTTATAAATTAGAGTGGAGTGTGCCCGGACAAACCCACACAAGCTGATGTCTCCTTACTTTTGTTGGATTTTTACATTTAATTTTTATTTTTTATTGGAGTAATTTTCCACTGTGTACGTGGACCACTTCTACTTTGTGCATTCCTCGGTTGATGGACATTTTCATTGCTTCCAAGTGTTGGCTATGGTAAATATTGTTGGAGTGCAGGATTGCCAGGCTGTGACTTTTCGATTCTCATTTTTTCTCAGGTGATAGGCCCAGCAGTGGGTGTGATTGATTGACTGGTAGCACCGTGTTTCCCTTTTCAAAGCACCTTCTTTGTGTTTTCATTAGTGGCTCTTACCACGTCCCCCTTAGAATCGAGGGTACGCATTTCTCCACAATCGCTTCAGCATATATTGTTTGCAGCATTTATGCTAATGGCCCTTCTGGCTGCTGTGAGCTGATAGGTTTTTGTAATTTGGGTTTGCATGTCTTTGAAAATTCGTAAAACTCATCATTTTTCTCCACCGTTTTCTTTTCTGTTAAAAAAAAAAGGAAACAATTGGGAGTACAATAGAACTCTTGAAATTGTGTTCTTGGAAGGTTGCCCTCTTTTGAAATTTTTGGTCGATTTTCCACTCCAGAATTTTTTTAGAAAGCAGGTGTCTTTTAGCGAACTGCAAGTTTGGTGAATATTTAGTGACCTTTAGCAATGGGTTTAAATCTGCTGTTGTGGGAAGTGGCCTCAAGCAGGCAGCATATCTCCATTCCCATATCTGGGTACTAGGGCAGCAGAGCCTTTCTGGAAGTCGTGTTCCTAGTTTGTAAATTACATTGGAATGTGCATGGAGAAAGCCCCATAAGTATATGTCTCATTATTTCTTCTTGGTTTTAAATTTTTTTTTAATTGGGGTAAAGCTTAGAATATTGTTTGTCCTAGGTGTACACCATCTGGTTCGTTTGTACATTATATATGTCTATTCAAGTACAGATCCTCTTCCCATGTAAAATGTTACTGACGGTTCCGCAGACCTCCCTTGCTATATGGTTGGTCTTTTTGAGATATGGATATAATATGTGTTTGTATACATATAGTAACACTAATCTTAATTTATCCATTCCCCCCACCTTTCCTTTTAGATGAGCATAGTTTGTTTTCTAAGTCTGTGAGTGTCTTTCTCTGTGGAAATATGTTCCTTTGTGTCAGTTATTAGATAACGCCTATAAGTGATATCATAGAATATAGGTCTTTTGCTTTCCGACTTACCTCATGTTTCGTGATTATCTCCAGACTCATTTGTGGTGCCTCAGAGAGCAGTGGTTCATTGTTTTCCATGGCTATTATTCCATTGTGTACATGGACCACTTCTTCTTTATCCATTCACCTGTTGTTGGACATTTTGATTGCTCCACTGTCTTGGCTATTGTGAATAAGGCTGCACTGCAGCTTTTGCGGCCTGTGTCTTCTCGATTCTTGTCTTCTCAGGTGAGAGGTCCAATGGTGCGCCTGCTGCATTGAATGGTGCCTGCAGTTTTACTTTTAAACACAGCTCCTTTCTGTTCTCATTATTGGCTGTTACCCCTTTACGTCTCACCAGCAGGTAGAGGGTACACAGTTCCCTAAAACCCCTTCAGCATTTATTGTTTGTAGACTTTTTGCTCATGTTCAGGCGACTGGTGTAAGTTGAAACTTTTTGTAGATTAGATTGCATGGGTCTAACACTCCCTGAGGTTGAGCTTTTATCCATTTTCCTTTTTTTTTAAAAGAGCGTGAGTAAAACTTAACTCTTCATACTCTCTTCTTGAAACATTTGCCTGTTTTGAATTGTTTTGTCCATTCCCTCCTTCAGCACAATTTTTTAGGGCAGGTGTCCTTTACAGCCCTGAGTCCTTGGGAATGTTACGTGACCATTAGCTGTGAGTTTAAAGCTGTTCTTGCAGGAAACGGCCACAAGGTGGCAGCATTTCCCCTTTACCATATTTGGTTACTAGGGAAACAGAGCCTTAATGGAAGTGGTGTTGTAGGTTGTAAATTAGAATGGAATGTACCAGGGAAAAGCCCTGTAAGTTTATGTCTCATTACTTCTTGTTCATATTTGTAGTTTACTTTTTATTTTTTATCCCAGTAAATATGATTACAATGGTTTGTTTGTTCTAGGTGTGCAAGATGTGGTTCTTTCACACATATACATGTATCTATTGTTCCTCGCATCCTTTTCCCATGTAGGTTATGACACAATGTTGAGTAGTCTTCTCCTGGTCTTCCGTACGTCTTTGGTGGTTATATATTTCACATGGTTTGTATATCTCTGTTAACCCCAATGTGGCCATGTATCCAATCCTCATCCCTTTCTATTTGGTGAACCATAAGTTTTTTAATGAATCTGTGATTGCCTTTCTCTGTGGAAATATCTTCATTGGTATCAATTTTTAAGTAACTCTTAAAAGTGATATGATAGGATATGTGTCTTTTGCTTTCTCACTTACTACACGTGGCATGATTACGTCTAGACTCATCTATGGTGCTGCAAACGGCATTGTTTCATTTTTTTCACTAGCGAATATTCCATCTGTACATGGAGGAGTTCTTCTTTGTCCATCCATCTGTTGGTGGACCTTTTGGTTACTTCCATATCTTGGCTATTGTAATACTGTGCAGTGCAGATTTGCCTGCCTGTGTCTTTCCAATTCTCTCTTCTTAGGTTTTACGTCGAGGAGTGGGCCTGCTGGATCATATAGTAGCTCAATGTTTACCTTTTTAAGGCACCTCCATTCTGTTCTCATTCGTGGCCCTTTCCAAGTTACGTCCCCTTTGAAGTTGAGGGTATGCATTTCTCCACAACACTTTCAGCATTTATTGTTTGTAGTTTTCTTGCTGATGGTTATTCTGACAAGTGTGAGCTGATACCTCTCTGTGGTTGAATTCGAATGTGCCACATAATCTGTTGAAATTGAGCTTTAAGGCATGTCCTTTGCTATTTTTCAAGCTGTGATTACCCCTTAGTTCTTCAAAGTGTTCTCTTTAAGTATGTGTCACATTTTGAAATGTTTTGGCCTTTACCTCCCTCAAGACATTTTGAGGGCCTGTTTCATTTACAGTTCTGCAGTACTTGTTCCTATGAAGTGACCATTAGCACAGGCTTTAAAGCTGCTTTTGCAGGTAACTGCCAGAGGGCGGCAGCCTTTCTATGTCCCCCACCCTGGTAACTAGGGAAAAGCCCTTGCGGCCTGTGGTGTTTCTCGGTTATAAATTAGAGTGGAGTGTGCCCGGACAAACCCACACAAGCTGATGTCTCCTTACTTTTGTTGGATTTTTACATTTAATTTTTATTTTTTATTGGAGTAATTTTCCACTGTGTACGTGGACCACTTCTACTTTGTGCATTCCTCGGTTGATGGACATTTTCATTGCTTCCAAGTGTTGGCTATGGTAAATATTGTTGGAGTGCAGGATTGCCAGGCTGTGACTTTTCGATTCTCATTTTTTCTCAGGTGATAGGCCCAGCAGTGGGTGTAATTGATTGACTGGTAGCACCGTGTTTCCCTTTTCAAAGCACCTTCTTTGTGTTTTCATTAGTGGCTCTTACCACGTCCCCCTTAGAATCGAGGGTACGCATTTCTCCACAATCGCTTCAGCATATATTGTTTGCAGCATTTATGCTAATGGCCCTTCTGGCTGCTGTGAGCTGATAGGTTTTTGTAATTTGGGTTTGCATGTCTTTGAAAATTCGTAAAACTCATCATTTTTCTCCACCGTTTTCTTTTCTGTTAAAAAAAAGGAAACAATTGGGAGTACAATAGAACTCTTGAAATTGTGTTCTTGGAAGGTTGCCCTCTTTTGAAATTTTTGGTCGATTTTCCACTCCAGAATTTTTTTAGAAAGCAGGTGTCTTTTACCGAACTGCAAGTTTGGTGAATATTTAGTGACCTTTAGCAATGGGTTTAAATCTGCTGTTGTGGGAAGTGGCCTCAAGCAGGCAGCATATCTCCATTCCCATATCTGGGTACTAGGGCAGCAGAGCCTTTCTGGAAGTCGTGTTCCTAGTTTGTAAATTACATTGGAATGTGCATGGAGAAAGCCCCATAAGTATATGTCTCATTATTTCTTCTTGGTTTTAAAATTTTTTTTTTAATTGGGGTAAAGCTTAGAATATTGTTTGTCCTAGGTGTACACCATCTGGTTCGTTTGTACATTATATATGTCTATTCAAGTACAGATCCTCTTCCCATGTAAAATGTTACTGACGGTTCCGCAGACCTCCCTTGCTATATGGTTGGTCTTTTTGAGATATGGATATAATATATGTTTGTATACATATAGTAACACTAATCTTAATTTATCCATTCCCCCCACCTTTCCTTTTAGATGAGCATAGTTTGTTTTCTAAGTCTGTGAGTGTCTTTCTCTGTGGAAATATGTTCCTTTGTGTCAGTTATTAGATAACGCCTATAAGTGATATCATAGAATATAGGTCTTTTGCTTTCCGACTTACCTCATGTTTCGTGATTATCTCCAGACTCATTTGTGGTGCCTCAGAGAGCAGTGGTTCATTGTTTTCTATGGCTATTATTCCATTGTGTACATGGACCACTTCTTCTTTATCCATTCACCTGTTGTTGGACATTTTGATTGCTCCACTGTCTTGGCTATTGTGAATAAGGCTGCACTGCAGCTTTTGCAGCCTGTGTCTTCTCGATTCTTGTCTTCTCAGGTGAGAGGTCCAATGGTGCACCTGCTGCATTGAATGGTGCCTGCAGTTTTACTTTTAAACACAGCTCCTTTCTTTTCTCATTATTGGCTGTTACCCCTTTACGTCTCACCAGCAGGTAGAGGGTACACAGTTCCCTAAAACCCCTTCAGCATTTATTGTTTGTAGACTTTTTGCTCATGTTCAGGCGACTGGTGTAAGTTGAAACTTTTTGTAGATTAGATTGCATGGGTCTAACACTCCCTGAGGTTGAGCTTTTATCCATTTTCCTTTTTTTTAAAAGAACGTGAGTAAAACTTAACTCTTCATACTCTCTACTTGAAATATTTGCCTGTTTTGAATTTTTTTGTCCATTCCTTCCTTCAGCACAATTTTTTAGGGCAGGTGTCCTTTACAGCCCTGAGTCCTTGGGAATGTTAAGTGACCATTAGCTGTGATTTTAAAGCTGTTCCTGCAGGAAACGGCCACAAGGTGGCAGCATTTCCCCTTTACCATATTTGGTTACTAGGGAAAGAGAGCCTTAATGGAAGTGGTGTTGTAGGTTGTAAATTAGAATGGAATGTGCCAGGGAAAAGCCCTTTAAGTTTATGTCTCATTACTTCTTGTTCATATTTGTAATTTACTTTTTATTTTTTATCCCAGCAAATATGATTACAATGGTTTGTTTGTTCTAGGTGTGCAAGATGTGGTTCTTTCCCACATATACATGTATCTATTCTTCCTCGCACCATTTTCCCATGTAGGTTATGACACAATGTTGAGTAGTCTTCTCCTGGTCTTCCGTACGTCTTTGGTGGTTATATATTTCACATGGTTTGTATATCTCTGTTAACCCCAATGTGGCCATGTATCCAATCCTCATCCCTTTCTATTTGGTGAACCATAAGTTTTTTAATGAATCTGTGATTGCCTTTCTCTGTGGAAATATCTTCATTGGTATCAATTTTTAAGTAACTCTTAAAAGTGATATGATAGGTTATGTGTCTTTTGCTTTCTCACTTACTACACGTGGCGTGATTACGTCTAGACTCATCTATGGTGCTGCAAATGGCATTGTTTCATTTTTTTCACTAGCGAATATTCCATCTGTACATGGAGGAGTTCTTCTTTGTCCATCCATCTGTTGGTGGACTTTTTGGTTACTTCCATATCTTGGCTATTGTAATACTGTGCAGTGCAGATTTGCCTGCCTGTGTCTTTCCAATTCTCTCTTCTTAGGTTTTACGTCGAGGAGTGGGCCTGCTGGATCATATAGTAGCTCAATGTTTACCTTTTTAAGGCACCTCCATTCTGTTCTCATTCGTGGCCCTTTCCAAGTTACGTCCCCTTTGAAGTTGAGGGTATGCATTTCTCCACAACACTTTCAGCATTTATTGTTTGTAGTTTTCTTGCTGATGGTTATTCTGACAAGTGTGAGCTGATACCTCTCTGTGGTTGAATTCGAATGTGCCACATAATCTGTTGAAATTGAGCTTTAAGGCATGTCCTTTGCTATGTTTCAAGCTGTGGTTACCCCTTAGTTCTTCAAAGTGTTCTCTTTAAGTATGTGTCACATTTTGAAATGTTTTGGCCTTTACCTCCCTCAAGACATTTTGAGGGCCTGTTTCATTTACAGTTCTGCAGTACTTGTTCCTATGAAGTGACCATTAGCACAGGCTTTAAAGCTGCTTTTGCAGGTAACTGCCAGAGGGCGGCAGCCTTTCTATGTCCCCCACCCTGGTAACTAGGGAAAAGCCCTTGCGGCCTGTGGTGTTTCTCGGTTATAAATTAGAGTGGAGTGTGCCCGAACAAACCCACACAAGCTGATGTTTCCTTACTTTTGTTGGATTTTTACATTTAATTTTTATTTTTGATTGGAGTAATTTTCCACTGTGTACGTGGACCACTTCTACTTTGTGCATTCCTCGGTTGATGGACATTTTCATTGCTTCCAAGTGTTGGCTATGGTAAATATTGTTGGAGTGCATGATTGCCAGGCTGTGACTTTTCGATTCTCATTTTCTCAGGTGATAGGCCCAGCAGTGGGTGTAATTGATTGACTGGTAGCACCGTGTTTCCCTTTTCAAAGCACCTTATTTGTGTTTTCATTAGTGGCTCTTACCACGTCCCCCTTAGAATCGAGGGTACGCATTTCTCCACAATCGCTTCAGCATATATTGTTTGCAGCATTTATGCTAATGGCCCTTCTGGCTGCTGTGAGCTGATAGGTTTTTGTAATTTGGGTTTGCATGTCTTTGAAAATTCGTAAAACTCATCATTTTTCTCCATCGTTTTCTTTTCTGTTAAAAAAAAAAGGAAACAATTGGGAGTACAATAGAACTCTTGAAATTGTGTTCTTGGAAGGTTGCCCTCTTTTGAAATTTTTGGTCGATTTTCCACCCCAGAATTTTTTTAGAAAGCAGGTGTCTTTTACCGAACTGCAAGTTTGGTGAATATTTAGTGACCTTTAGCAATGGGTTTAAATCTGCTGTTGTGGGAAGTGGCCTCAAGCAGGCAGCATATCTCCATTCCCATATCTGGGTACTAGGGCAGCAGAGCCTTTCTGGAAGTCGTGTTCCTAGTTTGTAAATTACATTGGAATGTGCATGGAGAAAGCCCCATAAGTATATGTCTCATTATTCTTGGTTTTAAAATTTTTTTTTAATTGGGGTAAAGCTTAGAATATTGTTTGTCCTAGGTGTACACCATCTGGTTCGTTTGTACATTATATATGTCTATTCAAGTACAGATCCTCTTCCCATGTAAAATGTTACTGATGGTTCCGCAGACCTCCCTTGCTATATGGTTGGTCTTTTTGAGATATGGATATAATATGTGTTTGTATACATATAGTAACACTAATCTTAATTTATCCATTCCCCCCACCTTTCCTTTTAGATGAGCATAGTTTGTTTTCTAAGTCTGTGAGTGTCTTTCTCTGTGGAAATATGTTCCTTTGTGTCAGTTATTAGATAACGCCTATAAGTGATATCATAGAATATAGGTCTTTTGCTTTCCGACTTACCTCATGTTTTGTGATTATCTCCAGACTCATTTGAGGTGCCTCAGAGAGCAGTGGTTCATTGTTTTCCATGGCTATTATTCCATTGTGTACATGGACCAGTTCTTCTTTATCCATTCACCTGTTGTTGGACATTTTGATTGCTCCACTGTCTTGGCTATTGTGAATAAGGCTGCACTGCAGCTTTTGCGGCCTGTGTCTTCTCGATTCTTGTCTTCTCAGGTGAGAGGTCCAATGGTGCGCCTGCTGCATTGAATGGTGCCTGCAGTTTTACTTTTAAACACAGCTCCTTTCTGTTCTCATTATTGGCTGTTACCCCTTCACGTCTCACCAGCAGGTAGAGGGTACACAGTTCTCTAAAACCCCTTCAGCATTTATTGTTTGTAGACTTTTTGCTCATGTTCAGTCGACTGGTGTAAGTTGAAACTTTTTGTAGATTAGATTGCATGGGTCTAACACTCCCTGAGGTTGAGCTTTTATCCATTTTCCTTTTTTTTTAAAAGAGCGTGAGTAAAACTTAACTCTTCATACTCTCTTCTTGAAACATTTGCCTGTTTTGAATTGTTTTGTCCATTCCCTCCTTCAGCACAATTTTTTAGGGCAGGTGTCCTTTACAGCCCTGAGTCCTTGGGAATGTTAAGTGACCATTAGCTGTGAGTTTAAAGCTGTTCTTGCAGGAAACGGCCACAAGGTGGCAGCATTTCCCCTTTACCATATTTGGTTACTAGGGAAACAGAGCCTTAATGGAAGTGGTGTTGTAGGTTGTAAATTAGAATGGAATGTGCCAGGGAAAAGCCCTTTAAGTTTATGTCTCATTACTTCTTGTTCATATTTGTAGTTTACTTTTTATTTTTTATCCCAGTAAATATGATTACAATGGTTTGTTTGTTCTAGGTGTGCAAGATGTGGTTCTTTCACACATATACATGTATCTATTGTTCCTCGCATCCTTTTCCCATGTAGGTTATGACACAATGTTGAGTAGTCTTCTCCTGGTCTTCCGTACGTCTTTGGTGGTTATATATTTCACATGGTTTGTATATCTCTGTTAACCCCAATGTGGCAATGTATCCAATCCTCATCCCTTTCTATTTGGTGAACCATAAGTTTTTTAATGAATCTGTGATTGCCTTTCTCTGTGGAAATATCTTCATTGGTATCAATTTTTAAGTAACTCTTAAAAGTGATATGATAGGATATGTGTCTTTTGCTTTCTCACTTACTACACGTGGCGTGATTACGTCTAGACTCATCTATGGTGCTGCAAACGGCATTGTTTCATTTTTTTCACTAGCGAATATTCCATCTGTACATGGAGGAGTTCTTCTTTGTCCATCCATCTGTTGGTGGACTTTTTGGTTACTTCCATATCTTGGCTATTGTAATACTGTGCAGTGCAGATTTGCCTGCCTGTGTCTTTCCAATTCTCTCTTCTTAGGTTTTACGTCGAGGAGTGGGCCTGCTGGATCATATAGTAGCTCAATGTTTACCTTTTTAAGGCACCTCCATTCTGTTCTCATTCGTGGCCCTTTCCAAGTTACGTCCCCTTTGAAGTTGAGGGTATGCATTTCTCCACAACACTTTCAGCATTTATTGTTTGTAGTTTTCTTGCTGATGGTTATTCTGACAAGTGTGAGCTGATACCTCTCTGTGGTTGAATTCGAATGTGCCACATAATCTGTTGAAAGTGAGCTTTAAGGCATGTCCTTTTCTATTTTTCAAGCTGTGATTACCCCTTAGTTCTTCAAAGTGTTCTCTTTAAGTATGTGTCACATTTTGAAATGTTTTGGCCTTTACCTCCCTCAAGACATTTTGAGGGCCTGTTTCATTTACAGTTCTGCAGTACTTGTTCCTATGAAGTGACCATTAGCACAGGCTTTAAAGCTGCTTTTGCAGGTAACTGCCAGAGGGCGGCAGCCTTTCTAGGTCCCCCACCCTGGTAACTAGGGAAAAGCCCTTGCGGCCTGTGGTGTTTCTCGGTTATAAATTAGAGTGGAGTGTGCCCGGACAAACCCACACAAGCTGATGTCTCCTTACTTTTGTTGGATTTTTACATTTAATTTTTATTTTTTATTGGAGTAATTTTCCACTGTGTACGTGGACCACTTCTACTTTGTGCATTCCTCGGTTGATGGACATTTTCATTGCTTCCAAGTGTTGGCTATGGTAAATATTGTTGGAGTGCAGGATTGCCAGGCTGTGACTTTTCGATTCTCATTTTCTCAGGTGATAGGCCCAGCAGTGGGTGTAATTGATTGACTGGTAGCACCGTGTTTCCCTTTTCAAAGCACCTTCTTTGTGTTTTCATTAGTGGCTCTTACCACGTCCCCCTTAGAATCGAGGGTACGCATTTCTCCACAATCGCTTCAGCATATATTGTTTGCAGCATTTATGCTAATGGCCCTTCTGGCTGCTGTGAGCTGATAGGTTTTTGTAATTTGGGTTTGCATGTCTTTGAAAATTCGTAAAACTCATCATTTTTCTCCACCGTTTTCTTTTCTGTTAAAAAAAAGGAAACAATTGGGAGTACAATAGAACTCTTGAAATTGTGTTCTTGGAAGGTTGCCCTCTTTTGAAATTTTTGGTCGATTTTCCACTCCAGAATTTTTTTAGAAAGCAGGTGTCTTTTACCGAACTGCAAGTTTGGTGAATATTTAGTGACCTTTAGCAATGGGTTTAAATCTGCTGTTGTGGGAAGTGGCCTCAAGCAGGCAGCATATCTCCATTCCCATATCTGGGTACTAGGGCAGCAGAGCCTTTCTGGAAGTCGTGTTCCTAGTTTGTAAATTACATTGGAATGTGCATGGAGAAAGCCCCATAAGTATATGTCTCATTATTCTTGGTTTTAAAATTTTTTTTTAATTGGGGTAAAGCTTAGAATATTGTTTGTCCTAGGTGTACACCATCTGGTTCGTTTGTACATTATATATGTCTATTCAAGTACAGATCCTCTTCCCATGTAAAATGTTACTGATGGTTCCGCAGACCTCCCTTGCTATATGGTTGGTCTTTTTGAGATATGGATATAATATGTGTTTGTATACATATAGTAACACTAATCTTAATTTATCCATTCCCCCCACCTTTCCTTTTAGATGAGCATAGTTTGTTTTCTAAGTCTGTGAGTGTCTTTCTCTGTGGAAATATGTTCCTTTGTGTCAGTTATTAGATAACGCCTATAAGTGATATCATAGAATATAGGTCTTTTGCTTTCCGACTTACCTCATGTTTTGTGATTATCTCCAGACTCATTTGAGGTGCCTCAGAGAGCAGTGGTTCATTGTTTTCCATGGCTATTATTCCATTGTGTACATGGACCACTTCTTCTTTATCCATTCACCTGTTGTTGGACATTTTGATTGCTCCACTGTCTTGGCTATTGTGAATAAGGCTGCACTGCAGCTTTTGCGGCCTGTGTCTTCTCGATTCTTGTCTTCTCAGGAGAGAGGTCCAATGGTGCGCCTGCTGCATTGAATGGTGCCTGCAGTTTTACTTTTAAACACAGCTCCTTTCTGTTCTCATTATTGGCTGTTACCCCTTCACGTCTCACCAGCAGGTAGAGGGTACACAGTTCTCTAAAACCCCTTCAGCATTTATTGTTTGTAGACTTTTTGCTCATGTTCAGTCGACTGGTGTAAGTTGAAACTTTTTGTAGATTAGATTGCATGGGTCTAACACTCCCTGAGGTTGAGCTTTTATCCATTTTCCTTTTTTTTTAAAAGAGCGTGAGTAAAACTTAACTCTTCATACTCTCTTCTTGAAACATTTGCCTGTTTTGAATTGTTTTGTCCATTCCCTCCTTCAGCACAATTTTTTAGGGCAGGTGTCCTTTACAGCCCTGAGTCCTTGGGAATGTTAAGTGACCATTAGCTGTGAGTTTAAAGCTGTTCTTGCAGGAAACGGCCACAAGGTGGCAGCATTTCCCCTTTACCATATTTGGTTACTAGGGAAACAGAGCCTTAATGGAAGTGGTGTTGTAGGTTGTAAATTAGAATGGAATGTGCCAGGGAAAAGCCCTTTAAGTTTATGTCTCATTACTTCTTGTTCATATTTGTAGTTTACTTTTTATTTTTTATCCCAGTAAATATGATTACAATGGTTTGTTTGTTCTAGGTGTGCAAGATGTGGTTCTTTCACACATATACATGTATCTATTGTTCCTCGCATCCTTTTCCCATGTAGGTTATGACACAATGTTGAGTAGTCTTCTCCTGGTCTTCCGTACGTCTTTGGTGGTTATATATTTCACATGGTTTGTATATCTCTGTTAACCCCAATGTGGCAATGTATCCAATCCTCATCCCTTTCTATTTGGTGAACCATAAGTTTTTTAATGAATCTGTGATTGCCTTTCTCTGTGGAAATATCTTCATTGGTATCAATTTTTAAGTAACTCTTAAAAGTGATATGATAGGATATGTGTCTTTTGCTTTCTCACTTACTACACATGGCGTGATTACGTCTAGACTCATCTATGGTGCTGCAAACGGCATTGTTTCATTTTTTTCACTAGCGAATATTCCATCTGTACATGGAGGAGTTCTTCTTTGTCCATCCATCTGTTGGTGGACTTTTTGGTTACTTCCATATCTTGGCTATTGTAATACTGTGCAGTGCAGATTTGCCTGCCTGTGTCTTTCCAATTCTCTCTTCTTAGGTTTTACGTCGAGGAGTGGGCCTGCTGGATCATATAGTAGCTCAATGTTTACCTTTTTAAGGCACCTCCATTCTGTTCTCATTCGTGGCCCTTTCCAAGTTACGTCCCCTTTGAAGTTGAGGGTATGCATTTCTCCACAACACTTTCAGCATTTATTGTTTGTAGTTTTCTTGCTGATGGTTATTCTGACAAGTGTGAGCTGATACCTCTCTGTGGTTGAATTCGAATGTGCCACATAATCTGTTGAAAGTGAGCTTTAAGGCATGTCCTTTTCTATTTTTCAAGCTGTGATTACCCCTTAGTTCTTCAAAGTGTTCTCTTTAAGTATGTGTCACATTTTGAAATGTTTTGGCCTTTACCTCCCTCAAGACATTTTGAGGGCCTGTTTCATTTACAGTTCTGCAGTACTTGTTCCTATGAAGTGACCATTAGCACAGGCTTTAAAGCTGCTTTTGCAGGTAACTGCCAGAGGGCGGCAGCCTTTCTATGTCCCCCACCCTGGTAACTAGGGAAAAGCCCTTGCGGCCTGTGGTGTTTCTCGGTTATAAATTAGAGTGGAGTGTGCCCGGACAAACCCACACAAGCTGATGTCTCCTTACTTTTGTTGGATTTTTACATTTAATTTTTATTTTTTATTGGAGTAATTTTCCACTGTGTACGTGGACCACTTCTACTTTGTGCATTCCTCGGTTGATGGACATTTTCATTGCTTCCAAGTGTTGGCTATGGTAAATATTGTTGGAGTGCAGGATTGCCAGGCTGTGACTTTTCGATTCTCATTTTCTCAGGTGATAGGCCCAGCAGTGGGTGTAATTGATTGACTGGTAGCACCGTGTTTCCCTTTTCAAAGCACCTTCTTTGTGTTTTCATTAGTGGCTCTTACCACGTCCCCCTTAGAATCGAGGGTACGCATTTCTCCACAATCGCTTCAGCATATATTGTTTGCAGCATTTATGCTAATGGCCCTTCTGGCTGCTGTGAGCTGATAGGTTTTTGTAATTTGGGTTTGCATGTCTTTGAAAATTCGTAAAACTCATCATTTTTCTCCACCGTTTTCTTTTCTGTTAAAAAAAAGGAAACAATTGGGAGTACAATAGAACTCTTGAAATTGTGTTCTTGGAAGGTTGCCCTCTTTTGAAATTTTTGGTCGATTTTCCACTCCAGAATTTTTTTAGAAAGCAGGTGTCTTTTAGCGAACTGCAAGTTTGGTGAATATTTAGTGACCTTTAGCAATGGGTTTAAATCTGCTGTTGTGGGAAGTGGCCTCAAGCAGGCAGCATATCTCCATTCCCATATCTGGGTACTAGGGCAGCAGAGCCTTTCTGGAAGTCGTGTTCCTAGTTTGTAAATTACATTGGAATGTGCATGGAGAAAGCCCCATAAGTATATGTCTCATTATTTCTTCTTGGTTTTAAAATTTTTTTTTAATTGGGGTAAAGCTTAGAATATTGTTTGTCCTAGGTGTACACCATCTGGTTCGTTTGTACATTATATATGTCTATTCAAGTACAGATCCTCTTCCCATGTAAAATGTTACTGACGGTTCCGCAGACCTCCCTTGCTATATGGTTGGTCTTTTTGAGATATGGATACAATATGTGTTTGTATACATATAGTAACACTAATCTTAATTTATCCATTCCCCACACCTTTCCTTTTAGATGAGCATAGTTTGTTTTCTAAGTCTGTGAGTGTCTTTCTCTGTGGAAATATGTTCCTTTGTGTCAGTTATTAGATAATGCCTATAAGTGATATCATAGAATATAGGTCTTTTGCTTTCCGACTTACCTCATGTTTCGTGATTATCTCCAGACTCATTTGAGGTGCCTCAGAGAGCAGTGGTTCATTGTTTTCCATGGCTATTATTCCATTGTGTACATGGACCACTTCTTCTTTATCCATTCACCTGTTGTTGGACATTTTGATTGCTCCACTGTCTTGGCTATTGTGAATAAGGCTGCACTGCAGCTTTTGCGGCCTGTGTCTTCTCGATTCTTGTCTTCTCAGGTGAGAGGTCCAATGGTGCGCCTGCTGCATTGAATGGTGCCTGCAGTTTTACTTTTAAACACAGCTACTTTCTGTTCTCATTATTGGCTGTTACCCCTTCACGTCTCACCAGCAGGTAGAGGGTACACAGTTCTCTAAAACCCCTTCAGCATTTATTGTTTGTAGACTTTTTGCTCATGTTCAGTCGACTGGTGTAAGTTGAAACTTTTTGTAGATTAGATTGCATGGGTCTAACACTCCCTGAGGTTGAGCTTTTATCCATTTTCCTTTTTTTTTAAAAGAGCGTGAGTAAAACTTAACTCTTCATACTCTCTTCTTGAAACATTTGCCTGTTTTGAATTGTTTTGTCCATTCCCTCCTTCAGCACAATTTTTTAGGGCAGGTGTCCTTTACAGCCCTGAGTCCTTGGGAATGTTAAGTGACCATTAGCTGTGAGTTTAAAGCTGTTCTTGCAGGAAACGGCCACAAGGTGGCAGCATTTCCCCTTTACCATATTTGGTTACTAGGGAAACAGAGCCTTAATGGAAGTGGTGTTGTAGGTTGTAAATTAGAATGGAATGTGCCAGGGAAAAGCCCTTTAAGTTTATGTCTCATTACTTCTTGTTCATATTTGTAGTTTACTTTTTATTTTTTATCCCAGTAAATATGATTACAATGGTTTGTTTGTTCTAGGTGTGCAAGATGTGGTTCTTTCACACATATACATGTATCTATTGTTCCTCGCATCTTTTTCCCATGTAGGTTATGACACAATGTTGAGTAGTCTTCTCCTGGTCTTCCGTACGTCTTTGGTGGTTATATATTTCACATGGTTTGTATATCTCTGTTAACCCCAATGTGGCAATGTATCCAATCCTCATCCCTTTCTATTTGGTGAACCATAAGTTTTTTAATGAATCTGTGATTGCCTTTCTCTGTGGAAATATCTTCATTGGTATCAATTTTTAAGTAACTCTTAAAAGTGATATGATAGGATATGTGTCTTTTGCTTTCTCACTTACTACACGTGGCGTGATTACGTCTAGACTCATCTATGGTGCTGCAAACGGCATTGTTTCATTTTTTTCACTAGCGAATATTCCATCTGTACATGGAGGAGTTCTTCTTTGTCCATCCATCTGTTGGTGGACCTTTTGGTTACTTCCATATCTTGGCTATTGTAATACTGTGCAGTGCAGATTTGCCTGCCTGTGTCTTTCCAATTCTCTCTTCTTAGGTTTTACGTCGAGGAGTGGGCCTGCTGGATCATATAGTAGCTCAATGTTTACCTTTTTAAGGCACCTCCATTCTGTTCTCATTCGTGGCCCTTTCCAAGTTACGTCCCCTTTGAAGTTGAGGGTATGCATTTCTCCACAACACTTTCAGCATTTATTGTTTGTAGTTTTCTTGCTGATGGTTATTCTGACAAGTGTGAGCTGATACCTCTCTGTGGTTGAATTCGAATGTGCCACATAATCTGTTGAAATTGAGCTTTAAGGCATGTCCTTTGCTATTTTTCAAGCTGTGATTACCCCTTAGTTCTTCAAAGTGTTCTCTTTAAGTATGTGTCACATTTTGAAATGTTTTGGCCTTTACCTCCCTCAAGACATTTTGAGGGCCTGTTTCATTTACAGTTCTGCAGTACTTGTTCCTATGAAGTGACCATTAGCACAGGCTTTAAAGCTGCTTTTGCAGGTAACTGCCAGAGGGCGGCAGCCTTTCTAGGTCCCCCACCCTGGTAACTAGGGAAAAGCCCTTGCGGCCTGTGGTGTTTCTCGGTTATAAATTAGAGTGGAGTGTGCCCGGACAAACCCACACAAGCTGATGTCTCCTTACTTTTGTTGGATTTTTACATTTAATTTTTATTTTTTATTGGAGTAATTTTCCACTGTGTACGTGGACCACTTCTACTTTGTGCATTCCTCGGTTGATGGACATTTTCATTGCTTCCAAGTGTTGGCTATGGTAAATATTGTTGGAGTGCAGGATTGCCAGGCTGTGACTTTTCGATTCTCATTTTTTCTCAGGTGATAGGCCCAGCAGTGGGTGTGATTGATTGACTGGTAGCACCGTGTTTCCCTTTTCAAAGCACCTTCTTTGTGTTTTCATTAGTGGCTCTTACCACGTCCCCCTTAGAATCGAGGGTACGCATTTCTCCACAATCGCTTCAGCATATATTGTTTGCAGCATTTATGCTAATGGCCCTTCTGGCTGCTGTGAGCTGATAGGTTTTTGTAATTTGGGTTTGCATGTCTTTGAAAATTCGTAAAACTCATCATTTTTCTCCACCGTTTTCTTTTCTGTTAAAAAAAAAGGAAACAATTGGGAGTACAATAGAACTCTTGAAATTGTGTTCTTGGAAGGTTGCCCTCTTTTGAAATTTTTGGTCGATTTTCCACTCCAGAATTTTTTTAGAAAGCAGGTGTCTTTTACCGAACTGCAAGTTTGGTGAATATTTAGTGACCTTTAGCAATGGGTTTAAATCTGCTGTTGTGGGAAGTGGCCTCAAGCAGGCAGCATATCTCCATTCCCATATCTGGGTACTAGGGCAGCAGAGCCTTTCTGGAAGTCGTGTTCCTAGTTTGTAAATTACATTGGAATGTGCATGGAGAAAGCCCCATAAGTATATGTCTCATTATTTCTTCTTGGTTTTAAAATTTTTTTTAATTGGGGTAAACCTTAGAATATTGTTTGTCCTAGGTGTACACCATCTGGTTCGTTTGTACATTATATATGTCTATTCAAGTACAGATCCTCTTCCCATGTAAAATGTTACTGATGGTTCCGCAGACCTCCCTTGCTATATGGTTGGTCTTTTTGAGATATGGATATAATATGTGTTTGTATACATATAGTAACACTAATCTTAATTTATCCATTCCCCCCACCTTTCCTTTTAGATGAGCATAGTTTGTTTTCTAAGTCTGTGAGTGTCTTTCTCTGTGGAAATATGTTCCTTTGTGTCAGTTATTAGATAACGCCTATAAGTGATATCATAGAATATAGGTCTTTTGCTTTCCGACTTACCTCATGTTTCGTGATTATCTCCAGACTCATTTGAGGTGCCTCAGAGAGCAGTGGTTCATTGTTTTCCATGGCTATTATTCCATTGTGTACATGGACCACTTCTTCTTTATCCATTCACCTGTTGTTGGACATTTTGATTGCTCCACTGTCTTGGCTATTGTGAATAAGGCTGCACTGCAGCTTTTGCGGCCTGTGTCTTCTCGATTCTTGTCTTCTCAGGTGAGAGGTCCAATGGTGCGCCTGCTGCATTGAATGGTGCCTGCAGTTTTACTTTTAAACACAGCTCCTTTCTGTTCTCATTATTGGCTGTTACCCCTTTACGTCTCACCAGCAGGTAGAGGGTACACAGTTCCCTAAAACCCCTTCAGCATTTATTGTTTGTAGACTTTTTGCTCATGTTCAGGCCACTGGTGTAAGTTGAAACTTTTTGTAGATTAGATTGCATGGGTCTAACACTCCCTGAGGTTGAGCTTTTATCCATTTTCCTTTTTTTTTAAAAGAGCGTGAGTAAAACTTAACTCTTCATACTCTCTTCTTGAAACATTTGCCTGTTTTGAATTGTTTTGTCCATTCCCTCCTTCAGCACAATTTTTTAGGGCAGGTGTCCTTTACAGCCCTGAGTCCTTGGGAATGTTAAGTGACCATTAGCTGTGAGTTTAAAGCTGTTCTTGCAGGAAACGGCCACAAGGTGGCAGCATTTCCCCTTTACCATATTTGGTTACTAGGGAAACAGAGCCTTAATGGAAGTGGTGTTGTAGGTTGTAAATTAGAATGGAATGTGCCAGGGAAAAGCCCTTTAAGTTTATGTCTCATTACTTCTTGTTCATATTTGTAGTTTACTTTTTATTTTTTATCCCAGTAAATATGATTACAATGGTTTGTTTGTTCTAGGTGTGCAAGATGTGGTTCTTTCACACATATACATGTATCTATTGTTCCTCGCATCCTTTTCCCATGTAGGTTATGACACAATGTTGAGTAGTCTTCTCCTGGTCTTCCGTACGTCTTTGGTGGTTCTATATTTCACATGGTTTGTATATCTCTGTTAACCCCAATGTGGCAATGTATCCAATCCTCATCCCTTTCTATTTGGTGAACCATAAGTTTTTTAATGAATCTGTGATTGCCTTTCTCTGTGGAAATATCTTCATTGGTATCAATTTTTAAGTAACTCTTAAAAGTGATATGATAGGATATGTGTCTTTTGCTTTCTCACTTACTACACGTGGCGTGATTACGTCTAGACTCATCTATGGTGCTGCAAACGGCATTGTTTCATTTTTTTCACTAGCGAATATTCCATCTGTACATGGAGGAGTTCTTCTTTGTCCATCCATCTGTTGGTGGACTTTTTGGTTACTTCCATATCTTGGCTATTGTAATACTGTGCAGTGCAGATTTGCCTGCCTGTGTCTTTCCAATTCTCTCTTCTTAGGTTTTACGTCGAGGAGTGGGCCTGCTGGATCATATAGTAGCTCAATGTTTACCTTTTTAAGGCACCTCCATTCTGTTCTCATTCGTGGCCCTTTCCAAGTTACGTCCCCTTTGAAGTTGAGGGTATGCATTTCTCCACAACACTTTCAGCATTTATTGTTTGTAGTTTTCTTGCTGATGGTTATTCTGACAAGTGTGAGCTGATACCTCTCTGTGGTTGAATTCGAATGTGCCACATAATCTGTTGAAATTGAGCTTTAAGGCATGTCCTTTGCTATTTTTCAAGCTGTGATTACCCCTTAGTTCTTCAAAGTGTTCTCTTTAAGTATGTGTCACATTTTGAAATGTTTTGGCCTTTACCTCCCTCAAGACATTTTGAGGGCCTGTTTCATTTACAGTTCTGCAGTACTTGTTCCTATGAAGTGACCATTAGCACAGGTTTTAAAGCTGCTTTTGCAGGTAACTGCCAGAGGGCGGCAGCCTTTCTAGGTCCCCCACCCTGGTAACTAGGGAAAAGCCCTTGCGGCCTGTGGTGTTTCTCGGTTATAAATTAGAGTGGAGTGTGCCCGGACAAACCCACACAAGCTGATGTCTCCTTACTTTTGTTGGATTTTTACATTTAATTTTTATTTTTTATTGGAGTAATTTTCCACTGTGTACGTGGACCACTTCTACTTTGTGCATTCCTCGGTTGATGGACATTTTCATTGCTTCCAAGTGTTGGCTATGGTAAATATTGTTGGAGTGCAGGATTGCCAGGCTGTGACTTTTCGATTCTCATTTTTTCTCAGGTGATAGGCCCAGCAGTGGGTGTGATTGATTGACTGGTAGCACCGTGTTTCCCTTTTCAAAGCACCTTCTTTGTGTTTTCATTAGTGGCTCTTACCACGTCCCCCTTAGAATCGAGGGTACGCATTTCTCCACAATCGCTTCAGCATATATTGTTTGCAGCATTTATGCTAATGGCCCTTCTGGCTGCTGTGAGCTGATAGGTTTTTGTAATTTGGGTTTGCATGTCTTTGAAAATTCGTAAAACTCATCATTTTTCTCCACCGTTTTCTTTTCTGTTAAAAAAAAAGGAAACAATTGGGAGTACAATAGAACTCTTGAAATTGTGTTCTTGGAAGGTTGCCCTCTTTTGAAATTTTTGGTCGATTTTCCACTCCAGAATTTTTTTAGAAAGCAGGTGTCTTTTACCGAACTGCAAGTTTGGTGAATATTTAGTGACCTTTAGCAATGGGTTTAAATCTGCTGTTGTGGGAAGTGGCCTCAAGCAGGCAGCATATCTCCATTCCCATATCTGGGTACTAGGGCAGCAGAGCCTTTCTGGAAGTCGTGTTCCTAGTTTGTAAATTACATTGGAATGTGCATGGAGAAAGCCCCATAAGTATATGTCTCATTATTTCTTCTTGGTTTTAAAATTTTTTTTAATTGGGGTAAACCTTAGAATATTGTTTGTCCTAGGTGTACACCATCTGGTTCGTTTGTACATTATATATGTCTATTCAAGTACAGATCCTCTTCCCATGTAAAATGTTACTGATGGTTCCGCAGACCTCCCTTGCTATATGGTTGGTCTTTTTGAGATATGGATATAATATGTGTTTGTATACATATAGTAACACTAATCTTAATTTATCCATTCCCCCCACCTTTCCTTTTAGATGAGCATAGTTTGTTTTCTAAGTCTGTGAGTGTCTTTCTCTGTGGAAATATGTTCCTTTGTGTCAGTTATTAGATAACGCCTATAAGTGATATCATAGAATATAGGTCTTTTGCTTTCCGACTTACCTCATGTTTCGTGATTATCTCCAGACTCATTTGAGGTGCCTCAGAGAGCAGTGGTTCATTGTTTTCCATGGCTATTATTCCATTGTGTACATGGACCACTTCTTCTTTATCCATTCACCTGTTGTTGGACATTTTGATTGCTCCACTGTCTTGGCTATTGTGAATAAGGCTGCACTGCAGCTTTTGCGGCCTGTGTCTTCTCGATTCTTGTCTTCTCAGGTGAGAGGTCCAATGGTGCGCCTGCTGCATTGAATGGTGCCTGCAGTTTTACTTTTAAACACAGCTCCTTTCTGTTCTCATTATTGGCTGTTACCCCTTTACGTCTCACCAGCAGGTAGAGGGTACACAGTTCCCTAAAACCCCTTCAGCATTTATTGTTTGTAGACTTTTTGCTCATGTTCAGGCCACTGGTGTAAGTTGAAACTTTTTGTAGATTAGATTGCATGGGTCTAACACTCCCTGAGGTTGAGCTTTTATCCATTTTCCTTTTTTTTTAAAAGAGCGTGAGTAAAACTTAACTCTTCATACTCTCTTCTTGAAACATTTGCCTGTTTTGAATTGTTTTGTCCATTCCCTCCTTCAGCACAATTTTTTAGGGCAGGTGTCCTTTACAGCCCTGAGTCCTTGGGAATGTTACGTGACCATTAGCTGTGAGTTTAAAGCTGTTCTTGCAGGAAACGGCCACAAGGTGGCAGCATTTCCCCTTTACCATATTTGGTTACTAGGGAAACAGAGCCTTAATGGAAGTGGTGTTGTAGGTTGTAAATTAGAATGGAATGTGCCAGGGAAAAGCCCTTTAAGTTTATGTCTCATTACTTCTTGTTCATATTTGTAGTTTACTTTTTATTTTTTATCCCAGTAAATATGATTACAATGGTTTGTTTGTTCTAGGTGTGCAAGATGTGGTTCTTTCACACATATACATGTATCTATTGTTCCTCGCATCCTTTTCCCATGTAGGTTATGACACAATGTTGAGTAGTCTTCTCCTGGTCTTCCGTACGTCTTTGGTGGTTCTATATTTCACATGGTTTGTATATCTCTGTTAACCCCAATGTGGCAATGTATCCAATCCTCATCCCTTTCTATTTGGTGAACCATAAGTTTTTTAATGAATCTGTGATTGCCTTTCTCTGTGGAAATATCTTCATTGGTATCAATTTTTAAGTAACTCTTAAAAGTGATATGATAGGATATGTGTCTTTTGCTTTCTCACTTACTACACGTGGCGTGATTACGTCTAGACTCATCTATGGTGCTGCAAACGGCATTGTTTCATTTTTTTCACTAGCGAATATTCCATCTGTACATGGAGGAGTTCTTCTTTGTCCATCCATCTGTTGGTGGACTTTTTGGTTACTTCCATATCTTGGCTATTGTAATACTGTGCAGTGCAGATTTGCCTGCCTGTGTCTTTCCAATTCTCTCTTCTTAGGTTTTACGTCGAGGAGTGGGCCTGCTGGATCATATAGTAGCTCAATGTTTACCTTTTTAAGGCACCTCCATTCTGTTCTCATTCGTGGCCCTTTCCAAGTTACGTCCCCTTTGAAGTTGAGGGTATGCATTTCTCCACAACACTTTCAGCATTTATTGTTTGTAGTTTTCTTGCTGATGGTTATTCTGACAAGTGTGAGCTGATACCTCTCTGTGGTTGAATTCGAATGTGCCACATAATCTGTTGAAATTGAGCTTTAAGGCATGTCCTTTGCTATTTTTCAAGCTGTGATTACCCCTTAGTTCTTCAAAGTGTTCTCTTTAAGTATGTGTCACATTTTGAAATGTTTTGGCCTTTACCTCCCTCAAGACATTTTGAGGGCCTGTTTCATTTACAGTTCTGCAGTACTTGTTCCTATGAAGTGACCATTAGCACAGGCTTTAAAGCTGCTTTTGCAGGTAACTGCCAGAGGGCGGCAGCCTTTCTAGGTCCCCCACCCTGGTAACTAGGGAAAAGCCCTTGCGGCCTGTGGTGTTTCTCGGTTATAAATTAGAGTGGAGTGTGCCCGGACAAACCCACACAAGCTGATGTCTCCTTACTTTTGTTGGATTTTTACATTTAATTTTTATTTTTTATTGGAGTAATTTTCCACTGTGTACGTGGACCACTTCTACTTTGTGCATTCCTCGGTTGATGGACATTTTCATTGCTTCCAAGTGTTGGCTATGGTAAATATTGTTGGAGTGCAGGATTGCCAGGCTGTGACTTTTCGATTCTCATTTTTTCTCAGGTGATAGGCCCAGCAGTGGGTGTGATTGATTGACTGGTAGCACCGTGTTTCCCTTTTCAAAGCACCTTCTTTGTGTTTTCATTAGTGGCTCTTACCACGTCCCCCTTAGAATCGAGGGTACGCATTTCTCCACAATCGCTTCAGCATATATTGTTTGCAGCATTTATGCTAATGGCCCTTCTGGCTGCTGTGAGCTGATAGGTTTTTGTAATTTGGGTTTGCATGTCTTTGAAAATTCGTAAAACTCATCATTTTTCTCCACCGTTTTCTTTTCTGTTAAAAAAAAAAGGAAACAATTGGGAGTACAATAGAACTCTTGAAATTGTGTTCTTGGAAGGTTGCCCTCTTTTGAAATTTTTGGTCGATTTTCCACTCCAGAATTTTTTTAGAAAGCAGGTGTCTTTTAGCGAACTGCAAGTTTGGTGAATATTTAGTGACCTTTAGCAATGGGTTTAAATCTGCTGTTGTGGGAAGTGGCCTCAAGCAGGCAGCATATCTCCATTCCCATATCTGGGTACTAGGGCAGCAGAGCCTTTCTGGAAGTCGTGTTCCTAGTTTGTAAATTACATTGGAATGTGCATGGAGAAAGCCCCATAAGTATATGTCTCATTATTTCTTCTTGGTTTTAAAATTTTTTTTAATTGGGGTAAAGCTTAGAATATTGTTTGTCCTAGGTGTACACCATCTGGTTCGTTTGTACATTATATATGTCTATTCAAGTACAGATCCTCTTCCCATGTAAAATGTTACTGAGGGTTCCGCAGACCTCCCTTGCTATATGGTTGGTCTTTTTGAGATATGTATATAATATGTGTTTGTATACATATAGTAACACTAATCTTAATTTATCCATTCCCCCCACCTTTCCTTTTAGATGAGCATAGTTTGTTTTCTAAGTCTGTGAGTGTCTTTCTCTGTGGAAATATGTTCCTTTGTGTCAGTTATTAGATAACGCCTATAAGTGATATCATAGAATATAGGTCTTTTGCTTTCCGACTTACCTCATGTTTCGTGATTATCTCCAGACTCATTTGTGGTGCCTCAGAGAACAGTGGTTCATTGTTTTCCATGGCTATTATTCCATTGTGTACATGGACCACTTCTTCTTTATCCATTCACCTGTTGTTGGACATTTTGATTGCTCCACTGTCTTGGCTATTGTGAATAAGGCTGCACTGCAGCTTTTGCGGCCTGTGTCTTCTCGATTCTTGTCTTCTCAGGTGAGAGGTCCAATGGTGCGCCTGCTGCATTGAATGGTGCCTGCAGTTTTACTTTTAAACACAGCTCCTTTCTGTTCTCATTATTGGCTGTTACCCCTTTACGTCTCACCAGCAGGTAGAGGGTACACAGTTCCCTAAAACCCCTTCAGCATTTATTGTTTGTAGACTTTTTGCTCATGTTCAGGCGACTGGTGTAAGTTGAAACTTTTTGTAGATTAGATTGCATGGGTCTAACACTCCCTGAGGTTGAGCTTTTATCCATTTTCCTTTTTTTTTAAAAGAGCGTGAGTAAAACTTAACTCTTCATACTCTCTTCTTGAAACATTTGCCTGTTTTGAATTGTTTTGTCCATTCCCTCCTTCAGCACAATTTTTTAGGGCAGGTGTCCTTTACAGCCCTGAGTCCTTGGGAATGTTAAGTGACCATTAGCTGTGAGTTTAAAGCTGTTCTTGCAGGAAACGGCCACAAGGTGGCAGCATTTCCCCTTTACCATATTTGGTTACTAGGGAAACAGAGCCTTAATGGAAGTGGTGTTGTAGGTTGTAAATTAGAATAGAATGTGCCAGGGAAAAGCCCTTTAAGTTTATGTCTCATTACTTCTTGTTCATATTTGTAGTTTACTTTTTATTTTTTATCCCAGTAAATATGATTACAATGGTTTGTTTGTTCTAGGTGTGCAAGATGTGGTTCTTTCACACATATACATGTATCTATTGTTCCTCGCATCCTTTTCCCATGTAGGTTATGACACAATGTTGAGTAGTCTTCTCCTGGTCTTCCGTACGTCTTTGGTGGTTCTATATTTCACATGGTTTGTATATCTCTGTTAACCCCAATGTGGCAATGTATCCAATCCTCATCCCTTTCTATTTGGTGAACCATAAGTTTTTTAATGAATCTGTGATTGCCTTTCTCTGTGGAAATATCTTCATTGGTATCAATTTTTAAGTAACTCTTAAAAGTGATATGATAGGATATGTGTCTTTTGCTTTCTCACTTACTACACGTGGCGTGATTACGTCTAGACTCATCTATGGTGCTGCAAACGGCATTGTTTCATTTTTTTCACTAGCGAATATTCCATCTGTACATGGAGGAGTTCTTCTTTGTCCATCCATCTGTTGGTGGACTTTTTGGTTACTTCCATATCTTGGCTATTGTAATACTGTGCAGTGCAGATTTGCCTGCCTGTGTCTTTCCAATTCTCTCTTCTTAGGTTTTACGTCGAGGAGTGGGCCTGCTGGATCATATAGTAGCTCAATGTTTACCTTTTTAAGGCACCTCCATTCTGTTCTCATTCGTGGCCCTTTCCAAGTTACGTCCCCTTTGAAGTTGAGGGTATGCATTTCTCCACAACACTTTCAGCATTTATTGTTTGTAGTTTTCTTGCTGATGGTTATTCTGACAAGTGTGAGCTGATACCTCTCTGTGGTTGAATTCGAATGTGCCACATAATCTGTTGAAAGTGAGCTTTAAGGCATGTCCTTTTCTATTTTTCAAGCTGTGATTACCCCTTAGTTCTTCAAAGTGTTCTCTTTAAGTATGTGTCACATTTTGAAATGTTTTGGCCTTTACCTCCCTCAAGACATTTTGAGGGCCTGTTTCATTTACAGTTCTGCAGTACTTGTTCCTATGAAGTGACCATTAGCACAGGCTTTAAAGCTGCTTTTGCAGGTAACTGCCAGAGGGCGGCAGCCTTTCTAGGTCCCCCACCCTGGTAACTAGGGAAAAGCCCTTGCGGCCTGTGGTGTTTCTCGGTTATAAATTAGAGTGGAGTGTGCCCGGACAAACCCACACAAGCTGATGTCTCCTTACTTTTGTTGGATTTTTACATTTAATTTTTATTTTTTATTGGAGTAATTTTCCACTGTGTACGTGGACCACTTCTACTTTGTGCATTCCTCGGTTGATGGACATTTTCATTGCTTCCAAGTGTTGGCTATGGTAAATATTGTTGGAGTGCAGGATTGCCAGGCTGTGACTTTTCGATTCTCATTTTCTCAGGTGATAGGCCCAGCAGTGGGTGTAATTGATTGACTGGTAGCACCGTGTTTCCCTTTTCAAAGCACCTTCTTTGTGTTTTCATTAGTGGCTCTTACCACGTCCCCCTTAGAATCGAGGGTACGCATTTCTCCACAATCGCTTCAGCATATATTGTTTGCAGCATTTATGCTAATGGCCCTTCTGGCTGCTGTGAGCTGATAGGTTTTTGTAATTTGGGTTTGCATGTCTTTGAAAATTCGTAAAACTCATCATTTTTCTCCACCGTTTTCTTTTCTGTTAAAAAAAAGGAAACAATTGGGAGTACAATAGAACTCTTGAAATTGTGTTCTTGGAAGGTTGCCCTCTTTTGAAATTTTTGGTCGATTTTCCACTCCAGAATTTTTTTAGAAAGCAGGTGTCTTTTACCGAACTGCAAGTTTGGTGAATATTTAGTGACCTTTAGCAATGGGTTTAAATCTGCTGTTGTGGGAAGTGGCCTCAAGCAGGCAGCATATCTCCATTCCCATATCTGGGTACTAGGGCAGCAGAGCCTTTCTGGAAGTCGTGTTCCTAGTTTGTAAATTACATTGGAATGTGCATGGAGAAAGCCCCATAAGTATATGTCTCATTATTCTTGGTTTTAAAATTTTTTTTTAATTGGGGTAAAGCTTAGAATATTGTTTGTCCTAGGTGTACACCATCTGGTTCGTTTGTACATTATATATGTCTATTCAAGTACAGATCCTCTTCCCATGTAAAATGTTACTGATGGTTCCGCAGACCTCCCTTGCTATATGGTTGGTCTTTTTGAGATATGGATATAATATGTGTTTGTATACATATAGTAACACTAATCTTAATTTATCCATTCCCCCCACCTTTCCTTTTAGATGAGCATAGTTTGTTTTCTAAGTCTGTGAGTGTCTTTCTCTGTGGAAATATGTTCCTTTGTGTCAGTTATTAGATAACGCCTATAAGTGATATCATAGAATATAGGTCTTTTGCTTTCCGACTTACCTCATGTTTTGTGATTATCTCCAGACTCATTTGAGGTGCCTCAGAGAGCAGTGGTTCATTGTTTTCCATGGCTATTATTCCATTGTGTACATGGACCACTTCTTCTTTATCCATTCACCTGTTGTTGGACATTTTGATTGCTCCACTGTCTTGGCTATTGTGAATAAGGCTGCACTGCAGCTTTTGCGGCCTGTGTCTTCTCGATTCTTGTCTTCTCAGGAGAGAGGTCCAATGGTGCGCCTGCTGCATTGAATGGTGCCTGCAGTTTTACTTTTAAACACAGCTCCTTTCTGTTCTCATTATTGGCTGTTACCCCTTCACGTCTCACCAGCAGGTAGAGGGTACACAGTTCTCTAAAACCCCTTCAGCATTTATTGTTTGTAGACTTTTTGCTCATGTTCAGTCGACTGGTGTAAGTTGAAACTTTTTGTAGATTAGATTGCATGGGTCTAACACTCCCTGAGGTTGAGCTTTTATCCATTTTCCTTTTTTTTTAAAAGAGCGTGAGTAAAACTTAACTCTTCATACTCTCTTCTTGAAACATTTGCCTGTTTTGAATTGTTTTGTCCATTCCCTCCTTCAGCACAATTTTTTAGGGCAGGTGTCCTTTACAGCCCTGAGTCCTTGGGAATGTTAAGTGACCATTAGCTGTGAGTTTAAAGCTGTTCTTGCAGGAAACGGCCACAAGGTGGCAGCATTTCCCCTTTACCATATTTGGTTACTAGGGAAACAGAGCCTTAATGGAAGTGGTGTTGTAGGTTGTAAATTAGAATGGAATGTGCCAGGGAAAAGCCCTTTAAGTTTATGTCTCATTACTTCTTGTTCATATTTGTAGTTTACTTTTTATTTTTTATCCCAGTAAATATGATTACAATGGTTTGTTTGTTCTAGGTGTGCAAGATGTGGTTCTTTCACACATATACATGTATCTATTGTTCCTCGCATCCTTTTCCCATGTAGGTTATGACACAATGTTGAGTAGTCTTCTCCTGGTCTTCCGTACGTCTTTGGTGGTTATATATTTCACATGGTTTGTATATCTCTGTTAACCCCAATGTGGCAATGTATCCAATCCTCATCCCTTTCTATTTGGTGAACCATAAGTTTTTTAATGAATCTGTGATTGCCTTTCTCTGTGGAAATATCTTCATTGGTATCAATTTTTAAGTAACTCTTAAAAGTGATATGATAGGATATGTGTCTTTTGCTTTCTCACTTACTACACATGGCGTGATTACGTCTAGACTCATCTATGGTGCTGCAAACGGCATTGTTTCATTTTTTTCACTAGCGAATATTCCATCTGTACATGGAGGAGTTCTTCTTTGTCCATCCATCTGTTGGTGGACTTTTTGGTTACTTCCATATCTTGGCTATTGTAATACTGTGCAGTGCAGATTTGCCTGCCTGTGTCTTTCCAATTCTCTCTTCTTAGGTTTTACGTCGAGGAGTGGGCCTGCTGGATCATATAGTAGCTCAATGTTTACCTTTTTAAGGCACCTCCATTCTGTTCTCATTCGTGGCCCTTTCCAAGTTACGTCCCCTTTGAAGTTGAGGGTATGCATTTCTCCACAACACTTTCAGCATTTATTGTTTGTAGTTTTCTTGCTGATGGTTATTCTGACAAGTGTGAGCTGATACCTCTCTGTGGTTGAATTCGAATGTGCCACATAATCTGTTGAAAGTGAGCTTTAAGGCATGTCCTTTTCTATTTTTCAAGCTGTGATTACCCCTTAGTTCTTCAAAGTGTTCTCTTTAAGTATGTGTCACATTTTGAAATGTTTTGGCCTTTACCTCCCTCAAGACATTTTGAGGGCCTGTTTCATTTACAGTTCTGCAGTACTTGTTCCTATGAAGTGACCATTAGCACAGGCTTTAAAGCTGCTTTTGCAGGTAACTGCCAGAGGGCGGCAGCCTTTCTATGTCCCCCACCCTGGTAACTAGGGAAAAGCCCTTGCGGCCTGTGGTGTTTCTCGGTTATAAATTAGAGTGGAGTGTGCCCGGACAAACCCACACAAGCTGATGTCTCCTTACTTTTGTTGGATTTTTACATTTAATTTTTATTTTTTATTGGAGTAATTTTCCACTGTGTACGTGGACCACTTCTACTTTGTGCATTCCTCGGTTGATGGACATTTTCATTGCTTCCAAGTGTTGGCTATGGTAAATATTGTTGGAGTGCAGGATTGCCAGGCTGTGACTTTTCGATTCTCATTTTCTCAGGTGATAGGCCCAGCAGTGGGTGTAATTGATTGACTGGTAGCACCGTGTTTCCCTTTTCAAAGCACCTTCTTTGTGTTTTCATTAGTGGCTCTTACCACGTCCCCCTTAGAATCGAGGGTACGCATTTCTCCACAATCGCTTCAGCATATATTGTTTGCAGCATTTATGCTAATGGCCCTTCTGGCTGCTGTGAGCTGATAGGTTTTTGTAATTTGGGTTTGCATGTCTTTGAAAATTCGTAAAACTCATCATTTTTCTCCACCGTTTTCTTTTCTGTTAAAAAAAAGGAAACAATTGGGAGTACAATAGAACTCTTGAAATTGTGTTCTTGGAAGGTTGCCCTCTTTTGAAATTTTTGGTCGATTTTCCACTCCAGAATTTTTTTAGAAAGCAGGTGTCTTTTAGCGAACTGCAAGTTTGGTGAATATTTAGTGACCTTTAGCAATGGGTTTAAATCTGCTGTTGTGGGAAGTGGCCTCAAGCAGGCAGCATATCTCCATTCCCATATCTGGGTACTAGGGCAGCAGAGCCTTTCTGGAAGTCGTGTTCCTAGTTTGTAAATTACATTGGAATGTGCATGGAGAAAGCCCCATAAGTATATGTCTCATTATTTCTTCTTGGTTTTAAAATTTTTTTTTAATTGGGGTAAAGCTTAGAATATTGTTTGTCCTAGGTGTACACCATCTGGTTCGTTTGTACATTATATATGTCTATTCAAGTACAGATCCTCTTCCCATGTAAAATGTTACTGACGGTTCCGCAGACCTCCCTTGCTATATGGTTGGTCTTTTTGAGATATGGATACAATATGTGTTTGTATACATATAGTAACACTAATCTTAATTTATCCATTCCCCACACCTTTCCTTTTAGATGAGCATAGTTTGTTTTCTAAGTCTGTGAGTGTCTTTCTCTGTGGAAATATGTTCCTTTGTGTCAGTTATTAGATAATGCCTATAAGTGATATCATAGAATATAGGTCTTTTGCTTTCCGACTTACCTCATGTTTCGTGATTATCTCCAGACTCATTTGAGGTGCCTCAGAGAGCAGTGGTTCATTGTTTTCCATGGCTATTATTCCATTGTGTACATGGACCACTTCTTCTTTATCCATTCACCTGTTGTTGGACATTTTGATTGCTCCACTGTCTTGGCTATTGTGAATAAGGCTGCACTGCAGCTTTTGCGGCCTGTGTCTTCTCGATTCTTGTCTTCTCAGGTGAGAGGTCCAATGGTGCGCCTGCTGCATTGAATGGTGCCTGCAGTTTTACTTTTAAACACAGCTACTTTCTGTTCTCATTATTGGCTGTTACCCCTTCACGTCTCACCAGCAGGTAGAGGGTACACAGTTCTCTAAAACCCCTTCAGCATTTATTGTTTGTAGACTTTTTGCTCATGTTCAGTCGACTGGTGTAAGTTGAAACTTTTTGTAGATTAGATTGCATGGGTCTAACACTCCCTGAGGTTGAGCTTTTATCCATTTTCCTTTTTTTTTAAAAGAGCGTGAGTAAAACTTAACTCTTCATACTCTCTTCTTGAAACATTTGCCTGTTTTGAATTGTTTTGTCCATTCCCTCCTTCAGCACAATTTTTTAGGGCAGGTGTCCTTTACAGCCCTGAGTCCTTGGGAATGTTAAGTGACCATTAGCTGTGAGTTTAAAGCTGTTCTTGCAGGAAACGGCCACAAGGTGGCAGCATTTCCCCTTTACCATATTTGGTTACTAGGGAAACAGAGCCTTAATGGAAGTGGTGTTGTAGGTTGTAAATTAGAATGGAATGTGCCAGGGAAAAGCCCTTTAAGTTTATGTCTCATTACTTCTTGTTCATATTTGTAGTTTACTTTTTATTTTTTATCCCAGTAAATATGATTACAATGGTTTGTTTGTTCTAGGTGTGCAAGATGTGGTTCTTTCACACATATACATGTATCTATTGTTCCTCGCATCTTTTTCCCATGTAGGTTATGACACAATGTTGAGTAGTCTTCTCCTGGTCTTCCGTACGTCTTTGGTGGTTATATATTTCACATGGTTTGTATATCTCTGTTAACCCCAATGTGGCAATGTATCCAATCCTCATCCCTTTCTATTTGGTGAACCATAAGTTTTTTAATGAATCTGTGATTGCCTTTCTCTGTGGAAATATCTTCATTGGTATCAATTTTTAAGTAACTCTTAAAAGTGATATGATAGGATATGTGTCTTTTGCTTTCTCACTTACTACACGTGGCGTGATTACGTCTAGACTCATCTATGGTGCTGCAAACGGCATTGTTTCATTTTTTTCACTAGCGAATATTCCATCTGTACATGGAGGAGTTCTTCTTTGTCCATCCATCTGTTGGTGGACCTTTTGGTTACTTCCATATCTTGGCTATTGTAATACTGTGCAGTGCAGATTTGCCTGCCTGTGTCTTTCCAATTCTCTCTTCTTAGGTTTTACGTCGAGGAGTGGGCCTGCTGGATCATATAGTAGCTCAATGTTTACCTTTTTAAGGCACCTCCATTCTGTTCTCATTCGTGGCCCTTTCCAAGTTACGTCCCCTTTGAAGTTGAGGGTATGCATTTCTCCACAACACTTTCAGCATTTATTGTTTGTAGTTTTCTTGCTGATGGTTATTCTGACAAGTGTGAGCTGATACCTCTCTGTGGTTGAATTCGAATGTGCCACATAATCTGTTGAAATTGAGCTTTAAGGCATGTCCTTTGCTATTTTTCAAGCTGTGATTACCCCTTAGTTCTTCAAAGTGTTCTCTTTAAGTATGTGTCACATTTTGAAATGTTTTGGCCTTTACCTCCCTCAAGACATTTTGAGGGCCTGTTTCATTTACAGTTCTGCAGTACTTGTTCCTATGAAGTGACCATTAGCACAGGCTTTAAAGCTGCTTTTGCAGGTAACTGCCAGAGGGCGGCAGCCTTTCTAGGTCCCCCACCCTGGTAACTAGGGAAAAGCCCTTGCGGCCTGTGGTGTTTCTCGGTTATAAATTAGAGTGGAGTGTGCCCGGACAAACCCACACAAGCTGATGTCTCCTTACTTTTGTTGGATTTTTACATTTAATTTTTATTTTTTATTGGAGTAATTTTCCACTGTGTACGTGGACCACTTCTACTTTGTGCATTCCTCGGTTGATGGACATTTTCATTGCTTCCAAGTGTTGGCTATGGTAAATATTGTTGGAGTGCAGGATTGCCAGGCTGTGACTTTTCGATTCTCATTTTTTCTCAGGTGATAGGCCCAGCAGTGGGTGTGATTGATTGACTGGTAGCACCGTGTTTCCCTTTTCAAAGCACCTTCTTTGTGTTTTCATTAGTGGCTCTTACCACGTCCCCCTTAGAATCGAGGGTACGCATTTCTCCACAATCGCTTCAGCATATATTGTTTGCAGCATTTATGCTAATGGCCCTTCTGGCTGCTGTGAGCTGATAGGTTTTTGTAATTTGGGTTTGCATGTCTTTGAAAATTCGTAAAACTCATCATTTTTCTCCACCGTTTTCTTTTCTGTTAAAAAAAAAGGAAACAATTGGGAGTACAATAGAACTCTTGAAATTGTGTTCTTGGAAGGTTGCCCTCTTTTGAAATTTTTGGTCGATTTTCCACTCCAGAATTTTTTTAGAAAGCAGGTGTCTTTTACCGAACTGCAAGTTTGGTGAATATTTAGTGACCTTTAGCAATGGGTTTAAATCTGCTGTTGTGGGAAGTGGCCTCAAGCAGGCAGCATATCTCCATTCCCATATCTGGGTACTAGGGCAGCAGAGCCTTTCTGGAAGTCGTGTTCCTAGTTTGTAAATTACATTGGAATGTGCATGGAGAAAGCCCCATAAGTATATGTCTCATTATTTCTTCTTGGTTTTAAAATTTTTTTTAATTGGGGTAAACCTTAGAATATTGTTTGTCCTAGGTGTACACCATCTGGTTCGTTTGTACATTATATATGTCTATTCAAGTACAGATCCTCTTCCCATGTAAAATGTTACTGATGGTTCCGCAGACCTCCCTTGCTATATGGTTGGTCTTTTTGAGATATGGATATAATATGTGTTTGTATACATATAGTAACACTAATCTTAATTTATCCATTCCCCCCACCTTTCCTTTTAGATGAGCATAGTTTGTTTTCTAAGTCTGTGAGTGTCTTTCTCTGTGGAAATATGTTCCTTTGTGTCAGTTATTAGATAACGCCTATAAGTGATATCATAGAATATAGGTCTTTTGCTTTCCGACTTACCTCATGTTTCGTGATTATCTCCAGACTCATTTGAGGTGCCTCAGAGAGCAGTGGTTCATTGTTTTCCATGGCTATTATTCCATTGTGTACATGGACCACTTCTTCTTTATCCATTCACCTGTTGTTGGACATTTTGATTGCTCCACTGTCTTGGCTATTGTGAATAAGGCTGCACTGCAGCTTTTGCGGCCTGTGTCTTCTCGATTCTTGTCTTCTCAGGTGAGAGGTCCAATGGTGCGCCTGCTGCATTGAATGGTGCCTGCAGTTTTACTTTTAAACACAGCTCCTTTCTGTTCTCATTATTGGCTGTTACCCCTTTACGTCTCACCAGCAGGTAGAGGGTACACAGTTCCCTAAAACCCCTTCAGCATTTATTGTTTGTAGACTTTTTGCTCATGTTCAGGCCACTGGTGTAAGTTGAAACTTTTTGTAGATTAGATTGCATGGGTCTAACACTCCCTGAGGTTGAGCTTTTATCCATTTTCCTTTTTTTTTAAAAGAGCGTGAGTAAAACTTAACTCTTCATACTCTCTTCTTGAAACATTTGCCTGTTTTGAATTGTTTTGTCCATTCCCTCCTTCAGCACAATTTTTTAGGGCAGGTGTCCTTTACAGCCCTGAGTCCTTGGGAATGTTAAGTGACCATTAGCTGTGAGTTTAAAGCTGTTCTTGCAGGAAACGGCCACAAGGTGGCAGCATTTCCCCTTTACCATATTTGGTTACTAGGGAAACAGAGCCTTAATGGAAGTGGTGTTGTAGGTTGTAAATTAGAATGGAATGTGCCAGGGAAAAGCCCTTTAAGTTTATGTCTCATTACTTCTTGTTCATATTTGTAGTTTACTTTTTATTTTTTATCCCAGTAAATATGATTACAATGGTTTGTTTGTTCTAGGTGTGCAAGATGTGGTTCTTTCACACATATACATGTATCTATTGTTCCTCGCATCCTTTTCCCATGTAGGTTATGACACAATGTTGAGTAGTCTTCTCCTGGTCTTCCGTACGTCTTTGGTGGTTCTATATTTCACATGGTTTGTATATCTCTGTTAACCCCAATGTGGCAATGTATCCAATCCTCATCCCTTTCTATTTGGTGAACCATAAGTTTTTTAATGAATCTGTGATTGCCTTTCTCTGTGGAAATATCTTCATTGGTATCAATTTTTAAGTAACTCTTAAAAGTGATATGATAGGATATGTGTCTTTTGCTTTCTCACTTACTACACGTGGCGTGATTACGTCTAGACTCATCTATGGTGCTGCAAACGGCATTGTTTCATTTTTTTCACTAGCGAATATTCCATCTGTACATGGAGGAGTTCTTCTTTGTCCATCCATCTGTTGGTGGACTTTTTGGTTACTTCCATATCTTGGCTATTGTAATACTGTGCAGTGCAGATTTGCCTGCCTGTGTCTTTCCAATTCTCTCTTCTTAGGTTTTACGTCGAGGAGTGGGCCTGCTGGATCATATAGTAGCTCAATGTTTACCTTTTTAAGGCACCTCCATTCTGTTCTCATTCGTGGCCCTTTCCAAGTTACGTCCCCTTTGAAGTTGAGGGTATGCATTTCTCCACAACACTTTCAGCATTTATTGTTTGTAGTTTTCTTGCTGATGGTTATTCTGACAAGTGTGAGCTGATACCTCTCTGTGGTTGAATTCGAATGTGCCACATAATCTGTTGAAATTGAGCTTTAAGGCATGTCCTTTGCTATTTTTCAAGCTGTGATTACCCCTTAGTTCTTCAAAGTGTTCTCTTTAAGTATGTGTCACATTTTGAAATGTTTTGGCCTTTACCTCCCTCAAGACATTTTGAGGGCCTGTTTCATTTACAGTTCTGCAGTACTTGTTCCTATGAAGTGACCATTAGCACAGGCTTTAAAGCTGCTTTTGCAGGTAACTGCCAGAGGGCGGCAGCCTTTCTAGGTCCCCCACCCTGGTAACTAGGGAAAAGCCCTTGCGGCCTGTGGTGTTTCTCGGTTATAAATTAGAGTGGAGTGTGCCCGGACAAACCCACACAAGCTGATGTCTCCTTACTTTTGTTGGATTTTTACATTTAATTTTTATTTTTTATTGGAGTAATTTTCCACTGTGTACGTGGACCACTTCTACTTTGTGCATTCCTCGGTTGATGGACATTTTCATTGCTTCCAAGTGTTGGCTATGGTAAATATTGTTGGAGTGCAGGATTGCCAGGCTGTGACTTTTCGATTCTCATTTTTTCTCAGGTGATAGGCCCAGCAGTGGGTGTGATTGATTGACTGGTAGCACCGTGTTTCCCTTTTCAAAGCACCTTCTTTGTGTTTTCATTAGTGGCTCTTACCACGTCCCCCTTAGAATCGAGGGTACGCATTTCTCCACAATCGCTTCAGCATATATTGTTTGCAGCATTTATGCTAATGGCCCTTCTGGCTGCTGTGAGCTGATAGGTTTTTGTAATTTGGGTTTGCATGTCTTTGAAAATTCGTAAAACTCATCATTTTTCTCCACCGTTTTCTTTTCTGTTAAAAAAAAAGGAAACAATTGGGAGTACAATAGAACTCTTGAAATTGTGTTCTTGGAAGGTTGCCCTCTTTTGAAATTTTTGGTCGATTTTCCACTCCAGAATTTTTTTAGAAAGCAGGTGTCTTTTACCGAACTGCAAGTTTGGTGAATATTTAGTGACCTTTAGCAATGGGTTTAAATCTGCTGTTGTGGGAAGTGGCCTCAAGCAGGCAGCATATCTCCATTCCCATATCTGGGTACTAGGGCAGCAGAGCCTTTCTGGAAGTCGTGTTCCTAGTTTGTAAATTACATTGGAATGTGCATGGAGAAAGCCCCATAAGTATATGTCTCATTATTTCTTCTTGGTTTTAAAATTTTTTTTAATTGGGGTAAACCTTAGAATATTGTTTGTCCTAGGTGTACACCATCTGGTTCGTTTGTACATTATATATGTCTATTCAAGTACAGATCCTCTTCCCATGTAAAATGTTACTGATGGTTCCGCAGACCTCCCTTGCTATATGGTTGGTCTTTTTGAGATATGGATATAATATGTGTTTGTATACATATAGTAACACTAATCTTAATTTATCCATTCCCCCCACCTTTCCTTTTAGATGAGCATAGTTTGTTTTCTAAGTCTGTGAGTGTCTTTCTCTGTGGAAATATGTTCCTTTGTGTCAGTTATTAGATAACGCCTATAAGTGATATCATAGAATATAGGTCTTTTGCTTTCCGACTTACCTCATGTTTCGTGATTATCTCCAGACTCATTTGAGGTGCCTCAGAGAGCAGTGGTTCATTGTTTTCCATGGCTATTATTCCATTGTGTACATGGACCACTTCTTCTTTATCCATTCACCTGTTGTTGGACATTTTGATTGCTCCACTGTCTTGGCTATTGTGAATAAGGCTGCACTGCAGCTTTTGCGGCCTGTGTCTTCTCGATTCTTGTCTTCTCAGGTGAGAGGTCCAATGGTGCGCCTGCTGCATTGAATGGTGCCTGCAGTTTTACTTTTAAACACAGCTCCTTTCTGTTCTCATTATTGGCTGTTACCCCTTTACGTCTCACCAGCAGGTAGAGGGTACACAGTTCCCTAAAACCCCTTCAGCATTTATTGTTTGTAGACTTTTTGCTCATGTTCAGGCCACTGGTGTAAGTTGAAACTTTTTGTAGATTAGATTGCATGGGTCTAACACTCCCTGAGGTTGAGCTTTTATCCATTTTCCTTTTTTTTTAAAAGAGCGTGAGTAAAACTTAACTCTTCATACTCTCTTCTTGAAACATTTGCCTGTTTTGAATTGTTTTGTCCATTCCCTCCTTCAGCACAATTTTTTAGGGCAGGTGTCCTTTACAGCCCTGAGTCCTTGGGAATGTTACGTGACCATTAGCTGTGAGTTTAAAGCTGTTCTTGCAGGAAACGGCCACAAGGTGGCAGCATTTCCCCTTTACCATATTTGGTTACTAGGGAAACAGAGCCTTAATGGAAGTGGTGTTGTAGGTTGTAAATTAGAATGGAATGTGCCAGGGAAAAGCCCTTTAAGTTTATGTCTCATTACTTCTTGTTCATATTTGTAGTTTACTTTTTATTTTTTATCCCAGTAAATATGATTACAATGGTTTGTTTGTTCTAGGTGTGCAAGATGTGGTTCTTTCACACATATACATGTATCTATTGTTCCTCGCATCCTTTTCCCATGTAGGTTATGACACAATGTTGAGTAGTCTTCTCCTGGTCTTCCGTACGTCTTTGGTGGTTCTATATTTCACATGGTTTGTATATCTCTGTTAACCCCAATGTGGCAATGTATCCAATCCTCATCCCTTTCTATTTGGTGAACCATAAGTTTTTTAATGAATCTGTGATTGCCTTTCTCTGTGGAAATATCTTCATTGGTATCAATTTTTAAGTAACTCTTAAAAGTGATATGATAGGATATGTGTCTTTTGCTTTCTCACTTACTACACGTGGCGTGATTACGTCTAGACTCATCTATGGTGCTGCAAACGGCATTGTTTCATTTTTTTCACTAGCGAATATTCCATCTGTACATGGAGGAGTTCTTCTTTGTCCATCCATCTGTTGGTGGACTTTTTGGTTACTTCCATATCTTGGCTATTGTAATACTGTGCAGTGCAGATTTGCCTGCCTGTGTCTTTCCAATTCTCTCTTCTTAGGTTTTACGTCGAGGAGTGGGCCTGCTGGATCATATAGTAGCTCAATGTTTACCTTTTTAAGGCACCTCCATTCTGTTCTCATTCGTGGCCCTTTCCAAGTTACGTCCCCTTTGAAGTTGAGGGTATGCATTTCTCCACAACACTTTCAGCATTTATTGTTTGTAGTTTTCTTGCTGATGGTTATTCTGACAAGTGTGAGCTGATACCTCTCTGTGGTTGAATTCGAATGTGCCACATAATCTGTTGAAATTGAGCTTTAAGGCATGTCCTTTGCTATTTTTCAAGCTGTGATTACCCCTTAGTTCTTCAAAGTGTTCTCTTTAAGTATGTGTCACATTTTGAAATGTTTTGGCCTTTACCTCCCTCAAGACATTTTGAGGGCCTGTTTCATTTACAGTTCTGCAGTACTTGTTCCTATGAAGTGACCATTAGCACAGGCTTTAAAGCTGCTTTTGCAGGTAACTGCCAGAGGGCGGCAGCCTTTCTAGGTCCCCCACCCTGGTAACTAGGGAAAAGCCCTTGCGGCCTGTGGTGTTTCTCGGTTATAAATTAGAGTGGAGTGTGCCCGGACAAACCCACACAAGCTGATGTCTCCTTACTTTTGTTGGATTTTTACATTTAATTTTTATTTTTTATTGGAGTAATTTTCCACTGTGTACGTGGACCACTTCTACTTTGTGCATTCCTCGGTTGATGGACATTTTCATTGCTTCCAAGTGTTGGCTATGGTAAATATTGTTGGAGTGCAGGATTGCCAGGCTGTGACTTTTCGATTCTCATTTTTTCTCAGGTGATAGGCCCAGCAGTGGGTGTGATTGATTGACTGGTAGCACCGTGTTTCCCTTTTCAAAGCACCTTCTTTGTGTTTTCATTAGTGGCTCTTACCACGTCCCCCTTAGAATCGAGGGTACGCATTTCTCCACAATCGCTTCAGCATATATTGTTTGCAGCATTTATGCTAATGGCCCTTCTGGCTGCTGTGAGCTGATAGGTTTTTGTAATTTGGGTTTGCATGTCTTTGAAAATTCGTAAAACTCATCATTTTTCTCCACCGTTTTCTTTTCTGTTAAAAAAAAAAGGAAACAATTGGGAGTACAATAGAACTCTTGAAATTGTGTTCTTGGAAGGTTGCCCTCTTTTGAAATTTTTGGTCGATTTTCCACTCCAGAATTTTTTTAGAAAGCAGGTGTCTTTTAGCGAACTGCAAGTTTGGTGAATATTTAGTGACCTTTAGCAATGGGTTTAAATCTGCTGTTGTGGGAAGTGGCCTCAAGCAGGCAGCATATCTCCATTCCCATATCTGGGTACTAGGGCAGCAGAGCCTTTCTGGAAGTCGTGTTCCTAGTTTGTAAATTACATTGGAATGTGCATGGAGAAAGCCCCATAAGTATATGTCTCATTATTTCTTCTTGGTTTTAAAATTTTTTTTAATTGGGGTAAAGCTTAGAATATTGTTTGTCCTAGGTGTACACCATCTGGTTCGTTTGTACATTATATATGTCTATTCAAGTACAGATCCTCTTCCCATGTAAAATGTTACTGAGGGTTCCGCAGACCTCCCTTGCTATATGGTTGGTCTTTTTGAGATATGTATATAATATGTGTTTGTATACATATAGTAACACTAATCTTAATTTATCCATTCCCCCCACCTTTCCTTTTAGATGAGCATAGTTTGTTTTCTAAGTCTGTGAGTGTCTTTCTCTGTGGAAATATGTTCCTTTGTGTCAGTTATTAGATAACGCCTATAAGTGATATCATAGAATATAGGTCTTTTGCTTTCCGACTTACCTCATGTTTCGTGATTATCTCCAGACTCATTTGTGGTGCCTCAGAGAACAGTGGTTCATTGTTTTCCATGGCTATTATTCCATTGTGTACATGGACCACTTCTTCTTTATCCATTCACCTGTTGTTGGACATTTTGATTGCTCCACTGTCTTGGCTATTGTGAATAAGGCTGCACTGCAGCTTTTGCGGCCTGTGTCTTCTCGATTCTTGTCTTCTCAGGTGAGAGGTCCAATGGTGCGCCTGCTGCATTGAATGGTGCCTGCAGTTTTACTTTTAAACACAGCTCCTTTCTGTTCTCATTATTGGCTGTTACCCCTTTACGTCTCACCAGCAGGTAGAGGGTACACAGTTCCCTAAAACCCCTTCAGCATTTATTGTTTGTAGACTTTTTGCTCATGTTCAGGCGACTGGTGTAAGTTGAAACTTTTTGTAGATTAGATTGCATGGGTCTAACACTCCCTGAGGTTGAGCTTTTATCCATTTTCCTTTTTTTTTAAAAGAGCGTGAGTAAAACTTAACTCTTCATACTCTCTTCTTGAAACATTTGCCTGTTTTGAATTGTTTTGTCCATTCCCTCCTTCAGCACAATTTTTTAGGGCAGGTGTCCTTTACAGCCCTGAGTCCTTGGGAATGTTAAGTGACCATTAGCTGTGAGTTTAAAGCTGTTCTTGCAGGAAACGGCCACAAGGTGGCAGCATTTCCCCTTTACCATATTTGGTTACTAGGGAAACAGAGCCTTAATGGAAGTGGTGTTGTAGGTTGTAAATTAGAATAGAATGTGCCAGGGAAAAGCCCTTTAAGTTTATGTCTCATTACTTCTTGTTCATATTTGTAGTTTACTTTTTATTTTTTATCCCAGTAAATATGATTACAATGGTTTGTTTGTTCTAGGTGTGCAAGATGTGGTTCTTTCACACATATACATGTATCTATTGTTCCTCGCATCCTTTTCCCATGTAGGTTATGACACAATGTTGAGTAGTCTTCTCCTGGTCTTCCGTACGTCTTTGGTGGTTCTATATTTCACATGGTTTGTATATCTCTGTTAACCCCAATGTGGCAATGTATCCAATCCTCATCCCTTTCTATTTGGTGAACCATAAGTTTTTTAATGAATCTGTGATTGCCTTTCTCTGTGGAAATATCTTCATTGGTATCAATTTTTAAGTAACTCTTAAAAGTGATATGATAGGATATGTGTCTTTTGCTTTCTCACTTACTACACGTGGCGTGATTACGTCTAGACTCATCTATGGTGCTGCAAACGGCATTGTTTCATTTTTTTCACTAGCGAATATTCCATCTGTACATGGAGGAGTTCTTCTTTGTCCATCCATCTGTTGGTGGACTTTTTGGTTACTTCCATATCTTGGCTATTGTAATACTGTGCAGTGCAGATTTGCCTGCCTGTGTCTTTCCAATTCTCTCTTCTTAGGTTTTACGTCGAGGAGTGGGCCTGCTGGATCATATAGTAGCTCAATGTTTACCTTTTTAAGGCACCTCCATTCTGTTCTCATTCGTGGCCCTTTCCAAGTTACGTCCCCTTTGAAGTTGAGGGTATGCATTTCTCCACAACACTTTCAGCATTTATTGTTTGTAGTTTTCTTGCTGATGGTTATTCTGACAAGTGTGAGCTGATACCTCTCTGTGGTTGAATTCGAATGTGCCACATAATCTGTTGAAATTGAGCTTTAAGGCATGTCCTTTGCTATTTTTCAAGCTGTGATTACCCCTTAGTTCTTCAAAGTGTTCTCTTTAAGTATGTGTCACATTTTGAAATGTTTTGGCCTTTACCTCCCTCAAGACATTTTGAGGGCCTGTTTCATTTACAGTTCTGCAGTACTTGTTCCTATGAAGTGACCATTAGCACAGGCTTTAAATCTGCTTTTGCAGGTAACTGCCAGAGGGCGGCAGCCTTTCTATGTCCCCCACCCTGGTAACTAGGGAAAAGCCCTTGCGGCCTGTGGTGTTTCTCGGTTATAAATTAGAGTGGAGTGTGCCCGGACAAACCCACACAAGCTGATGTCTCCTTACTTTTGTTGGATTTTTACATTTAATTTTTATTTTTTATTGGAGTAATTTTCCACTGTGTACGTGGACCACTTCTACTTTGTGCATTCCTCGGTTGATGGACATTTTCATTGCTTCCAAGTGTTGGCTATGGTAAATATTGTTGGAGTGCAGGATTGCCAGGCTGTGACTTTTCGATTCTCATTTTTTCTCAGGTGATAGGCCCAGCAGTGGGTGTGATTGATTGACTGGTAGCACCGTGTTTCCCTTTTCAAAGCACCTTCTTTGTGTTTTCATTAGTGGCTCTTACCACGTCCCCCTTAGAATCGAGGGTACGCATTTCTCCACAATCGCTTCAGCATATATTGTTTGCAGCATTTATGCTAATGGCCCTTCTGGCTGCTGTGAGCTGATAGGTTTTTGTAATTTGGGTTTGCATGTCTTTGAAAATTCGTAAAACTCATCATTTTTCTCCACCGTTTTCTTTTCTGTTAAAAAAAAAAGGAAACAATTGGGAGTACAATAGAACTCTTGAAATTGTGTTCTTGGAAGGTTGCCCTCTTTTGAAATTTTTGGTCGATTTTCCACTCCAGAATTTTTTTAGAAAGCAGGTGTCTTTTAGCGAACTGCAAGTTTGGTGAATATTTAGTGACCTTTAGCAATGGGTTTAAATCTGCTGTTGTGGGAAGTGGCCTCAAGCAGGCAGCATATCTCCATTCCCATATCTGGGTACTAGGGCAGCAGAGCCTTTCTGGAAGTCGTGTTCCTAGTTTGTAAATTACATTGGAATGTGCATGGAGAAAGCCCCATAAGTATATGTCTCATTATTTCTTCTTGGTTTTAAAATTTTTTTTAATTGGGGTAAAGCTTAGAATATTGTTTGTCCTAGGTGTACACCATCTGGTTCGTTTGTACATTATATATGTCTATTCAAGTACAGATCCTCTTCCCATGTAAAATGTTACTGAGGGTTCCGCAGACCTCCCTTGCTATATGGTTGGTCTTTTTGAGATATGGATATAATATGTGTTTGTATACATATAGTAACACTAATCTTAATTTATCCATTCCCCCCACCTTTCCTTTTAGATGAGCATAGTTTGTTTTCTAAGTCTGTGAGTGTCTTTCTCTGTGGAAATATGTTCCTTTGTGTCAGTTATTAGATAACGCCTATAAGTGATATCATAGAATATAGGTCTTTTGCTTTCCGACTTACCTCATGTTTCGTGATTATCTCCAGACTCATTTGTGGTGCCTCAGAGAACAGTGGTTCATTGTTTTCCATGGCTATTATTCCATTGTGTACATGGACCACTTCTTCTTTATCCATTCACCTGTTGTTGGACATTTTGATTGCTCCACTGTCTTGGCTATTGTGAATAAGGCTGCACTGCAGCTTTTGCGGCCTGTGTCTTCTCGATTCTTGTCTTCTCAGGTGAGAGGTCCAATGGTGCGCCTGCTGCATTGAATGGTGCCTGCAGTTATACTTTTAAACACAGCTCCTTTCTGTTCTCATTATTGGCTGTTACCCCTTTACGTCTCACCAGCAGGTAGAGGGTACACAGTTCCCTAAAACCCCTTCAGCATTTATTGTTTGTAGACTTTTTGCTCATGTTCAGGCGACTGGTGTAAGTTGAAACTTTTTGTAGATTAGATTGCATGGGTCTAACACTCCCTGAGGTTGAGCTTTTATCCATTTTCCTTTTTTTTTAAAAGAGCGTGAGTAAAACTTAACTCTTCATACTCTCTTCTTGAAACATTTGCCTGTTTTGAATTGTTTTGTCCATTCCCTCCTTCAGCACAATTTTTTAGGGCAGGTGTCCTTTACAGCCCTGAGTCCTTGGGAATGTTAAGTGACCATTAGCTGTGAGTTTAAAGCTGTTCTTGCAGGAAACGGCCACAAGGTGGCAGCATTTCCCCTTTACCATATTTGGTTACTAGGGAAACAGAGCCTTAATGGAAGTGGTGTTGTAGGTTGTAAATTAGAATGGAATGTACCAGGGAAAAGCCCTGTAAGTTTATGTCTCATTACTTCTTGTTCATATTTGTAGTTTACTTTTTATTTTTTATCCCAGTAAATATGATTATAATGGTTTGTTTGTTCTAGGTGTGCAAGATGTGGTTCTTTCACACATATACATGTATCTATTGTTCCTCGCATCCTTTTCCCATGTAGGTTATGACACAATGTTGAGTAGTCTTCTCCTGGTCTTCCGTACGTCTTTGGTGGTTATATATTTCACATGGTTTGTATATCTCTGTTAACCCCAATGTGGCCATGTATCCAATCCTCATCCCTTTCTATTTGGTGAACCATAAGTTTTTTAATGAATCTGTGATTGCCTTTCTCTGTGGAAATATCTTCATTGGTATCAATTTTTAAGTAACTCTTAAAAGTGATATGATAGGATATGTGTCTTTTGCTTTCTCACTTACTACACGTGGCGTGATTACGTCTAGACTCATCTATGGTGCTGCAAACGGCATTGTTTCATTTTTTTCACTAGCGAATATTCCATCTGTACATGGAGGAGTTCTTCTTTGTCCATCCATCTGTTGGTGGACCTTTTGGTTACTTCCATATCTTGGCTATTGTAATACTGTGCAGTGCAGATTTGCCTGCCTGTGTCTTTCCAATTCTCTCTTCTTAGGTTTTACGTCGAGGAGTGGGCCTGCTGGATCATATAGTAGCTCAATGTTTACCTTTTTAAGGCACCTCCATTCTGTTCTCATTCGTGGCCCTTTCCAAGTTACGTCCCCTTTGAAGTTGAGGGTATGCATTTCTCCACAACACTTTCAGCATTTATTGTTTGTAGTTTTCTTGCTGATGGTTATTCTGACAAGTGTGAGCTGATACCTCTCTGTGGTTGAATTCGAATGTGCCACATAATCTGTTGAAATTGAGCTTTAAGGCATGTCCTTTGCTATTTTTCAAGCTGTGATTACCCCTTAGTTCTTCAAAGTGTTCTCTTTAAGTATGTGTCATATTTTGAAATGTTTTGGCCTTTACCTCCCTCAAGACATTTTGAGGGCCTGTTTCATTTACAGTTCTGCGGTACTTGTTCCTATGAAGTGACCATTAGCACAGGCTTTAAAGCTGCTTTTGCAGGTAACTGCCAGAGGGCGGCAGCCTTTCTATGTCCCTCACCCTGGTAACTAGGGAAAAGCCCTTGCGGCCTGTGGTGTTTCTCGGTTATAAATTAGAGTGGAGTGTGCCCGGACAAACCCACACAAGCTGATGTCTCCTTACTTTTTTGGATTTTTACATTTAATTTTTATTTTTTATTGGAGTAATTTTCCACTGTGTACGTGGACCACTTCTACTTTGTGCATTCCTCGGTTGATGGACATTTTCATTGCTTCCAAATGTTGGCTATGGTAAATATTGTTGGAGTGCAGGATTGCCAGGCTGTGACTTTTCGATTCTCATTTTCTCAGGTGATAGGCCCAGCAGTGGGTGTGATTGATTGACTGGTAGCACCGTGTTTCCCTTTTCAAAGCACCTTCTTTGTGTTTTCATTAGTGGCTCTTACCACGTCCCCCTTCGAATCGAGGGTACGCATTTCTCCACAATCGCTTCAGCATATATTGTTTGCAGCATTTATGCTAATGGCCCTTCTGGCTGCTGTGAGCTGATAGGTTTTTGTAATTTGGGTTTGCATGTCTTTGAAAATTCGTAAAACTCATCATTTTTCTCCACCGTTTTCTTTTCTGTTAAAAAAAAAAGGAAACAATTGGGAGTACAATAGAACTCTTGAAATTGTGTTCTTGGAAGGTTGCCCTCTTTTGAAATTTTTGGTCGATTTTCCACTCCAGAATTTTTTTAGAAAGCAGGTGTCTTTTAGCGAACTGCAAGTTTGGTGAATATTTAGTGACCTTTAGCAATGGGTTTAAATCTGCTGTTGTGGGAAGTGGCCTCAAGCAGGCAGCATATCTCCATTCCCATATCTGGGTACTAGGGCAGCAGAGCCTTTCTGGAAGTCGTGTTCCTAGTTTGTAAATTACATTGGAATGTGCATGGAGAAAGCCCCATAAGTATATGTCTCATTATTTCTTCTTGGTTTAAAAATTTTTTTTTAATTGGGGTAAAGCTTAGAATATTGTTTGTCCTAGGTGTACACCATCTGGTTCGTTTGTACATTATATATGTCTATTCAAGTACAGATCCTCTTCCCATGTAAAATGTTACTGACGGTTCCGCAGACCTCCCTTGCTATATGGTTGGTCTTTTTGAGATATGGATACAATATGTGTTTGTATACATATAGTAACACTAATCTTAATTTATCCATTCCCCCCACCTTTCCTTTTAGATGAGCATAGTTTGTTTTCTAAGTCTGTGAGTGTCTTTCTCTGTGGAAATATGTTCCTTTTTGTCAGTTATTAGATAACGCCTATAAGTGATATCATAGAATATAGGTCTTTTGCTTTCCGACTTACCTCATGTTTCGTGATTATCTCCAGACTCATTTGTGGTGCCTCAGAGAGCAGTGGTTCATTGTTTTCCATGGCTATTATTCCATTGTGTACATGGACCACTTCTTCTTTATCCATTCACCTGTTGCTGGACATTTTGATTGCTCCACTGTCTTGGCTATTGTGAATAAGGCTGCACTGCAGCTTTTGCGGCCTGTGTCTTCTCGATTCTTGTCTTCTCAGGTGAGAGGTCCAATGGTGCGCCTGCTGCATTGAATGGTGCCTGCAGTTTTACTTTTAAACACAGCTCCTTTCTGTTCTCATTATTGGCTGTTACCCCTTCACGTCTCACCAGCAGGTAGAGTGTACACAGTTCTCTAAAACCCCTTCAGCATTTATTGTTTGTAGACTTTTTGCTCATGTTCAGTCGACTGGTGTAAGTTGATACTTTTTGTAGATTAGATTGCATGGGTCTAACACTCCCTGAGGTTGAGCTTTTATCCATTTTCCTTTTTTTTTAAAAGAGCGTGAGTAAAACTTAACTCTTCATACTCTCTTCTTGAAACATTTGCCTGTTTTGAATTGTTTTGTCCATTCCCTCCTTCAGCACAATTTTTTAGGGCAGGTGTCCTTTACAGCCCTGAGTCCTTGGGAATGTTACGTGACCATTAGCTGTGAGTTTAAAGCTGTTCTTGCAGGAAACGGCCACAAGGTGGCAGCATTTCCCCTTTACCATATTTGGTTACTAGGGAAACAGAGCCTTAATGGAAGTGGTGTTGTAGGTTGTAAATTAGAATGGAATGTGCCAGGGAAAAGCCCTTTAAGTTTATGTCTCATTACTTCTTGTTCATATTTGTAGTTTACTTTTTATTTTTTATCCCAGTAAATATGATTACAATGGTTTGTTTGTTCTAGGTGTGCAAGATGTGGTTCTTTCACACATATACATGTATCTATTGTTCCTCGCATCTTTTTCCCATGTAGGTTATGACACAATGTTGAGTAGTCTTCTCCTGGTCTTCCGTACGTCTTTGGTGGTTATATATTTCACATGGTTTGTATATCTCTGTTAACCCCAATGTGGCAATGTATCCAATCCTCATCCCTTTCTATTTGGTGAACCATAAGTTTTTTAATGAATCTGTGATTGCCTTTCTCTGTGGAAATATCTTCATTGGTATCAATTTTTAAGTAACTCTTAAAAGTGATATGATAGGATATGTGTCTTTTGCTTTCTCACTTACTACACGTGGCGTGATTACGTCTAGACTCATCTATGGTGCTGCAAACGGCATTGTTTCATTTTTTTCACTAGCGAATATTCCATCTGTACATGGAGGAGTTCTTCTTTGTCCATCCATCTGTTGGTGGACTTTTTGGTTACTTCCATATCTTGGCTATTGTAATACTGTGCAGTGCAGATTTGCCTGCCTGTGTCTTTCCAATTCTCTCTTCTTAGGTTTTACGTCGAGGAGTGGGCCTGCTGGATCATATAGTAGCTCAATGTTTACCTTTTTAAGGCACCTCCATTCTGTTCTCATTCGTGGCCCTTTCCAAGTTACGTCCCCTTTGAAGTTGAGGGTATGCATTTCTCCACAACACTTTCAGCATTTATTGTTTGTAGTTTTCTTGCTGATGGTTATTCTGACAAGTGTGAGCTGATACCTCTCTGTGGTTGAATTCGAATGTGCCACATAATCTGTTGAAATTGAGCTTTAAGGCATGTCCTTTGCTATTTTTCAAGCTGTGATTACCCCTTAGTTCTTCAAAGTGTTCTCTTTAAGTATGTGTCACATTTTGAAATGTTTTGGCCTTTACCTCCCTCAAGACATTTTGAGGGCCTGTTTCATTTACAGTTCTGCAGTACTTGTTCCTATGAAGTGACCATTAGCACAGGCTTTAAATCTGCTTTTGCAGGTAACTGCCAGAGGGCGGCAGCCTTTCTATGTCCCCCACCCTGGTAACTAGGGAAAAGCCCTTGCGGCCTGTGGTGTTTCTCGGTTATAAATTAGAGTGGAGTGTGCCCGGACAAACCCACACAAGCTGATGTCTCCTTACTTTTGTTGGATTTTTACATTTAATTTTTATTTTTTATTGGAGTAATATTCCATTGCAGCACCATAGATGAGTCTAGACGTAATCACGCCACGTGTAGTAAGTGAGAAAGCAAAAGACACATATCCTATCATATCACATTTAAGAGTTACTTAAAAATTGATACCAATGAAGATATTTCCACAGAGAAAGGCAATCACAGATTCATTAAAAAACTTATGGTTCACCAAATAGAAAGGGATGAGGATTGGATACATTGCCACATTGGGGTTAACAGAGATATACAAACCATGTGAAATATATAACCACCAAAGACGTACGGAAGACCAGGAGAAGACTACTCAACATTGTGTCATAACCTACATGGGAAAAGGATGCGAGGAAGAATAGTTCCATGTATATGTGGGAAAGAACCACATCTTGCACAAATAGAACAAACAAACCATTGTAATCATATTTACTGGGATAAAAAATAAAAAGTAAACTACAAATATGAACAAGAAGTAATGAGACATAAACTTAAAGGGCTTTTCCCTGGCACATTCCATTCTAAATTACAACCTACAACACCACTTCCATTAAGGCTCTGTTTCCCTAGTAACCAAATATGGTAAAGGGGAAATGCTGCCACCTTGTGGCCGTTTCCTCCAAGAGCAGCTTTAAACTCACAGCTAATGGTCACTTAACATTCCCAAGGACTCAGGGCTGTAAAGGACACCTGCCCTAAAAAAATTGTGCTGAAGGAAGGAATGGACAAAACAATTCAAAACAGGCAAATGTTTCAAGAAGAGAGTATGAAGAGTTAAGTTTTACTCACGCTCTTTTAAAAAAAAGGAAAATGGATAAAAGCTCAACCTCAGGGAGTGTTAGACCCATGCAATCTAATCTACAGAAAGTTTCAACTTACACCAGTTGACTTACCATCAGCAAAAAGTCAACAAACAATAAATGCTGAAGGGGTTTTAGAGAACTGTGTACACTCTACCTGCTGGTGAGACGTGAAGGGGTAACAGCCAATAATGAGAACAGAAAGGAGCTGTGTTTAAAAGTATAACTGCAGGCACCATTCAATGCAGCAGGCGCACCATTGGACCTCTCACCTGAGAAGACAAGAATCGAGAAGACACAGGCCGCAAAAGCTGCAGTGCAGCCTTATTCACAATAGCCAAGACAGTGGAGCAATCAAAATGTCCAACAACAGGTGAATGGATAAAGAAGAAGTGGTCCATGTACACAATGGAATAATAGCCATGGAAAACAATGAACCACTGCTCTCTGAGGCACCACAAATGAGTCTGGAGATAATCACGAAACATGAGGTAAGTCGGAAAGCAAAAGACCTATATTCTATGATATCACTTATAGGCGTTATCTAATAACTGACACAAAGGAACATATTTCCACAGAGAAAGACACTCACAGACTTAGAAAACAAACTATGCTCATCTAAAAGGAAAGGTGGGGGGAATGGATAAATTAAGATTAGTGTTACTATATGTATACAAACACATATTATATACATATCTCAAAAAGACCAACCATATAGCAAGGGAGGTCTGCGGAACCCTCAGTAACATTTTACATGGGAAGAGGATCTGTACTTGAATAGACATATATAATGTACAAACGAACCAGATGGTGTACACCTAGGACAAACAATATTCTAAGCTTTACCCCAATTAAAAAAAAAATTTAAAACCAAGAAGAAATAATGAGACATAAACTTATGGGGCTTTCTCCATGCACATTCCAATGTAATTTACAAACTAGGAACACGACTTCCAGAAAGGCTCTGCTGCCCTAGTACCCAGATATGGGAATGGAGATATGCTGCCTGCTTGAGGCCACTTCCCACAACAGCAGATTTAAACCCATTGCTAAAGGTCACTAAATATTCACCAAACTTGCAGTTCGCTAAAAGACACCTGCTTTCTAAAAAAATTCTGGGGTGGAAAATCGACCAAAAATTTCCAAAGAGGGCAACCTTCCAAGAACACAATTTCAAGAGTTCTATTGTACTCCCAATTGTTTCCTTTTTTTTAACAGAAAAGAAAACGGTGGAGAAAAATGATGAGTTTTACGAATTTTCAAAGACATGCAAACCCAAATTACAAAAACCTATCAGCTCACAGCAGCCAGAAGGGCCATTAGCATAAATGCTGCAAACAATATATGCTGAAGCGATTGTGGAGAAATGCGTACCCTCGATTCTAAGGGGGACGTGGTAAGAGCCACTAATGAAAACACAAAGAAGGTGCTTTGAAAAGGGAAACACGGTGCTACCAGTCAATCAATCACACCCACTGCTGGGCCTATCACCTGAGAAAATGAGAATCGAAAAGTCACAGGCTGGCAATCCTGCACTCCAACAATATTTACCATAGCCAACACTTGGAAGCAATGAAAATGTCCATCAACCGAGGAATGCACAAAGTAGAAGTGGTCCACGTACACAGTGGAAACTTACTCCAATAAAAAATAAAAATTAAATGTAAAACTCCAACAAAAGTAAGGAGACATCAGCTTGTGTGGGTTTGTCCGGGCACACTCCACTCTAATTTATAACCGAGAAACACCACAGGCCGCAAGGGCTTTTCCCTAGTTACCAGGGTGGGGGACCTAGAAAGGCTGCCGCCCTCTGGCAGTTACCTGCAAAAGCAGCTTTAAAGCCTGTGCTAATGGTCACTTCATAGGAACAAGTACTGCAGAACTGTAAATGAAACAGGCCCTCAAAATGTCTTGAGGGAGGTAAAGGCCAAAACATTTCAAAATATGACACATACTTAAAGAGAACACTTTGAAGAACTAAGGGGTAATCACAGCTTGAAACATAGAAAAGGACATGCCTTAAAGCTCAATTTCAACAGATTATGTGGCACATTCGAATTCAACCACAGAGAGGTATCAGCTCACACTTGTCAGAATAACCATCAGCAAGAAAACTACAAACACTAAATGCTGAAGGTGTTGTGGAGAAATGCATACCCTCAACTTCAAAGGGGACGTAACTTGGAAAGGGCCACGAATGAGAACAGAATGCAGGTGCCTTAAAAGGTAAACATTGAGCTACTATATGATCCAGCAGGCCCACTCCTCGACGTAAAACCTAAGAAGAGAGAATTGGAAAGACACAGGCAGGCAAATCTGCACTGCACAGTATTACAATAGCCAAGATATGGAAGTAACCGAAAAGTCCACCAACAGATGGATGGACAAAGAAGAACTCCTCCATGTACAGATGGAATATTCGCTAGTGAAAAAAATGAAACAATGCCGTTTGCAGCACCATAGATGAGTCTAGACGTAATCACGCCACGTGTAGTAAGTGAGAAAGCAAAAGACACATATCCTATCATATCACTTTTAAGAGTTACTTAAAAATTGATACCAATGAATATATTTCCACAGAGAAAGGCAATCACAGATTCATTAAAAAACTTATGGTTCACCAAATAGAAAGGGATGAGGATTGGATACATTGCCACATTGGGGTTAACAGAGATATACAAACCATGTGAAATATATAACCACCAAAGACGTACGGAAGACCAGGAGAAGACTACTCAACATTGTGTCATAACCTACATGGGAAAAGGATGCGAGGAAGAATAGTTCCATGTATATGTGGGAAAGAACCACATCTTGCACAAATAGAACAAACAAACCATTGTAATCATATTTACTGGGATAAAAAATAAAAAGTAAACTACAAATATGAACAAGAAGTAATGAGACATAAACTTAAAGGGCTTTTCCCTGGCACATTCCATTCTAAATTACAACCTACAACACCACTTCCATTAAGGCTCTGTTTCCCTAGTAACCAAATATGGTAAAGGGGAAATGCTGCCACCTTGTGGCCGTTTCCTCCAAGAGCAGCTTTAAACTCACAGCTAATGGTCACTTAACATTCCCAAGGACTCAGGGCTGTAAAGGACACCTGCCCTAAAAAAATTGTGCTGAAGGAAGGAATGGACAAAACAATTCAAAACAGGCAAATGTTTCAAGAAGAGAGTATGAAGAGTTAAGTTTTACTCACGCTCTTTTAAAAAAAAGGAAAATGGATAAAAGCTCAACCTCAGGGAGTGTTAGACCCATGCAATCTAATCTACAGAAAGTTTCAACTTACACCAGTTGACTTACCATCAGCAAAAAGTCAACAAACAATAAATGCTGAAGGGGTTTTAGAGAACTGTGTACACTCTACCTGCTGGTGAGACGTGAAGGGGTAACAGCCAATAATGAGAACAGAAAGGAGCTGTGTTTAAAAGTATAACTGCAGGCACCATTCAATGCAGCAGGCGCACCATTGCACCTCTCACCTGAGAAGACAAGAATCGAGAAGACACAGGCCGCAAAAGCTGCAGTGCAGCCTTATTCACAATAGCCAAGACAGTGGAGCAATCAAAATGTCCAACAACAGGTGAATGGATAAAGAAGAAGTGGTCCATGTACACAATGGAATAATAGCCATGGAAAACAATGAACCACTGCTCTCTGAGGCACCACAAATGAGTCTGGAGATAATCACGAAACATGAGGTAAGTCGGAAAGCAAAAGACCTATATTCTATGATATCACTTATAGGCGTTATCTAATAACTGACACAAAGGAACATATTTCCACAGAGAAAGACACTCACAGACTTAGAAAACAAACTATGCTCATCTAAAAGGAAAGGTGGGGGGAATGGATAAATTAAGATTAGTGTTACTATATGTATACAAACACATATTATATACATATCTCAAAAAGACCAACCATATAGCAAGGGAGGTCTGCGGAACCCTCAGTAACATTTTACATGGGAAGAGGATCTGTACTTGAATAGACATATATAATGTACAAACGAACCAGATGGTGTACACCTAGGACAAACAATATTCTAAGCTTTACCCCAATTAAAAAAAAAATTTAAAACCAAGAAGAAATAATGAGACATAAACTTATGGGGCTTTCTCCATGCACATTCCAATGTAATTTACAAACTAGGAACACGACTTCCAGAAAGGCTCTGCTGCCCTAGTACCCAGATATGGGAATGGAGATATGCTGCCTGCTTGAGGCCACTTCCCACAACAGCAGATTTAAACCCATTGCTAAAGGTCACTAAATATTCACCAAACTTGCAGTTCGCTAAAAGACACCTGCTTTCTAAAAAAATTCTGGGGTGGAAAATCGACCAAAAATTTCCAAAGAGGGCAACCTTCCAAGAACACAATTTCAAGAGTTCTATTGTACTCCCAATTGTTTCCTTTTTTTTAACAGAAAAGAAAACGGTGGAGAAAAATGATGAGTTTTACGAATTTTCAAAGACATGCAAACCCAAATTACAAAAACCTATCAGCTCACAGCAGCCAGAAGGGCCATTAGCATAAATGCTGCAAACAATATATGCTGAAGCGATTGTGGAGAAATGCGTACCCTCGATTCTAAGGGGGACGTGGTAAGAGCCACTAATGAAAACACAAAGAAGGTGCTTTGAAAAGGGAAACACGGTGCTACCAGTCAATCAATCACACCCACTGCTGGGCCTATCACCTGAGAAAATGAGAATCGAAAAGTCACAGGCTGGCAATCCTGCACTCCAACAATATTTACCATAGCCAACACTTGGAAGCAATGAAAATGTCCATCAACCGAGGAATGCACAAAGTAGAAGTGGTCCACGTACACAGTGGAAACTTACTCCAATAAAAAATAAAAATTAAATGTAAAACTCCAACAAAAGTAAGGAGACATCAGCTTGTGTGGGTTTGTCCGGGCACACTCCACTCTAATTTATAACCGAGAAACACCACAGGCCGCAAGGGCTTTTCCCTAGTTACCAGGGTGGGGGACCTAGAAAGGCTGCCGCCCTCTGGCAGTTACCTGCAAAAGCAGCTTTAAAGCCTGTGCTAATGGTCACTTCATAGGAACAAGTACTGCAGAACTGTAAATGAAACAGGCCCTCAAAATGTCTTGAGGGAGGTAAAGGCCAAAACATTTCAAAATATGACACATACTTAAAGAGAACACTTTGAAGAACTAAGGGGTAATCACAGCTTGAAACATAGAAAAGGACATGCCTTAAAGCTCAATTTCAACAGATTATGTGGCACATTCGAATTCAACCACAGAGAGGTATCAGCTCACACTTGTCAGAATAACCATCAGCAAGAAAACTACAAACACTAAATGCTGAAGGTGTTGTGGAGAAATGCATACCCTCAACTTCAAAGGGGACGTAACTTGGAAAGGGCCACGAATGAGAACAGAATGCAGGTGCCTTAAAAGGTAAACATTGAGCTACTATATGATCCAGCAGGCCCACTCCTCGACGTAAAACCTAAGAAGAGAGAATTGGAAAGACACAGGCAGGCAAATCTGCACTGCACAGTATTACAATAGCCAAGATATGGAAGTAACCGAAAAGTCCACCAACAGATGGATGGACAAAGAAGAACTCCTCCATGTACAGATGGAATATTCGCTAGTGAAAAAAATGAAACAATGCCGTTTGCAGCACCATAGATGAGTCTAGACGTAATCACGCCACGTGTAGTAAGTGAGAAAGCAAAAGACACATAGCCTATCATATCACTTTTAAGAGTTACTTAAAAATTGATACCAATGAATATATTTCCACAGAGAAAGGCAATCACAGATTCATTAAAAAACTTATGGTTCACCAAATAGAAAGGGATGAGGATTGGATACATTGCCACATTGGGGTTAACAGAGATATACAAACCATGTGAAATATATAACCACCAAAGACGTACGGAAGACCAGGAGAAGACTACTCAACATTGTGTCATAACCTACATGGGAAAAGGATGCGAGGAAGAATAGTTCCATGTATATGTGGGAAAGAACCACATCTTGCACAAATAGAACAAACAAACCATTGTAATCATATTTACTGGGATAAAAAATAAAAAGTAAACTACAAATATGAACAAGAAGTAATGAGACATAAACTTAAAGGGCTTTTCCCTGGCACATTCCATTCTAAATTACAACCTACAACACCACTTCCATTAAGGCTCTGTTTCCCTAGTAACCAAATATGGTAAAGGGGAAATGCTGCCACCTTGTGGCCGTTTCCTCCAAGAGCAGCTTTAAACTCACAGCTAATGGTCACTTAACATTCCCAAGGACTCAGGGCTGTAAAGGACACCTGCCCTAAAAAAATTGTGCTGAAGGAAGGAATGGACAAAACAATTCAAAACAGGCAAATGTTTCAAGAAGAGAGTATGAAGAGTTAAGTTTTACTCACGCTCTTTTAAAAAAAAGGAAAATGGATAAAAGCTCAACCTCAGGGAGTGTTAGACCCATGCAATCTAATCTACAGAAAGTTTCAACTTACACCAGTTGACTTACCATCAGCAAAAAGTCAACAAACAATAAATGCTGAAGGGGTTTTAGAGAACTGTGTACACTCTACCTGCTGGTGAGACGTGAAGGGGTAACAGCCAATAATGAGAACAGAAAGGAGCTGTGTTTAAAAGTATAACTGCAGGCACCATTCAATGCAGCAGGCGCACCATTGGACCTCTCACCTGAGAAGACAAGAATCGAGAAGACACAGGCCGCAAAAGCTGCAGTGCAGCCTTATTCACAATAGCCAAGACAGTGGAGCAATCAAAATGTCCAACAACAGGTGAATGGATAAAGAAGAAGTGGTCCATGTACACAATGGAATAATAGCCATGGAAAACAATGAACCACTGCTCTCTGAGGCACCACAAATGAGTCTGGAGATAATCACGAAACATGAGGTAAGTCGGAAAGCAAAAGACCTATATTCTATGATATCACTTATAGGCGTTATCTAATAACTGACACAAAGGAACATATTTCCACAGAGAAAGACACTCACAGACTTAGAAAACAAACTATGCTCATCTAAAAGGAAAGGTGGGGGGAATGGATAAATTAAGATTAGTGTTACTATATGTATACAAACACATATTATATACATATCTCAAAAAGACCAACCATATAGCAAGGGAGGTCTGCGGAACCCTCAGTAACATTTTACATGGGAAGAGGATCTGTACTTGAATAGACATATATAATGTACAAACGAACCAGATGGTGTACACCTAGGACAAACAATATTCTAAGCTTTACCCCAATTAAAAAAAAAATTTAAAACCAAGAAGAAATAATGAGACATAAACTTATGGGGCTTTCTCCATGCACATTCCAATGTAATTTACAAACTAGGAACACGACTTCCAGAAAGGCTCTGCTGCCCTAGTACCCAGATATGGGAATGGAGATATGCTGCCTGCTTGAGGCCACTTCCCACAACAGCAGATTTAAACCCATTGCTAAAGGTCACTAAATATTCACCAAACTTGCAGTTCGCTAAAAGACACCTGCTTTCTAAAAAAATTCTGGGGTGGAAAATCGACCAAAAATTTCCAAAGAGGGCAACCTTCCAAGAACACAATTTCAAGAGTTCTATTGTACTCCCAATTGTTTCCTTTTTTTTAACAGAAAAGAAAACGGTGGAGAAAAATGATGAGTTTTACGAATTTTCAAAGACATGCAAACCCAAATTACAAAAACCTATCAGCTCACAGCAGCCAGAAGGGCCATTAGCATAAATGCTGCAAACAATATATGCTGAAGCGATTGTGGAGAAATGCGTACCCTCGATTCTAAGGGGGACGTGGTAAGAGCCACTAATGAAAACACAAAGAAGGTGCTTTGAAAAGGGAAACACGGTGCTACCAGTCAATCAATCACACCCACTGCTGGGCCTATCACCTGAGAAAATGAGAATCGAAAAGTCACAGGCTGGCAATCCTGCACTCCAACAATATTTACCATAGCCAACACTTGGAAGCAATGAAAATGTCCATCAACCGAGGAATGCACAAAGTAGAAGTGGTCCACGTACACAGTGGAAACTTACTCCAATAAAAAATAAAAATTAAATGTAAAACTCCAACAAAAGTAAGGAGACATCAGCTTGTGTGGGTTTGTCCGGGCACACTCCACTCTAATTTATAACCGAGAAACACCACAGGCCGCAAGGGCTTTTCCCTAGTTACCAGGGTGGGGGACCTAGAAAGGCTGCCGCCCTCTGGCAGTTACCTGCAAAAGCAGCTTTAAAGCCTGTGCTAATGGTCACTTCATAGGAACAAGTACTGCAGAACTGTAAATGAAACAGGCCCTCAAAATGTCTTGAGGGAGGTAAAGGCCAAAACATTTCAAAATATGACACATACTTAAAGAGAACACTTTGAAGAACTAAGGGGTAATCACAGCTTGAAACATAGAAAAGGACATGCCTTAAAGCTCAATTTCAACAGATTATGTGGCACATTCGAATTCAACCACAGAGAGGTATCAGCTCACACTTGTCAGAATAACCATCAGCAAGAAAACTACAAACACTAAATGCTGAAGGTGTTGTGGAGAAATGCATACCCTCAACTTCAAAGGGGACGTAACTTGGAAAGGGCCACGAATGAGAACAGAATGCAGGTGCCTTAAAAGGTAAACATTGAGCTACTATATGATCCAGCAGGCCCACTCCTCGACGTAAAACCTAAGAAGAGAGAATTGGAAAGACACAGGCAGGCAAATCTGCACTGCACAGTATTACAATAGCCAAGATATGGAAGTAACCGAAAAGTCCACCAACAGATGGATGGACAAAGAAGAACTCCTCCATGTACAGATGGAATATTCGCTAGTGAAAAAAATGAAACAATGCCGTTTGCAGCACCATAGATGAGTCTAGACGTAATCACGCCACGTGTAGTAAGTGAGAAAGCAAAAGACACATATCCTATCATATCACTTTTAAGAGTTACTTAAAAATTGATACCAATGAATATATTTCCACAGAGAAAGGCAATCACAGATTCATTAAAAAACTTATGGTTCACCAAATAGAAAGGGATGAGGATTGGATACATTGCCACATTGGGGTTAACAGAGATATACAAACCATGTGAAATATATAACCACCAAAGACGTACGGAAGACCAGGAGAAGACTACTCAACATTGTGTCATAACCTACATGGGAAAAGGATGCGAGGAAGAATAGTTCCATGTATATGTGGGAAAGAACCACATCTTGCACAAATAGAACAAACAAACCATTGTAATCATATTTACTGGGATAAAAAATAAAAAGTAAACTACAAATATGAACAAGAAGTAATGAGACATAAACTTAAAGGGCTTTTCCCTGGCACATTCCATTCTAAATTACAACCTACAACACCACTTCCATTAAGGCTCTGTTTCCCTAGTAACCAAATATGGTAAAGGGGAAATGCTGCCACCTTGTGGCCGTTTCCTCCAAGAGCAGCTTTAAACTCACAGCTAATGGTCACTTAACATTCCCAAGGACTCAGGGCTGTAAAGGACACCTGCCCTAAAAAAATTGTGCTGAAGGAAGGAATGGACAAAACAATTCAAAACAGGCAAATGTTTCAAGAAGAGAGTATGAAGAGTTAAGTTTTACTCACGCTCTTTTAAAAAAAAGGAAAATGGATAAAAGCTCAACCTCAGGGAGTGTTAGACCCATGCAATCTAATCTACAGAAAGTTTCAACTTACACCAGTTGACTTACCATCAGCAAAAAGTCAACAAACAATAAATGCTGAAGGGGTTTTAGAGAACTGTGTACACTCTACCTGCTGGTGAGACGTGAAGGGGTAACAGCCAATAATGAGAACAGAAAGGAGCTGTGTTTAAAAGTATAACTGCAGGCACCATTCAATGCAGCAGGCGCACCATTGCACCTCTCACCTGAGAAGACAAGAATCGAGAAGACACAGGCCGCAAAAGCTGCAGTGCAGCCTTATTCACAATAGCCAAGACAGTGGAGCAATCAAAATGTCCAACAACAGGTGAATGGATAAAGAAGAAGTGGTCCATGTACACAATGGAATAATAGCCATGGAAAACAATGAACCACTGCTCTCTGAGGCACCACAAATGAGTCTGGAGATAATCACGAAACATGAGGTAAGCCGGAAAGCAAAAGACCTATATTCTATGATATCACTTATAGGCGTTATCTAATAACTGACACAAAGGAACATATTTCCACAGAGAAAGACACTCACAGACTTAGAAAACAAACTATGCTCATCTAAAAGGAAAGGTGGGGGGAATGGATAAATTAAGATTAGTGTTACTATATGTATACAAACACATATTATATACATATCTCAAAAAGACCAACCATATAGCAAGGGAGGTCTGCGGAACCCTCAGTAACATTTTACATGGGAAGAGGATCTGTACTTGAATAGACATATATAATGTACAAACGAACCAGATGGTGTACACCTAGGACAAACAATATTCTAAGCTTTACCCCAATTAAAAAAAAAATTTAAAACCAAGAAGAAATAATGAGACATAAACTTATGGGGCTTTCTCCATGCACATTCCAATGTAATTTACAAACTAGGAACACGACTTCCAGAAAGGCTCTGCTGCCCTAGTACCCAGATATGGGAATGGAGATATGCTGCCTGCTTGAGGCCACTTCCCACAACAGCAGATTTAAACCCATTGCTAAAGGTCACTAAATATTCACCAAACTTGCAGTTCGCTAAAAGACACCTGCTTTCTAAAAAAATTCTGGGGTGGAAAATCGACCAAAAATTTCAAAAGAGGGCAACCTTCCAAGAACACAATTTCAAGAGTTCTATTGTACTCCCAATTGTTTCCTTTTTTTTAACAGAAAAGAAAACGGTGGAGAAAAATGATGAGTTTTACGAATTTTCAAAGACATGCAAACCCAAATTACAAAAACCTATCAGCTCACAGCAGCCAGAAGGGCCATTAGCATAAATGCTGCAAACAATATATGCTGAAGCGATTGTGGAGAAATGCGTACCCTCGATTCTAAGGGGGACGTGGTAAGAGCCACTAATGAAAACACAAAGAAGGTGCTTTGAAAAGGGAAACACGGTGCTACCAGTCAATCAATCACACCCACTGCTGGGCCTATCACCTGAGAAAATGAGAATCGAAAAGTCACAGGCTGGCAATCCTGCACTCCAACAATATTTACCATAGCCAACACTTGGAAGCAATGAAAATGTCCATCAACCGAGGAATGCACAAAGTAGAAGTGGTCCACGTACACAGTGGAAACTTACTCCAATAAAAAATAAAAATTAAATGTAAAACTCCAACAAAAGTAAGGAGACATCAGCTTGTGTGGGTTTGTCCGGGCACACTCCACTCTAATTTATAACCGAGAAACACCACAGGCCGCAAGGGCTTTTCCCTAGTTACCAGGGTGGGGGACCTAGAAAGGCTGCCGCCCTCTGGCAGTTACCTGCAAAAGCAGCTTTAAAGCCTGTGCTAATGGTCACTTCATAGGAACAAGTACTGCAGAACTGTAAATGAAACAGGCCCTCAAAATGTCTTGAGGGAGGTAAAGGCCAAAACATTTCAAAATATGACACATACTTAAAGAGAACACTTTGAAGAACTAAGGGGTAATCACAGCTTGAAACATAGAAAAGGACATGCCTTAAAGCTCAATTTCAACAGATTATGTGGCACATTCGAATTCAACCACAGAGAGGTATCAGCTCACACTTGTCAGAATAACCATCAGCAAGAAAACTACAAACACTAAATGCTGAAGGTGTTGTGGAGAAATGCATACCCTCAACTTCAAAGGGGACGTAACTTGGAAAGGGCCACGAATGAGAACAGAATGCAGGTGCCTTAAAAGGTAAACATTGAGCTACTATATGATCCAGCAGGCCCACTCCTCGACGTAAAACCTAAGAAGAGAGAATTGGAAAGACACAGGCAGGCAAATCTGCACTGCACAGTATTACAATAGCCAAGATATGGAAGTAACCGAAAAGTCCACCAACAGATGGATGGACAAAGAAGAACTCCTCCATGTACAGATGGAATATTCGCTAGTGAAAAAAATGAAACAATGCCGTTTGCAGCACCATAGATGAGTCTAGACGTAATCACGCCACGTGTAGTAAGTGAGAAAGCAAAAGACACATATCCTATCATATCACTTTTAAGAGTTACTTAAAAATTGATACCAATGAATATATTTCCACAGAGAAAGGCAATCACAGATTCATTAAAAAACTTATGGTTCACCAAATAGAAAGGGATGAGGATTGGATACATTGCCACATTGGGGTTAACAGAGATATACAAACCATGTGAAATATATAACCACCAAAGACGTACGGAAGACCAGGAGAAGACTACTCAACATTGTGTCATAACCTACATGGGAAAAGGATGCGAGGAAGAATAGTTCCATGTATATGTGGGAAAGAACCACATCTTGCACAAATAGAACAAACAAACCATTGTAATCATATTTACTGGGATAAAAAATAAAAAGTAAACTACAAATATGAACAAGAAGTAATGAGACATAAACTTAAAGGGCTTTTCCCTGGCACATTCCATTCTAAATTACAACCTACAACACCACTTCCATTAAGGCTCTGTTTCCCTAGTAACCAAATATGGTAAAGGGGAAATGCTGCCACCTTGTGGCCGTTTCCTCCAAGAGCAGCTTTAAACTCACAGCTAATGGTCACTTAACATTCCCAAGGACTCAGGGCTGTAAAGGACACCTGCCCTAAAAAAATTGTGCTGAAGGAAGGAATGGACAAAACAATTCAAAACAGGCAAATGTTTCAAGAAGAGAGTATGAAGAGTTAAGTTTTACTCACGCTCTTTTAAAAAAAAGGAAAATGGATAAAAGCTCAACCTCAGGGAGTGTTAGACCCATGCAATCTAATCTACAGAAAGTTTCAACTTACACCAGTTGACTTACCATCAGCAAAAAGTCAACAAACAATAAATGCTGAAGGGGTTTTAGAGAACTGTGTACACTCTACCTGCTGGTGAGACGTGAAGGGGTAACAGCCAATAATGAGAACAGAAAGGAGCTGTGTTTAAAAGTATAACTGCAGGCACCATTCAATGCAGCAGGCGCACCATTGCACCTCTCACCTGAGAAGACAAGAATCGAGAAGACACAGGCCGCAAAAGCTGCAGTGCAGCCTTATTCACAATAGCCAAGACAGTGGAGCAATCAAAATGTCCAACAACAGGTGAATGGATAAAGAAGAAGTGGTCCATGTACACAATGGAATAATAGCCATGGAAAACAATGAACCACTGCTCTCTGAGGCACCACAAATGAGTCTGGAGATAATCACGAAACATGAGGTAAGTCGGAAAGCAAAAGACCTATATTCTATGATATCACTTATAGGCGTTATCTAATAACTGACACAAAGGAACATATTTCCACAGAGAAAGACACTCACAGACTTAGAAAACAAACTATGCTCATCTAAAAGGAAAGGTGGGGGGAATGGATAAATTAAGATTAGTGTTACTATATGTATACAAACACATATTATATACATATCTCAAAAAGACCAACCATATAGCAAGGGAGGTCTGCGGAACCCTCAGTAACATTTTACATGGGAAGAGGATCTGTACTTGAATAGACATATATAATGTACAAACGAACCAGATGGTGTACACCTAGGACAAACAATATTCTAAGCTTTACCCCAATTAAAAAAAAAATTTAAAACCAAGAAGAAATAATGAGACATAAACTTATGGGGCTTTCTCCATGCACATTCCAATGTAATTTACAAACTAGGAACACGACTTCCAGAAAGGCTCTGCTGCCCTAGTACCCAGATATGGGAATGGAGATATGCTGCCTGCTTGAGGCCACTTCCCACAACAGCAGATTTAAACCCATTGCTAAAGGTCACTAAATATTCACCAAACTTGCAGTTCGCTAAAAGACACCTGCTTTCTAAAAAAATTCTGGGGTGGAAAATCGACCAAAAATTTCAAAAGAGGGCAACCTTCCAAGAACACAATTTCAAGAGTTCTATTGTACTCCCAATTGTTTCCTTTTTTTTAACAGAAAAGAAAACGGTGGAGAAAAATGATGAGTTTTACGAATTTTCAAAGACATGCAAACCCAAATTACAAAAACCTATCAGCTCACAGCAGCCAGAAGGGCCATTAGCATAAATGCTGCAAACAATAAATGCTGAAGCGATTGTGGAGAAATGCGTACCCTGGATTCTAAGGGGGACGTGGTAAGAGCCACTAATGAAAACACAAAGAAGGTGCTTTGAAAAGGGAAACACGGTGCTACCAGTCAATCAATCACACCCACTGCTGGGCCTATCACCTGAGAAAATGAGAATCGAAAAGTCACAGGCTGGCAATCCTGCACTCCAACAATATTTACCATAGCCAACACTTGGAAGCAATGAAAATGTCCATCAACCGAGGAATGCACAAAGTAGAAGTGGTCCACGTACACAGTGGAAAATTACTCCAATAAAAAATAAAAATTAAATGTAAAACTCCAACAAAAGTAAGGAGACATCAGCTTGTGTGGGTTTGTCCGGGCACACTCCACTCTAATTTATAACCGAGAAACACCACAGGCCGCAAGGGCTTTTCCCTAGTTACCAGGGTGGGGGACCTAGAAAGGCTGCCGCCCTCTGGCAGTTACCTGCAAAAGCAGCTTTAAAGCCTGTGCTAATGGTCACTTCATAGGAACAAGTACTGCAGAACTGTAAATGAAACAGGCCCTCAAAATGTCTTGAGGGAGGTAAAGGCCAAAACATTTCAAAATATGACACATACTTAAAGAGAACACTTTGAAGAACTAAGGGGTAATCACAGCTTGAAACATAGAAAAGGACATGCCTTAAAGCTCAATTTCAACAGATTATGTGGCACATTCGAATTCAACCACAGAGAGGTATCAGCTCACACTTGTCAGAATAACCATCAGCAAGAAAACTACAAACACTAAATGCTGAAGGTGTTGTGGAGAAATGCATACCCTCAACTTCAAAGGGGACGTAACTTGGAAAGGGCCACGAATGAGAACAGAATGCAGGTGCCTTAAAAGGTAAACATTGAGCTACTATATGATCCAGCAGGCCCACTCCTCGACGTAAAACCTAAGAAGAGAGAATTGGAAAGACACAGGCAGGCAAATCTGCACTGCACAGTATTACAATAGCCAAGATATGGAAGTAACCGAAAAGTCCACCAACAGATGGATGGACAAAGAAGAACTCCTCCATGTACAGATGGAATATTCGCTAGTGAAAAAAATGAAACAATGCCGTTTGCAGCACCATAGATGAGTCTAGACGTAATCACGCCACGTGTAGTAAGTGAGAAAGCAAAAGACACATATCCTATCATATCACTTTTAAGAGTTACTTAAAAATTGATACCAATGAATATATTTCCACAGAGAAAGGCAATCACAGATTCATTAAAAAACTTATGGTTCACCAAATAGAAAGGGATGAGGATTGGATACATTGCCACATTGGGGTTAACAGAGATATACAAACCACGTGAAATATATAACCACCAAAGACGTACGGAAGACCAGGAGAAGACTACTCAACATTGTGTCATAACCTACATGGGAAAAGGATGCGAGGAAGAATAGTTCCATGTATATGTGGGAAAGAACCACATCTTGCACAAATAGAACAAACAAACCATTGTAATCATATTTACTGGGATAAAAAATAAAAAGTAAACTACAAATATGAACAAGAAGTAATGAGACATAAACTTAAAGGGCTTTTCCCTGGCACATTCCATTCTAAATTACAACCTACAACACCACTTCCATTAAGGCTCTGTTTCCCTAGTAACCAAATATGGTAAAGGGGAAATGCTGCCACCTTGTGGCCGTTTCCTCCAAGAGCAGCTTTAAACTCACAGCTAATGGTCACTTAACATTCCCAAGGACTCAGGGCTGTAAAGGACACCTGCCCTAAAAAAATTGTGCTGAAGGAAGGAATGGACAAAACAATTCAAAACAGGCAAATGTTTCAAGAAGAGAGTATGAAGAGTTAAGTTTTACTCACGCTCTTTTAAAAAAAAGGAAAATGGATAAAAGCTCAACCTCAGGGAGTGTTAGACCCATGCAATCTAATCTACAGAAAGTTTCAACTTACACCAGTTGACTTACCATCAGCAAAAAGTCAACAAACAATAAATGCTGAAGGGGTATTAGAGAACTGTGTACACTCTACCTGCTGGTGAGACGTGAAGGGGTAACAGCCAATAATGAGAACAGAAAGGAGCTGTGTTTAAAAGTATAACTGCAGGCACCATTCAATGCAGCAGGCGCACCATTGGACCTCTCACCTGAGAAGACAAGAATCGAGAAGACACAGGCCGCAAAAGCTGCAGTGCAGCCTTATTCACAATAGCCAAGACAGTGGAGCAATCAAAATGTCCAACAACAGGTGAATGGATAAAGAAGAAGTGGTCCATGTACACAATGGAATAATAGCCATGGAAAACAATGAACCACTGCTCTCTGAGGCACCACAAATGAGTCTGGAGATAATCACGAAACATGAGGTAAGCCGGAAAGCAAAAGACCTATATTCTATGATATCACTTATAGGCGTTATCTAATAACTGACACAAAGGAACATATTTCCACAGAGAAAGACACTCACAGACTTAGAAAACAAACTATGCTCATCTAAAAGGAAAGGTGGGGGGAATGGATAAATTAAGATTAGTGTTACTATATGTATACAAACACATATTATATACATATCTCAAAAAGACCAACCATATAGCAAGGGAGGTCTGCGGAACCCTCAGTAACATTTTACATGGGAAGAGGATCTGTACTTGAATAGACATATATAATGTACAAACGAACCAGATGGTGTACACCTAGGACAAACAGTATTCTAAGCTTTACCCCAATTAAAAAAAAAATTTAAAACCAAGAAGAAATAATGAGACATAAACTTATGGGGCTTTCTCCATGCACATTCCAATGTAATTTACAAACTAGGAACACGACTTCCAGAAAGGCTCTGCTGCCCTAGTACCCAGATATGGGAATGGAGATATGCTGCCTGCTTGAGGCCACTTCCCACAACAGCAGATTTAAACCCATTGCTAAAGGTCACTAAATATTCACCAAACTTGCAGTTCGCTAAAAGACACCTGCTTTCTAAAAAAATTCTGGGGTGGAAAATCGACCAAAAATTTCAAAAGAGGGCAACCTTCCAAGAACACAATTTCAAGAGTTCTATTGTACTCCCAATTGTTTCCTTTTTTTTAACAGAAAAGAAAACGGTGGAGAAAAATGATGAGTTTTACGAATTTTCAAAGACATGCAAACCCAAATTACAAAAACCTATCAGCTCACAGCAGCCAGAAGGGCCATTAGCATAAATGCTGCAAACAATAAATGCTGAAGCGATTGTGGAGAAATGCGTACCCTGGATTCTAAGGGGGACGTGGTAAGAGCCACTAATGAAAACACAAAGAAGGTGCTTTGAAAAGGGAAACACGGTGCTACCAGTCAATCAATCACACCCACTGCTGGGCCTATCACCTGAGAAAATGAGAATCGAAAAGTCACAGGCTGGCAATCCTGCACTCCAACAATATTTACCATAGCCAACACTTGGAAGCAATGAAAATGTCCATCAACCGAGGAATGCACAAAGTAGAAGTGGTCCACGTACACAGTGGAAACTTACTCCAATAAAAAATAAAAATTAAATGTAAAAATCCAACAAAAGTAAGGAGACATCAGCTTGTGTGGGTTTGTCCGGGCACACTCCACTCTAATTTATAACCGAGAAACACCACAGGCCGCAAGGGCTTTTCCCTAGTTACCAGGGTGGGGGACCTAGAAAGGCTGCCGCCCTCTGGCAGTTACCTGCAAAAGCAGCTTTAAAGCCTGTGCTAATGGTCACTTCATAGGAACAAGTACTGCAGAACTGTAAATGAAACAGGCCCTCAAAATGTCTTGAGGGAGGTAAAGGCCAAAACATTTCAAAATATGACACATACTTAAAGAGAACACTTTGAAGAACTAAGGGGTAATCACAGCTTGAAACATAGAAAAGGACATGCCTTAAAGCTCAATTTCAACAGATTATGTGGCACATTCGAATTCAACCACAGAGAGGTATCAGCTCACACTTGTCAGAATAACCATCAGCAAGAAAACTACAAACACTAAATGCTGAAGGTGTTGTGGAGAAATGCATACCCTCAACTTCAAAGGGGACGTAACTTGGAAAGGGCCACGAATGAGAACAGAATGCAGGTGCCTTAAAAGGTAAACATTGAGCTACTATATGATCCAGCAGGCCCACTCCTCGACGTAAAACCTAAGAAGAGAGAATTGGAAAGACACAGGCAGGCAAATCTGCACTGCACAGTATTACAATAGCCAAGATATGGAAGTAACCGAAAAGTCCACCAACAGATGGATGGACAAAGAAGAACTCCTCCATGTACAGATGGAATATTCGCTAGTGAAAAAAATGAAACAATGCCGTTTGCAGCACCATAGATGAGTCTAGACGTAATCACGCCACGTGTAGTAAGTGAGAAAGCAAAAGACACATATCCTATCATATCACTTTTAAGAGTTACTTAAAAATTGATACCAATGAATATATTTCCACAGAGAAAGGCAATCACAGATTCATTAAAAAACTTATGGTTCACCAAATAGAAAGGGATGAGGATTGGATACATTGCCACATTGGGGTTAACAGAGATATACAAACCATGTGAAATATATAACCACCAAAGACGTACGGAAGACCAGGAGAAGACTACTCAACATTGTGTCATAACCTACATGGGAAAAGGATGCGAGGAAGAATAGTTCCATGTATATGTGGGAAAGAACCACATCTTGCACAAATAGAACAAACAAACCATTGTAATCATATTTACTGGGATAAAAAATAAAAAGTAAACTACAAATATGAACAAGAAGTAATGAGACATAAACTTAAAGGGCTTTTCCCTGGCACATTCCATTCTAAATTACAACCTACAACACCACTTCCATTAAGGCTCTGTTTCCCTAGTAACCAAATATGGTAAAGGGGAAATGCTGCCACCTTGTGGCCGTTTCCTCCAAGAGCAGCTTTAAACTCACAGCTAATGGTCACTTAACATTCCCAAGGACTCAGGGCTGTAAAGGACACCTGCCCTAAAAAATTGTGCTGAAGGAAGGAATGGACAAAACAATTCAAAACAGGCAAATGTTTCAAGAAGAGAGTATGAAGAGTTAAGTTTTACTCACGCTCTTTTAAAAAAAAGGAAAATGGATAAAAGCTCAACCTCAGGGAGTGTTAGACCCATGCAATCTAATCTACAGAAAGTTTCAACTTACACCAGTTGACTTACCATCAGCAAAAAGTCAACAAACAATAAATGCTGAAGGGGTTTTAGAGAACTGTGTACACTCTACCTGCTGGTGAGACGTGAAGGGGTAACAGCCAATAATGAGAACAGAAAGGAGCTGTGTTTAAAAGTATAACTGCAGGCACCATTCAATGCAGCAGGCGCACCATTGCACCTCTCACCTGAGAAGACAAGAATCGAGAAGACACAGGCCGCAAAAGCTGCAGTGCAGCCTTATTCACAATAGCCAAGACAGTGGAGCAATCAAAATGTCCAACAACAGGTGAATGGATAAAGAAGAAGTGGTCCATGTACACAATGGAATAATAGCCATGGAAAACAATGAACCACTGCTCTCTGAGGCACCACAAATGAGTCTGGAGATAATCACGAAACATGAGGTAAGTCGGAAAGCAAAAGACCTATATTCTATGATATCACTTATAGGCGTTATCTAATAACTGACACAAAGGAACATATTTCCACAGAGAAAGACACTCACAGACTTAGAAAACAAACTATGCTCATCTAAAAGGAAAGGTGGGGGGAATGGATAAATTAAGATTAGTGTTACTATATGTATACAAACACATATTATATACATATCTCAAAAAGACCAACCATATAGCAAGGGAGGTCTGCGGAACCCTCAGTAACATTTTACATGGGAAGAGGATCTGTACTTGAATAGACATATATAATGTACAAACGAACCAGATGGTGTACACCTAGGACAAACAATATTCTAAGCTTTACCCCAATTAAAAAAAAAATTTAAAACCAAGAAGAAATAATGAGACATAAACTTATGGGGCTTTCTCCATGCACATTCCAATGTAATTTACAAACTAGGAACACGACTTCCAGAAAGGCTCTGCTGCCCTAGTACCCAGATATGGGAATGGAGATATGCTGCCTGCTTGAGGCCACTTCCCACAACAGCAGATTTAAACCCATTGCTAAAGGTCACTAAATATTCACCAAACTTGCAGTTCGCTAAAAGACACCTGCTTTCTAAAAAAATTCTGGGGTGGAAAATCGACCAAAAATTTCAAAAGAGGGCAACCTTCCAAGAACACAATTTCAAGAGTTCTATTGTACTCCCAATTGTTTCCTTTTTTTTAACAGAAAAGAAAACGGTGGAGAAAAATGATGAGTTTTACGAATTTTCAAAGACATGCAAACCCAAATTACAAAAACCTATCAGCTCACAGCAGCCAGAAGGGCCATTAGCATAAATGCTGCAAACAATATATGCTGAAGCGATTGTGGAGAAATGCGTACCCTCGATTCTAAGGGGGACGTGGTAAGAGCCACTAATGAAAACACAAAGAAGGTGCTTTGAAAAGGGAAACACGGTGCTACCAGTCAATCAATCACACCCACTGCTGGGCCTATCACCTGAGAAAATGAGAATCGAAAAGTCACAGGCTGGCAATCCTGCACTCCAACAATATTTACCATAGCCAACACTTGGAAGCAATGAAAATGTCCATCAACCGAGGAATGCACAAAGTAGAAGTGGTCCACGTACACAGTGGAAACTTACTCCAATAAAAAATAAAAATTAAATGTAAAACTCCAACAAAAGTAAGGAGACATCAGCTTGTGTGGGTTTGTCCGGGCACACTCCACTCTAATTTATAACCGAGAAACACCACAGGCCGCAAGGGCTTTTCCCTAGTTACCAGGGTGGGGGACCTAGAAAGGCTGCCGCCCTCTGGCAGTTACCTGCAAAAGCAGCTTTAAAGCCTGTGCTAATGGTCACTTCATAGGAACAAGTACTGCAGAACTGTAAATGAAACAGGCCCTCAAAATGTCTTGAGGGAGGTAAAGGCCAAAACATTTCAAAATATGACACATACTTAAAGAGAACACTTTGAAGAACTAAGGGGTAATCACAGCTTGAAACATAGAAAAGGACATGCCTTAAAGCTCAATTTCAACAGATTATGTGGCACATTCGAATTCAACCACAGAGAGGTATCAGCTCACACTTGTCAGAATAACCATCAGCAAGAAAACTACAAACACTAAATGCTGAAGGTGTTGTGGAGAAATGCATACCCTCAACTTCAAAGGGGACGTAACTTGGAAAGGGCCACGAATGAGAACAGAATGCAGGTGCCTTAAAAGGTAAACATTGAGCTACTATATGATCCAGCAGGCCCACTCCTCGACGTAAAACCTAAGAAGAGAGAATTGGAAAGACACAGGCAGGCAAATCTGCACTGCACAGTATTACAATAGCCAAGATATGGAAGTAACCGAAAAGTCCACCAACAGATGGATGGACAAAGAAGAACTCCTCCATGTACAGATGGAATATTCGCTAGTGAAAAAAATGAAACAATGCCGTTTGCAGCACCATAGATGAGTCTAGACGTAATCACGCCACGTGTAGTAAGTGAGAAAGCAAAAGACACATAGCCTATCATATCACTTTTAAGAGTTACTTAAAAATTGATACCAATGAATATATTTCCACAGAGAAAGGCAATCACAGATTCATTAAAAAACTTATGGTTCACCAAATAGAAAGGGATGAGGATTGGATACATTGCCACATTGGGGTTAACAGAGATATACAAACCATGTGAAATATATAACCACCAAAGACGTACGGAAGACCAGGAGAAGACTACTCAACATTGTGTCATAACCTACATGGGAAAAGGATGCGAGGAAGAATAGTTCCATGTATATGTGGGAAAGAACCACATCTTGCACAAATAGAACAAACAAACCATTGTAATCATATTTACTGGGATAAAAAATAAAAAGTAAACTACAAATATGAACAAGAAGTAATGAGACATAAACTTAAAGGGCTTTTCCCTGGCACATTCCATTCTAAATTACAACCTACAACACCACTTCCATTAAGGCTCTGTTTCCCTAGTAACCAAATATGGTAAAGGGGAAATGCTGCCACCTTGTGGCCGTTTCCTCCAAGAGCAGCTTTAAACTCACAGCTAATGGTCACTTAACATTCCCAAGGACTCAGGGCTGTAAAGGACACCTGCCCTAAAAAAATTGTGCTGAAGGAAGGAATGGACAAAACAATTCAAAACAGGCAAATGTTTCAAGAAGAGAGTATGAAGAGTTAAGTTTTACTCACGCTCTTTTAAAAAAAAGGAAAATGGATAAAAGCTCAACCTCAGGGAGTGTTAGACCCATGCAATCTAATCTACAGAAAGTTTCAACTTACACCAGTTGACTTACCATCAGCAAAAAGTCAACAAACAATAAATGCTGAAGGGGTTTTAGAGAACTGTGTACACTCTACCTGCTGGTGAGACGTGAAGGGGTAACAGCCAATAATGAGAACAGAAAGGAGCTGTGTTTAAAAGTATAACTGCAGGCACCATTCAATGCAGCAGGCGCACCATTGGACCTCTCACCTGAGAAGACAAGAATCGAGAAGACACAGGCCGCAAAAGCTGCAGTGCAGCCTTATTCACAATAGCCAAGACAGTGGAGCAATCAAAATGTCCAACAACAGGTGAATGGATAAAGAAGAAGTGGTCCATGTACACAATGGAATAATAGCCATGGAAAACAATGAACCACTGCTCTCTGAGGCACCACAAATGAGTCTGGAGATAATCACGAAACATGAGGTAAGTCGGAAAGCAAAAGACCTATATTCTATGATATCACTTATAGGCGTTATCTAATAACTGACACAAAGGAACATATTTCCACAGAGAAAGACACTCACAGACTTAGAAAACAAACTATGCTCATCTAAAAGGAAAGGTGGGGGGAATGGATAAATTAAGATTAGTGTTACTATATGTATACAAACACATATTATATACATATCTCAAAAAGACCAACCATATAGCAAGGGAGGTCTGCGGAACCCTCAGTAACATTTTACATGGGAAGAGGATCTGTACTTGAATAGACATATATAATGTACAAACGAACCAGATGGTGTACACCTAGGACAAACAATATTCTAAGCTTTACCCCAATTAAAAAAAAAATTTAAAACCAAGAAGAAATAATGAGACATAAACTTATGGGGCTTTCTCCATGCACATTCCAATGTAATTTACAAACTAGGAACACGACTTCCAGAAAGGCTCTGCTGCCCTAGTACCCAGATATGGGAATGGAGATATGCTGCCTGCTTGAGGCCACTTCCCACAACAGCAGATTTAAACCCATTGCTAAAGGTCACTAAATATTCACCAAACTTGCAGTTCGCTAAAAGACACCTGCTTTCTAAAAAAATTCTGGGGTGGAAAATCGACCAAAAATTTCAAAAGAGGGCAACCTTCCAAGAACACAATTTCAAGAGTTCTATTGTACTCCCAATTGTTTCCTTTTTTTTAACAGAAAAGAAAACGGTGGAGAAAAATGATGAGTTTTACGAATTTTCAAAGACATGCAAACCCAAATTACAAAAACCTATCAGCTCACAGCAGCCAGAAGGGCCATTAGCATAAATGCTGCAAACAATATATGCTGAAGCGATTGTGGAGAAATGCGTACCCTCGATTCTAAGGGGGACGTGGTAAGAGCCACTAATGAAAACACAAAGAAGGTGCTTTGAAAAGGGAAACACGGTGCTACCAGTCAATCAATCACACCCACTGCTGGGCCTATCACCTGAGAAAATGAGAATCGAAAAGTCACAGGCTGGCAATCCTGCACTCCAACAATATTTACCATAGCCAACACTTGGAAGCAATGAAAATGTCCATCAACCGAGGAATGCACAAAGTAGAAGTGGTCCACGTACACAGTGGAAACTTACTCCAATAAAAAATAAAAATTAAATGTAAAACTCCAACAAAAGTAAGGAGACATCAGCTTGTGTGGGTTTGTCCGGGCACACTCCACTCTAATTTATAACCGAGAAACACCACAGGCCGCAAGGGCTTTTCCCTAGTTACCAGGGTGGGGGACCTAGAAAGGCTGCCGCCCTCTGGCAGTTACCTGCAAAAGCAGCTTTAAAGCCTGTGCTAATGGTCACTTCATAGGAACAAGTACTGCAGAACTGTAAATGAAACAGGCCCTCAAAATGTCTTGAGGGAGGTAAAGGCCAAAACATTTCAAAATATGACACATACTTAAAGAGAACACTTTGAAGAACTAAGGGGTAATCACAGCTTGAAACATAGAAAAGGACATGCCTTAAAGCTCAATTTCAACAGATTATGTGGCACATTCGAATTCAACCACAGAGAGGTATCAGCTCACACTTGTCAGAATAACCATCAGCAAGAAAACTACAAACACTAAATGCTGAAGGTGTTGTGGAGAAATGCATACCCTCAACTTCAAAGGGGACGTAACTTGGAAAGGGCCACGAATGAGAACAGAATGCAGGTGCCTTAAAAGGTAAACATTGAGCTACTATATGATCCAGCAGGCCCACTCCTCGACGTAAAACCTAAGAAGAGAGAATTGGAAAGACACAGGCAGGCAAATCTGCACTGCACAGTATTACAATAGCCAAGATATGGAAGTAACCGAAAAGTCCACCAACAGATGGATGGACAAAGAAGAACTCCTCCATGTACAGATGGAATATTCGCTAGTGAAAAAAATGAAACAATGCCGTTTGCAGCACCATAGATGAGTCTAGACGTAATCACGCCACGTGTAGTAAGTGAGAAAGCAAAAGACACATATCCTATCATATCACTTTTAAGAGTTACTTAAAAATTGATACCAATGAATATATTTCCACAGAGAAAGGCAATCACAGATTCATTAAAAAACTTATGGTTCACCAAATAGAAAGGGATGAGGATTGGATACATTGCCACATTGGGGTTAACAGAGATATACAAACCATGTGAAATATATAACCACCAAAGACGTACGGAAGACCAGGAGAAGACTACTCAACATTGTGTCATAACCTACATGGGAAAAGGATGCGAGGAAGAATAGTTCCATGTATATGTGGGAAAGAACCACATCTTGCACAAATAGAACAAACAAACCATTGTAATCATATTTACTGGGATAAAAAATAAAAAGTAAACTACAAATATGAACAAGAAGTAATGAGACATAAACTTAAAGGGCTTTTCCCTGGCACATTCCATTCTAAATTACAACCTACAACACCACTTCCATTAAGGCTCTGTTTCCCTAGTAACCAAATATGGTAAAGGGGAAATGCTGCCACCTTGTGGCCGTTTCCTCCAAGAGCAGCTTTAAACTCACAGCTAATGGTCACTTAACATTCCCAAGGACTCAGGGCTGTAAAGGACACCTGCCCTAAAAAAATTGTGCTGAAGGAAGGAATGGACAAAACAATTCAAAACAGGCAAATGTTTCAAGAAGAGAGTATGAAGAGTTAAGTTTTACTCACGCTCTTTTAAAAAAAAGGAAAATGGATAAAAGCTCAACCTCAGGGAGTGTTAGACCCATGCAATCTAATCTACAGAAAGTTTCAACTTACACCAGTTGACTTACCATCAGCAAAAAGTCAACAAACAATAAATGCTGAAGGGGTTTTAGAGAACTGTGTACACTCTACCTGCTGGTGAGACGTGAAGGGGTAACAGCCAATAATGAGAACAGAAAGGAGCTGTGTTTAAAAGTATAACTGCAGGCACCATTCAATGCAGCAGGCGCACCATTGCACCTCTCACCTGAGAAGACAAGAATCGAGAAGACACAGGCCGCAAAAGCTGCAGTGCAGCCTTATTCACAATAGCCAAGACAGTGGAGCAATCAAAATGTCCAACAACAGGTGAATGGATAAAGAAGAAGTGGTCCATGTACACAATGGAATAATAGCCATGGAAAACAATGAACCACTGCTCTCTGAGGCACCACAAATGAGTCTGGAGATAATCACGAAACATGAGGTAAGCCGGAAAGCAAAAGACCTATATTCTATGATATCACTTATAGGCGTTATCTAATAACTGACACAAAGGAACATATTTCCACAGAGAAAGACACTCACAGACTTAGAAAACAAACTATGCTCATCTAAAAGGAAAGGTGGGGGGAATGGATAAATTAAGATTAGTGTTACTATATGTATACAAACACATATTATATACATATCTCAAAAAGACCAACCATATAGCAAGGGAGGTCTGCGGAACCCTCAGTAACATTTTACATGGGAAGAGGATCTGTACTTGAATAGACATATATAATGTACAAACGAACCAGATGGTGTACACCTAGGACAAACAGTATTCTAAGCTTTACCCCAATTAAAAAAAAAATTTAAAACCAAGAAGAAATAATGAGACATAAACTTATGGGGCTTTCTCCATGCACATTCCAATGTAATTTACAAACTAGGAACACGACTTCCAGAAAGGCTCTGCTGCCCTAGTACCCAGATATGGGAATGGAGATATGCTGCCTGCTTGAGGCCACTTCCCACAACAGCAGATTTAAACCCATTGCTAAAGGTCACTAAATATTCACCAAACTTGCAGTTCGCTAAAAGACACCTGCTTTCTAAAAAAATTCTGGGGTGGAAAATCGACCAAAAATTTCAAAAGAGGGCAACCTTCCAAGAACACAATTTCAAGAGTTCTATTGTACTCCCAATTGTTTCCTTTTTTTTAACAGAAAAGAAAACGGTGGAGAAAAATGATGAGTTTTACGAATTTTCAAAGACATGCAAACCCAAATTACAAAAACCTATCAGCTCACAGCAGCCAGAAGGGCCATTAGCATAAATGCTGCAAACAATATATGCTGAAGCGATTGTGGAGAAATGCGTACCCTCGATTCTAAGGGGGACGTGGTAAGAGCCACTAATGAAAACACAAAGAAGGTGCTTTGAAAAGGGAAACACGGTGCTACCAGTCAATCAATCACACCCACTGCTGGGCCTATCACCTGAGAAAATGAGAATCGAAAAGTCACAGGCTGGCAATCCTGCACTCCAACAATATTTACCATAGCCAACACTTGGAAGCAATGAAAATGTCCATCAACCGAGGAATGCACAAAGTAGAAGTGGTCCACGTACACAGTGGAAACTTACTCCAATAAAAAATAAAAATTAAATGTAAAACTCCAACAAAAGTAAGGAGACATCAGCTTGTGTGGGTTTGTCCGGGCACACTCCACTCTAATTTATAACCGAGAAACACCACAGGCCGCAAGGGCTTTTCCCTAGTTACCAGGGTGGGGGACCTAGAAAGGCTGCCGCCCTCTGGCAGTTACCTGCAAAAGCAGCTTTAAAGCCTGTGCTAATGGTCACTTCATAGGAACAAGTACTGCAGAACTGTAAATGAAACAGGCCCTCAAAATGTCTTGAGGGAGGTAAAGGCCAAAACATTTCAAAATATGACACATACTTAAAGAGAACACTTTGAAGAACTAAGGGGTAATCACAGCTTGAAACATAGAAAAGGACATGCCTTAAAGCTCAATTTCAACAGATTATGTGGCACATTCGAATTCAACCACAGAGAGGTATCAGCTCACACTTGTCAGAATAACCATCAGCAAGAAAACTACAAACACTAAATGCTGAAGGTGTTGTGGAGAAATGCATACCCTCAACTTCAAAGGGGACGTAACTTGGAAAGGGCCACGAATGAGAACAGAATGCAGGTGCCTTAAAAGGTAAACATTGAGCTACTATATGATCCAGCAGGCCCACTCCTCGACGTAAAACCTAAGAAGAGAGAATTGGAAAGACACAGGCAGGCAAATCTGCACTGCACAGTATTACAATAGCCAAGATATGGAAGTAACCGAAAAGTCCACCAACAGATGGATGGACAAAGAAGAACTCCTCCATGTACAGATGGAATATTCGCTAGTGAAAAAAATGAAACAATGCCGTTTGCAGCACCATAGATGAGTCTAGACGTAATCACGCCACGTGTAGTAAGTGAGAAAGCAAAAGACACATATCCTATCATATCACTTTTAAGAGTTACTTAAAAATTGATACCAATGAATATATTTCCACAGAGAAAGGCAATCACAGATTCATTAAAAAACTTATGGTTCACCAAATAGAAAGGGATGAGGATTGGATACATTGCCACATTGGGGTTAACAGAGATATACAAACCATGTGAAATATATAACCACCAAAGACGTACGGAAGACCAGGAGAAGACTACTCAACATTGTGTCATAACCTACATGGGAAAAGGATGCGAGGAAGAATAGTTCCATGTATATGTGGGAAAGAACCACATCTTGCACAAATAGAACAAACAAACCATTGTAATCATATTTACTGGGATAAAAAATAAAAAGTAAACTACAAATATGAACAAGAAGTAATGAGACATAAACTTAAAGGGCTTTTCCCTGGCACATTCCATTCTAAATTACAACCTACAACACCACTTCCATTAAGGCTCTGTTTCCCTAGTAACCAAATATGGTAAAGGGGAAATGCTGCCACCTTGTGGCCGTTTCCTCCAAGAGCAGCTTTAAACTCACAGCTAATGGTCACTTAACATTCCCAAGGACTCAGGGCTGTAAAGGACACCTGCCCTAAAAAAATTGTGCTGAAGGAAGGAATGGACAAAACAATTCAAAACAGGCAAATGTTTCAAGAAGAGAGTATGAAGAGTTAAGTTTTACTCACGCTCT